>NC_053421.1:29448099-29763099 GCF_016859285.1 Xiphias gladius
CGCAACAACTACATTATGATTTCCCCTTTATAAATAAGTGAAAGAACCAAAACCACATAAAACTAGATAAAACTATGGCATCGGGATTGGAGCTTGGTCAATAAGATGCCGGGCCGGGAGCCCAGAGCCGGTCCAGATGTCGCCCAGCGCTAAGCCGCGCGGCCTCAGCCTCGCCCTGGATCTGTCGACCGGAAGCGCCAGGAGACGCTGACCAGTCCTCCAGGGCGGCGGATGCGCCGCGGCTGTCGTGTCGGCTGAAAGAGAAAGACCGAGAGCGAACAGGGAGCTCGTGAGAGGTCTTGGGGGTGTGGACAGTCGTTGTTCGGTCGTGCCCCTTAGCAGCAGGCTCTCAGGATACATACCTGACAGAGCGATATCAAAATGTCTTTCTGTCTGTCTGTGATGGGGACATCACGGTCTAACACACCGTCTTCTTCTCCAACTCCTTTATTCTTCAACTGTCCCGCTCTCAGAGCTGTCTGTCTCCTTTCCATTCTTCTCCGTCAGTCTCACTGTGTTGGACGGATGACTTTTAACGTTACCAAACTATCCCACAATGCATCCTGCCAATGAGCTGGGCCATGGCTTGTCAAAATCCAAGACGACGGTGTTTGTGAAAGAGTCTCTGGATGATCTGCAGTCGAAAGCTGTTTCTACACAATAATGAGAAAACATCTTTAGCTAAAATACAAAATAAAATGCTGGTGTCAGTTGTTTCTGTTAACCCAGCCACCGTTTCCTGAAAGACCCTTTCAAAGCAAAACATTCCGACGTGTTACAGCAGCAGGTGGAATCAGTAAGACTGATGACGGCTGTATCCATGTACCCGGTCCAGTTTTGAGGTTCTGGTGCACGTGAGGCAAACTGTAGTAACAGCTGAGACTGAGGACGGACGTAGGAGTTTACAGGGTTTCATGGACCGAAGGTGCACACGACGATCCGAGAGAACCGGGCGTCTCTCGTTCACTTTGCTCTGTGCAAAGCCTCGGGTCTAAAGACGTGTTGTTGTTTTTTTCTTCACAGCTCCACCTGCTAATTTCAAACGCTCCACACGGCAACATGAGGAGCCAGGTGAGTTTGAAGCGGCACACGCTGACAAACAGCACAGGAAGCCACAGGATGGCGGACGCCACCGTGTGTGTGTGTGTGTGTGTGTGTGTGTGTGTCTGTGTAAGACTACAACAGTGTCGTCAGAGCTTTTCACGTCACCCACATGGATTTCTGAAGCAGCTTTAGGTCAGTTGAACAGAAAATGAATCAACAACTGTTTTATTTTATTAAGCAAAAACGTCACAGGACAGTGACCTTGGATCCAATCACTGCTTTCTGAATAAATTCGGTGGCCTGGGGTCAGCAGGCAATGCAGAATGTGATCTTCTTAATCTCCTTAATGCTGCTTTTTAAAAAGCCCCCCACCTGTATGCACTGGTGCATTTTGATATGTTATATTATTATTACTTACCGGTGCATGATCATGCAAGCAAGTAGAAATGATTCGACTATTTTATATAGTGTTTGCCGGTATGTCATTAAAACAATAGCGAATTTACTGCAGTGCTTAGCGTGTAGTACAATATTTCCCTCTGAAATTGAAGGGAGTGGAAGAAAGTATGAGGGAATGTGCTGAAAATGGACACAGACATATTGTGGCACTTTCTGCTACAGACGTTGAGGCAATTCGACATCGAACTGGATGAATTTAACTGTTTTACACACACTTACGTGTATATCCAAGATGAACCAAGAGTGTGTCTTTGCTCATTCCTCCGAACACAGGATGCGTTCTACTGCTCTGCTGGACACATTATGTGTGTGTGTCTTTTCAACCCTGTCTCCTACAACTGAAGTTCCTGTACAGCTTAAGTTTTGAATCAGCATAATGAGGGTAATTCAGTGCTTGGCACGCTGCAAATATGTTGATATGAACGTATCATTATCAACTCATCTGTAGATTTTCACTTTTGTGATCAGCTGATTAATTGGTTCAAGTCTTCACGTCTTGTCTAAAACCCAAAGATATTCAGTTTACTGGCATAGGAAACTGAGAAAAACACACACAAAAACAGTGTGGTTTGAAGGGTGTAGCGGCGGAAGGAGAAGTGTTAAAACTAACACAAACTGCGTCTCATGGTTAGTGCCTCTGTTTTGGGGCAGCGCCTGTTAACGCAACCTCTGTGTTAATGGTATTTACCAAGACGTGTAAATGTGTAATACGAACACACTACGTACTGTGCTTTTCTACACACACAATAACGTGTCGTTACATATAAAACAGAAAATTAGTCGTTAGTTGCAGTCAGAGTGGGGCCGTGTGAAAGGCACTTCCTGCCTCAGGTCAGTCTCAGCACAGCTGTTTCCATGTCTCTAAATATGAACCGGGCTGTTGTGGAAACTCTGGACTGAAATCAAGCCTATGAAAATGGATTTTCATGGCTGCAAACGTTGTTTTTCCAGGTGTCCTGTACTCTTCTGTGAACGTTCAGTAGCGAGGTATGAAAAATATCAACCTTTAATGATCCTCTGATATTAGGGAGAAATAGTGAGGATGAGAGCTGATTTCTACGCATTTATCCTTTGTTCTTTATTTTGCAGGAGCAGCGAGGAATCTCCCTTCAATACGTGAAACTAAAATCATGTGATATTTGCATGTTTTCTGAAATACTGCACATAGTTGTACATATGTTTTAAGGTTTTCTTTTGTATGTTTTGCCGATTTTATTGGTCTCGTTCTCATGTGCGTCACTTACGATCAGTGGTTTAATAAAGAGCCTCTCCTGACACGTTTGTCTTACTCACTTCCTGATCTTTCTCTCCAACACTGGCAAGGCTCCACGTGCCTCTCGTGAAACCCCGTATCAAAGTCTCAGCTCTCTCGACTCAAACTTGCGCTGAATGCAGATTACCCTCGTGGTTGTGCTTTGCGCTCCAGAATCAGGTCATCCAGATCGTCTCTGTCCACACATCAACTCGCTCACCGCTGTCGTCTCTTATCTCAAACACAAACACTCAGCACAAACTTCCACCTTGTCTCGGTAAATGCAGGTCAGAGTTCCTCTTTCAGTCGTCATCCCAGATCATAAGACATGTGAGTGATGAATGTGGTATTTTAATCGCAGGGATCGGTGCAGTTCTTTGGTATCTCTTTATCAGAGCTCGTGCTGCCGCTTCTGTTCGAGCAGTCTGAAGACGTGGCAGCAGACTCAGTGTTTCCTTCTTATTCTGTCCGTGATCGTCAAAGGTAAGACCCTTTATTCTGTCTGCAGGAGAGATGGGAGCATTTAAACTGTCGAGGAGTGCAGGGACATCCAACATTATCTGGTTTGCTGCTACGGAGGGCAGCTGGCCTGGATGGAATACCCAGCCGTGTGCTCAAGGACCGTGCAGGGCAGCTGGCCTGGGTCTGCACGCACACTTTCCATCTGTCTCTGGCCCACGCTTCAAGACCACCGCCATCGTGCCAGTGCCAAAGCACTCCACTGCCACGGCCCCCGAATGACTTCCACCCAGCTGCGCTCAACCCCATCATTGCACAGTGTTCTGAGAGACCGACATCCTGTCTATCCATTGCCCATGACCGTCGTCAGTTTGCCTACTGCACCAACAGCTCAACAGAGGACGTCCTCTCCACGGCTCTCCACTCTGCTCTGACCCACCTGGTCGGTCCCAACTCCTACTTCAGACTGTTGTTCATTGACTTCAGCTCCGCATTCGACACTGTGATTCCCTCCACGCTGATCTCCAGGCAGCTCGGTGTTAGCACATCTGGACTTCCTGATTAACAAATCCCGTTCTGTTAAGTTAAACGAGCCTGATAGAGAACCAGGTCCAGACCTCTCAGACCGGTCTGTACCGACTGATCAGCTCTGTGCCGTACCCGGAGGAGGAGGCGTTGACCTGCAGGGCGGAGGGCGAGCTGGGCGGAGCAGAGCGGACCTATCCGGCCAGCGATACTCTGATGATAACGCTGACCGTGTGTGGCCTCCTGCTGCTGCTGCTGCTGCTGGTGCTGCTCTCTACGGGCGTCATCGTTTACTGCCTGGGAACCAGAGGTGAGCTGCTGTCATGGTGGTTTGGTTGAAAACGGAACATGTTCCATTTAAGGTGTAAAACTGAGACTTTGTTCTCCAACTGAAAAAAAAAAAATCATAATACTACGTCCTGAACGTCCAGAGAAATGTTTTAAAAATTTAAGCTAGAACTTGCTCTCAGGCCTAAATGTCACAAAATCCTCTCATAATTCAATTCGGCAACCGTTTTTTTGTTATTTCTCTACAGCCTGAGTCAAGCCTGCTCCTGTTTAGGACAATGAAACTTTATTCAGCAATGAACCCACTGAGAGATGATTTCAGAGGACAACACCGTCGTGGCAGAGGAGTCTTGCTTCTGACAAAAAAACCCGAACCTTTCTTGTATCCCCTTTTCTGGTCCAGAACCGTTGAAAAGAGGAAGAATTGGTTTTTTTTTTTCTCATGCTGACTGCTCCAACGTGGCAGAGAGTATCTGACAGACCATCTCAAATATTTCACCATCGTTGCGTCAGCATTTTACAGTTTTCTCCAACACTGTGCTCTACTTTGCAAAACAGTAAATTCATTCATGCGCGTCATGTTTTCAAGACTCTTCATACAAGCAAAAATAATCCGAAAACACGGTTTAGGAAATGTGGCTAATAGTTTTACATCTGAGGACTTGGGCTTTGTAGATAACTGTCGGACTTTCTGGGGAAGTCCTGGTCTGATCAGGAGAGACGGCGTACATCCCACTTTGGATGGAGCAGCTCTCACATCTAGAAATCTGCCTGGGTTTATTGGTAGACCAAAACCATATCAACCCAGAGTTGAGACCAGGAGGCAGAGCTCAGTCCTACGCGCTTCTCTGTGCTTCCAGAACAACAGTCACCCACCCAGACCCCCATGGAGACTGTGTCTGCCCCCGACCACCTAAATTAACTAACTCAGAAACAAACAGAAGAGGAGTTGTACACAGAAACCTCATAAAAATGAAGACCACCACTGCAGAAGTACAAGAAAATAGAATTACAGCCTCTTAAACATTAGATCGCTACCATCCAAAGTCGTATTAGTAAATGATCCAATATTAGATCTTTATATCGATATATCTAGTCTCAATGAAACCAGGCTGTGTCATGTTGAATATGTTGCCTAAATGAATCCACTCCCCCCAGTCATATTAATACCCACATTCCTCAAGGCACCAGCCGAGGACTTGGAGTCGCAGCCATTTTCAACTCAAGCCTAAAAACCAACCCTAAACCTAAACTCATTTATAACTCATTCAAAGCCTGGTTCTTAGTCTTACACATCCATCATGGGAAACTTTAAAGCCTGTTCTATTCATTATAGTTCATTCAGTGTAAATAAACCCACTCACATTTTTAACCGCAACCTGGACCTAATTCTGACTTATGGCATCGAAATTGAACATTTAATAATCTTTCTACAGAATTCTCTTTTATCTGACCATCGTTTGGTAACTTTTGACTTCCTGTTACTGGACAACACACTATGAGGCAGAAATGTCTTTTCTAGATGACTATCTGATAGAGCTGTAGCTAAATTTAAGGAAGTGATTCCATCAGCACTTAATTAACTGCCATGATTCAATAGAACAGAGGACTCGTATGCTAACTTTAGTCCCTCCCAAATTGACCAACTTGTTGATAGTGCTGCAGGCTCAATGAGAATAACACTCGACTCTACAGCCCCTCTAAAAAAGAAGATAATGAAACAAAGGAGGTTAGCTCCATGGTTTAACTCCCAAACCCACATATTAAAGCAAACTATTTGAAAACTTGAAAGGATATGGCGTTCTCCATAACGGGCAGAGTCCCACTTAGCCTGGCATGCTAGTCTGAAACAATAATAAGTTTATTTGAGGATTTTCAGTCAGGATTTAGAGAGCATCATAGCACAGAGACAGCACTGGTGAAAGGTACAAATGACCTTCTAACTGCATCAGACAAAGGACTTGTCTCTGTACTTGCTCTGTATCTGTCTTGTTAGACCTTAGACATTTGATACCACTGACCATCACATCCTGTTACAGAGACTGGAACATTTAATATGCATTAAAGGAACCGCTCTAAGATGGTTTATGTCCTATTTATCAGATCTATTTCAGTTTGTGCACGTTAACGATAAATCCTTCATATACTCACAAGTTAGTCGTGGAGTTCCACAGGGTTCTGTGCTTGGACCAGTTTTTATTCCCCTTATTTATGCTTCATTTACGCAATATTATTAGGAACACTCCATAAACTTGGATTGTTATGCAGATGATACCCAGTTGTACTTGTCAAAACTTAACTTCAAGCTTGCCTTAAGGACATAAAGACCTGGATGACCAGTAACTTTCTGCTGTTAAACTCAGACAAAACAGAAGTTATTGTGTTTGGCCCCCAACACCTCAGAAACACCTTATCTAATGATATAGTTACTCCAGATGGCATCGCCCTGGCCTCCAGCACCACTGTTGGGAATCTGGGAGTTCTCTTTGATCAGGATACGTCCTTTAACTCTCACCTAAAACAAACTTCCAGGACTGTCTTTTTTCAACTATGTAACATTGGAAAAATCAGGCAATTCCTGTTTCAAAAAGATGCTGAAAAACTAGTCCATTCTTTAGTTACTTCTAGGCTGGAGTATTGTAATTCCTTATTATCAGGCTGTCCCACCAAGTCTCTAAATACTCTACATCTGATCCAGAATGCTGCAGCACCAGTACTGACAGGGACTAGGAAAAAAGATCACATTTCTGTGTTAGCTTCTTTGCATTGGCTCCCTGTAAAATTCTGAATATAATTTAAAATCCTCCTCCTCACCTACAAAGCCCTTAATGGTCAGGAACCGTCATATAGAACCCTATTACCCCAGTAGAACACTGTGCTCCCAGAATGAAGGCTTACTTGTGGTTCATAGAGTCTCCAAAAGTAGACTGGGAGGCTGATCCTTCAGTCATCAAGCTCCTCTACTGTGGAACCATCTTCCAGTTTGGGTCCAGGAGGTAGACGCCCTCTCCAGGTTTAAGAGTAGGCTTAAAACCTTCCTCTTTGATAAGGCCTACAGTCAGGGCTGCTCAGGCTGGTCTTGAACCAGACCCTAGTTATGCTGCCATAGGCGTAGACTGCTGGGGGACTTCCCATGATGCACCAAGCTCCTCTCTCTCTCCATCCATAGGTATTCATATCCCATCAATGCTCGTTACTAACTCGTTTTCTTCTCTCTCCCGTAGTTTTGTCCTTTCTCATCTCTCTCCTTTCTCTTCCTGTCGCTTTCTGCAGGTGTTTCTGTCCCTGGTGCTGCAGAGTCCGGATCTGTGACTTTAAACCACCTACTGCCCCGTGATCCTGCTCAACACCCACTGGTTCAGTTATTATGATGATCATCTATTATTATATTCAGTTTTATTAGTATTGTTATTATTATTAGCCCAATTGTTATAATTATTAGTTTTATTATTAGTCTCATTATTGTTAAACATCTTTATGTTATACGTCTACTGTGCTCCCTCTCTCCCTCTCTCTCTCCCTCTCTCTCTCTCAACCCAGCCTCCCACCACGACCCTGGTTCTGTTCAAGGTTTCTACCTGTTAAAGGGAGTTTTCTTTACCGCTGTCGCCGAGTGCTTGCTCATGGGGGAATGTTGGGTCTCTGTAAATATAACTATAGAGACCTACTATAAAGAGCCTAGACCTGCTCTACATGACAAGTGCCCTGAGGTGACCTCCGTTATGATTTGGCTGCTATATAAATAAAACTGAATTGTATTGAATTGAATATTACAATATATTCATATTAAAATCTATAAAACGAGCAGAATCTGTTAATCATACTTACAAAAAAAATGTCAGATTCCAGCTATAGCTGCATACAAAGTGGTTTAAGATCAAAATCTAAGTTCAAGCTTCCTTGTCCAAAGTCTATAATTTTTTGTCTCTGACCTTTGAAGGTTTAAACCAGCCAATCAGATTGCCTCTACCTCAAGAGAGAGGCTCTGTCTCCAGGAATTATCGCGCCGATATACCGTAAAACCCCAGTTGAAACAAGGTGCTTAGAAAAACACAAAAAAGCCCCTGTGGTTTGGGTGACACTAGCAGCTCCCTGTGGTTCATCTGAGGTTTTCAATGTGGCACAAACTTAGACCTGAACAACACACACAATCAGGTGGATTTTAAACTCCCCGCATGTCCTCAGGTCAGTTTGATCCGACAGATCGAGTCCAGATCAGTTTAAGCTTTTCCGTCCAGAAGCTGCTGCAGGTTGCAGGTACACTTCCTGCTGCTACTGCTGCTGCTGCCGAGTGTGCGAATATGTGAATGTGTGCGCTCGTATCTGTTGGTATGTGTGTGTGTCTTAACCACTTTGTGGCCACAGAACACAGCTGCTATAGAAATATTTACTGTGGTAGACAACAACTGCTTTTCACGTCCCCATTTTGCAAAGCAATAACTTTTACATTTGATACTTGCAGCACATTTTGCTGGTAATACTTATTTGCTTTTACTCAAGTAGAACTTCAAATACACGACTTTTACTTGTAACAGAGAGAACAAAGGTTCCATTGAAAAGCCCTAGGAAGGAGCTGTGTGTTACACTATAATGGAGATGGGGGCAGTTAACCAGGTGTACATTTGCAAAACCGACCAGTTAGTCTTCATCCTCGCAGTGTTTTCGCTTGTAAAAGAGAAAAACACTGTTTAAAAACACTTCCATTAAAGCATAAATCTCACCTTTGTGTCGTTTGTCCGAGTTCGGTTTGGAGCGTGGAGTGGGCATGTTGTTGCCCGGCCCAAGTACGAGCACCCCCTCACCCCCTCCCGACAGCAGTAAGCTCCATGACCCCGAACAGGGAGACCTCGTTGCTGCTGGCGTTACTGAGATCATTCCCAATCCTGGGTCATCGTGCATTTAACACAAGCTGGCAATGTTCTCAGCCAAGATGTGTGTTTTGGCTTCAGCTGTCAGGAATATTATGAATTATTTATGCTTCCAAAATAAGGTTTTACAAATTGGAAAAGTGCTCTGGCAAAGGACAGGGGATTCCACGAGCCCACCACAAGAGAGGGACAACTGGTGAAGCTGTAGCCCACCTGCTGGGACCAAACCAGATTCGGTCCCAGCAGGTGGGCCTCTCGCAGCTTTTCCCCCTGCCTTGTCTCCTCTAGGTTTAGTGTTACTGAGGCCGCAGTTTCAATTATTTATAAGAGCTATGAGCTGGGAGAGCGTTTTAGTCAAAAATTCATGAGCGTCATCCAGACACTCAGCTGGTGAGTCACCCTATTGTACTGTGTACTGTGATGCCAACTGATCTTCTCTAAGATTTAAACAGTGAATACTAAGGAAGCACAGATGTCTGGTACATTCATCCTGGATGGAAGCAACTGGGGACAGATCAGCGATGTTTCTGGAAAAGGTAGATCAACACGGACAATGATGACGAAGGTTCACACACCACAGAGGTGTCATGGATCTTTCAGAGTTTCCCTCCCATCGACCTTCGCCAACTAACTTCAACAACGTCTTCATCTAAAGCATCAACCTGTCTCTTAGACCCAGTCCCAACTAGGCTGCTTAAGGAAGTTTTACCCTTAGTTAGCAGCTCTTTGCTAGATATATTAATAGGCTGTGTACCGCAGTCCTTTAAAACAGCTGTATTTAATGGGGGGGCTTTAACATGTCCAAGGGCCCACTGTCCCATAATCTGTGCATTGCTTTAGGAGTTACATATAGCAGCTATCTGTAGATATTTTTTCGTAAGAATGGCACTATAATATTGTACAGTTTGTTCCCGCCAAGACGCAGGACTTTAAATGTGAGTCTGAACACATTTTTACTCATTTTACAAACGGGCCCCCCTCATTCACAGACGCCTGTAGAGTCAGAGAGAGGAAAACCAACTGAGAGAGATAATGAGTGAAAGATGAGAGGTTTGTTTGGCCGCAGAACTTTACAAAGCCACGGTATTCTACTACCTTGAAACCGGATCCAGAACGGACCTGGCTGTCAGAACACACTCCCAGTCTGTCCTCTCTGACGTGAGAGTGCTGGAACAGTCTGTCCTGTGAGTGTGGGGTGTGCGAGGTGCGTGTTCAGTGTGTGGATGTGAAGAGAAAGGTCCTGACCTTGGCCCTCTGTCGTCACCACTGATCAGAGAACAATCGTGGGTTTCTCTGAGGCTCTGGAAGCTTTCACACTCAGCACTGCTGCTGCTGCTGCTGCTGCTGCTGCTGCAGTGTTTCCTGACACTGACCACACCTCCAAACACACGCACACACACAGACTCACACACACACATACACTAGTCAATACTCACACACTCGACTTTTTTGAAACCAGCAGACACAGGATGTTCACTTCAAAATAAAGGCACTAAAACTCAGATTCTTTCCATTAAAATATCCACAGTGACAAAAATTAGGCATTGTTTCTGTGCAGCAAGTGTTGTCTGAATACAGGATGTGAAATGACAGATTACTCTTTAAATACATTTTCATTTAGGTCAGTTTCTGTCAGTAATTTACCTGCCATCTCTACTGTAATTATAACTAGTGTTCAGTGTATTTATACATCTGGAAACATGTCTGTACTTCCACTATTCTGTTTCAACCCTAATAATAATAAACCGTGCTCACAAAAACTAATTTAATTGTTAAATAAAGTTGGTGTTTTGGTATTGCAAGTGTATGCAGTTATCACAGTTTTCATTGCCAGTGGTACTCTTGGTCGAAAATACTCTTTCTTAGAAGAACTTTGAGTATTTAGGTGTTTAAACCATTGAAAATTAAATTTTTATTCAGTATTCATTCTTGATATGAAGAATGAAATGTCATAAGTTGGCACATGTAAAGATCATTCTATTACACTCTGTGGAATGGAACAGATTTTTTGAAATATATTGTTGAAAATTAAAGAGTAAAGCCGGCGATTTTCTATATTTTCCTTATTGTCAACAAATCCCATGAAAAGATCAAACCAACACTGATTGTGTCCTACTGACGCGTGACATGTGTCTGTGTTTCCAAAACCCGATATGTCTGATTCCTCTCGGCCATAGAGCTGCTCCTTCATTAGGAAAAATCTGGGAGCTGCAGTTTAATCAGAAACAGCTCCACAGACTAATAATCAACCAATAATCACTGTTGGAGTCTCTGGAGACAAGTTCAAGATTAATCATTATCTTACTGTGACCGTTAAATGATATATATATATTTTAAATACAACTTAATGCCTCTCACATCGATGTTTTTATTTAATATAATTATTCCACAATGGTTTATAAGTGACCACCATCTGAAACAGTCACCCTCGAGCCTTCACAGCGCCCAACCAGGGCTTTTGTTCTGAAATCTCTGCCGGAAGTCTCGCTGTGGACCCGGTGGCCGTTGACGGTCGTGTACCGCACCGACGGACGGGCTGAACCGTTAGCACTCGACGGCGAACCTCCGCAGCAGTTTAACCTGTCAACAGACAGATTTACCGTGATATTCACCGGGCTACTTACCGTCAGCATGTCGCACACCGTCATCACGACAACGACAACAACGACGAGGACGTCCGGCGACGGCGTCTTCAACATGGGCTACACCCGGACCATCCCGGGACTGCTCAAGATCGGACAGATGGTGAGAGTCGGTCCGACGGAAAAATAACAGGTTAACCCGGAGTTTGCACGGAGTTTAACCGAGTTTTACGGTAACCGAGTAACACCGGGTTCGTTCACACCGACTTACCGGGACAGGTTTAGCTAACAGACAGAGCCGTGAGCTTCGCCGGTAACATGGAGGTTCAGGAAAACTATTAAATTAACGTCTCTGCTGTTGATGTTGTCGGTGTTTTCTGTTCACGCTGCTTGAGTTTACTGTCAGCTTAAATAATCGATGATTACGTTATTATTAATTTATCAATTGATCCGACGATTAATCGGTCGATTAACCAATGAGTCATTTGGTCAATAAAACGTTAAAAAAAAAAAGAAAAGTGGAACACGCCCACCACAGTTTCCCAGGAACCAAGGTAAGGCCTTAAAAAGACAAGGCTGCATGTAAGGGTTATTTTCAGTGTCCGCCAGTCGGACGATTGTTTTCTTGACTAATTGTTAATTGTAAATTCTTAAAAAGTCAGAATTCCATAAAGGCCGAATTAATGTCTTCAAATCGAAGCCCAAAGATATTTCATTTACCATCATATAAGACGATGAAAATCCGCCAATCCTCGCGTTCGAGAGGCTGAAAACAGACTTGGACTTTTAGGTATTTTTGCCCAACCAGTGACTAAAACGATTCCTCAGTTATCGAAATAGCTGCTGATTAATTTTTTTTCATCCCCACGGTCATGGCATACAAACTAAACAGGGACCCACTTGAGAAGAAAATGGCTCCATAGCACTGCTAGTGGTCAAAAATATTTTATTTCCTAAAATGTTGAAATGTTCCTTTAACAAGCTAAACAAATGTTACGTGGTAGTTGTGGGCAGTTTATGTTACGTAGTTTCGGGCAACATGTAAACCGACGTATCCGGTGTATCTTCACAGTACATATAGAGAGAGATATAAACCGTGTGTATAAATGGTAAATGGACGGCACTTACACAGCTCTTTTCTCGTCTTTTCGACCACTCGAGGCGCTTCACACTACTGCCGCATCCACCCATTCACACACACATTCACACAGCTCCCTTTTCCGTACATACTGCGCTTTCCACACACACACACACAAACACACACCCACACACACACACACACACAGGCTCACACCCTGATCATGCATCAGGGGCAATCCACGTGCAGACTGGAGGAGCCGGGGATCGAACCACCGACCTTCCGGTTAGTGGACGACCTGCTCTACATCCTGAGTATATACATAGATAGATATATACTGTATGTATATATATATATAGCATCAGCCAAACCATTAAAACCATTAACTGGTTTTAATGGTTTATGTATACACCATTCAGCCACAGTATTAAAGGGGCAATTCATAAGATGTGGCCAACTGTCAAATAGGAAACAAGGAAATGCACTCTTTGGTCCCTCCTCCCCCCGTCCCCTTCCCCTGCGCCGAGGTCAGACCGGCCCTCGGCCAAACCAGGACAAGTCCCGGTGGGCCGCCGCCGCGTCAGAGGACTGTCCGAAAATCCATGAAGTTTTTACCGGGCCTCTCTGCGTCCCTGTCAGTCAGTGTAGTCCGGGCCTGGGCTCACTGGCCCATCACAGCCAGGTTTCAACCCTCGCCCTCACGTTGAGCTAACGTTAGCCTGAATGAACCTGACCTCAGCACAGGGCAGCTGTTGACATGTTGCCAACCCTACCTTCCAGTCTGATTATGTAGCCGGTAGGCTGTGTCCTTTGGTTACTGTTAGTCTGACGACACCCGGTCTGCCCAGTCAGAGAACCAGGAAGATGTGGTGGTGGCAGGAGTAGCGGAGGAGCCGCGAGAGGTGGAGGAAGGCGAGGGAGAGGGAAGAGCAGCTGGAGCAGCGGCATCAGTAGCCGAGCTCGAGGAAAGACGGAGGAATGTCGCGAGAGAGGACGACTGCAACGCGGGTTTATAGTCCGCTCACAGTTACTACTTCTTCGTCCTTTCACGTTGGACTGAGGGCAGACTGGACGCTGCAGTGACTCACTATCGCCTCTTGAGGCAGAAAGTGGTATTAGGAGACGGGACGGGCCGCGGCTAGCTGCTTAGCATGCTAACTTCAGTAGATACCTCTGCACCACGGTACACAGACGTCTCTGACATAATGTCAAAAGTGTTATTTCAACACTTTTTGTTGATATTTTTAGTTGATTGTTGAATATTTTAAACTAAAATACCTACATAAAACCGGTAAATGGTTTTCAGGGTTGGGGCTGATCGGTGAATGTACATTTCTCATGTCATCAGACTGACTAAGGTTGCCTTTTTTTATAATTTCTCTGCTTGTTTGAGACCATTTATGGTAATATTGGTTTGACAGGATTTTTGCAACACTGACGTGCTTTCAGTTGTGAGATATCTAATGTATAAGTCCAGTGATATTCAGTATTTCGCTTCTTCCTCTCTTCCTGTCAACAAACCTCATGCCCAGAGTTGAACCAACACTGAATGTCTCCTGCTAATAAGCACTGTGTGTATATCATAGCCTGATATATCATATTCCTCTGAGCCATACAGCCTCAGTGTCTCCAAAAACAAATTAAAAACACATCAGTGATTCACACTGTTGCACTGGGTTGACATGTTCCACCACGAACACACACACTGTGGTTTATTTAGACTTGGTCCCACACACACCGTCCTGCTGCCACAAATACTCACTGCAGCACCCAATGTGGATTAATCTGCATTGGGTGCTGCACATGGGATTTGTTGACTATAAGAGAAATGCGGAATATCCCTTGGTTGATCCTTTAAACTACAGGTGTTACAGGGTTCAGTATATTAACATTTGTTTTTTTTCCAGCTTGCTCTGCTCATCGCCTTCCTCTGTGTCCACTGTGCTCGGGGTTGGCCCAGCTGGGCAGCTTTCCAGTACTTTGAGGTTGTGACGTTGTGGTTCCTCATCGCCTTACTCATCTTCTTCCTCATGCACCTGTTCAGGCTGCAGGCAAAGATGCCATGCATCAACTGGCCGCTGACGGTGAGCAGGAAAAAAACCCCCACATTTACATCCTGCAGGTTAATCTTCTCACATTCTCTCATTATGCATTTCCACTGAACTTCTGCACCACTGATCTAATCTGTTTGATCTTCATTGTTAAAAAGCAGGAATTTATGTGATGTTTCATCAAAAACTTATCTTTGTAGCATCCAAAAAAAGGAAGAAAGGAAGCATCTGTAGTATAAGATGCAGGTGTGAACAACTAATTCTCGTTAGTTAGGTTTATATTTAAGATGCACGCGGTAGTTTTCTTTTTTATTGCGCTCAGTAACACACCGAAAACCCCACATTTCCTCTCAGCTCACCGTCAACTCAGCGGTGAACTGAGTTGTGATTAAAATGTCGTAAATTTGAGATTTTGGTTCAATATTACAGAATCAGCTGGTCTATCTTCAGGGTTGCCTCTGCTGGATTATTCAGAGTGTATTTCATCAGGTCTGCATCCAGCAATTATTAATTATTATTAACTACTATTGATTTATCAAGACTGCTAAATTTAATATGGAGAAGAAAAAGGCTTCGCACATTTTTTTTCCCGTTGCAGAGCATTTAATAATGAACCCCAGCTTTGACTTACTAGATTTTCATCAGGGAAAGTGCCATTGTTAATTAATTATTAAATACTTAAACTGGAGTGTCATCTGCAAATTAACACAAGTTCTCAGAGTGCAAAGGGATTCTTCAACGTGCATCTGTAGTCTCACCAAAAGTCCAAAAACCAGAAATATTTTAATTTTCACTGATATAAAATGACGTAAAGCAACCAAACTGTCATTTTAATAAGTGGAAGCAGCAAAGATGACAGGGACTTAATCAGTTATCATTTATGAAAAACGTCTTGCGAACAAAAAAGTCTCAAAATGAACTTTATAAAATCACTTAACTGTATAAAGATAAAAATGGTTGTATATTGTCTCCTGCTGGGTAAAAATATAATCATCCGCCTCTCAAAAAGTTTCGACGTGTTCTGATAAACGTTCAGCTGTTAGAAGAAGCTTGTTTCTGCTGTTTCAGGAGTTCTTTCATTACTCCGTCGGGACTCTCCTCATCTTCATCGCCTCCATCATCGCAGCGGTGAAGAGTTTAGGAGTTTCAGCGCTGACTGCCGGATCGGTACGTAAGCACGCAGACACCAAATATTTGAAAGTCTTTTTATAATATTTACAGTCTTCGGATTTATAGAAAAAATATAGCAAAGATTTATAGAAAAACAAACAAAGTTAATGTACTGTTTAATGCCCTTTGCATGTTACTTTTTAGGATGCCAAATAGTACATCTGCAAAATAACAGAAAATCAGTCAATCGTCAGTAAAAAGTGGACTTAGTGTTAAATTACTCTCTAAGAATTATAAGGCCATAATCTGAATGAATCTAGTGTTTAAGCATGATGCCGAAATCAAAGACAATAAAAGTAATGAAATAAAAGCCTTTGTACTAATAATATTCTGTTGACTGTATCGGTGTGATGTGCATCATGGCTGCTAATTTCAGTTTACTGAGAGGTTCGACAGTACATTTTTTAATTAGTGTTTTTTAGATTGTTTCCATCAGTGTTTTGGTACGAGAGCTTCTACAGTTCAGTACTTGACCTTTGATCTAACTGGCTTTGCTTTAGCAAGATGTTTCTTGTCTTCTGACTTCATGTTGAAACACCTCATTTTACGTCCTCTACGGATTCTGCTAAACAGCTTCTGAGAGCAGGACCCGAAGCTCCGGACTTTGAAGTTCTTTTTACTCTGGGGGATAGTTTTGTGTATGAAACATATCCACACACACACACACACAAACAGAGGAACAGGCAGCCATACTGTGTACAACAGTTTTGGGCTGCTGATTATGCTGATGCTCATTCATCTAAGTTGAAACAAGCAATTAACGACACGTTTCTGCTGAGCTGGATCTGACTTGGTCGCTCTTACGAGCAAAATGAAATGGTTCTTGCAATGTCTGTTAGTATTTTCATTTTGGTATTTGTTGAACTTCCTGCTGGTTGGAATGATGCAGTCATGCCTAGGTGAACAAGTAGAAATGCTTCTGAGGTTAAATTTATTGAACAGAGTGGGTTGGTTTCTGTGGTTACTGAAAGCAGAGGCAAACTAAACACTGAAAGAAAACTATTAAAATGCCTCTGGGGGTTGCCCCGTCCCTCCTGCGCCTGTCCCACTGCCCTGCCTCTAATTACAGAGGAAGTCACGTTAAATTCTTTACTGATAGCATTGTTGTTCTGAGGAACCAGTTGCTACAGAAACCTTTCCGGTCTGAGGTCTGCTTCTTCACCAATCAGCAAATCTGATTTTATATTTCATTGTTTTATTTAAGTTTTATTGAATACTGCAAGATCCCGTTGAGGAATAAAATTGTCATCGTGAAGGAAAACTGCAAAACAGTATCACACAAAACGTTGTCCACTTCATTTTCTTGATTTTAAGAACGTGTCAGCAAAGTAAATTTTGTCGTTCTGGATTAATACGTGTTGTGTTTTCATATTGACGTGGACTCTGCTGGGTTGATTTTCAGGTGTTTGGCTTCATAGCAGCATTCCTGATGGCCATTAGTTTGTGGACATCTTACAGTGTGACCTGTGGCTCTCATCAGACTGGTACGTCCCCTCCTGCAGCTGATTTTTTTTTAATTGAATGTATTTTGTTTAGGTGTGGAGAGACAGCACAGCAACAGGTCCTCGTTGCAGCTGTTAACAGCTTCACATTCATGTTTTCAGAAAAATTAACCTGCAAAATCAAACATTAAACAAACATTATCATAGAAAGTATCATGTAGACTTAAAAGAGTCGGAAGTCTGGAAGCCACAATAATCATTTCAGCGACGCGGCAGTGTGCAGAAGACAGTGATAAACTAGCTACCGTGAACAGGATGCGTAGTTGAATCACCAGCTGATCAAACAGAATATCAATCACTTAGTTCATTAGTTGACCAACAAAAAATTCATCTGCAACTATTTTGATAATCGATTAATTGTTTCATTTTTCTAACAAAAAAATACAAACATTCTCAGGTTTCAGCTTCTCAAACCTGGAGACGTGCTGTTTTTTTGGTGATTTAACAGTAGATTGACTGACTGGGATTGTTGGATGGACAAAACAAGCAAACTGAAGATTAGAGAAATTGTAAATGGCATTTTTTTCACTATCTTTGAACATTTATAGACTAATGGATTAATTGAGAAAATAATCATCAGATTAATCGATATTGAAAATAATTGTTGGTTGAAGCCCTGGAATACAAACAGAGCAACAGTGTCCTGAATAATTAAATACCATAATAACCTGCTCATACTGTAGCTTCACGCGGTGTGTTTCTATAATACAGATGTCGGTCTGTAGTTTTCAGACAGTAGCTGGATCTGAGAATAGAAAATAACCAATTCTGAAATGATCTGTTATTAGTTTACAGAACACGCTGTCAGTGCAGACCTGCAAACTTGTCACTTTCCAGAGAAATGTGCTGTTTTGAACAAAAGATATGTCACCTACATACATGAATCTAAAGGGGTTTTCGTTTAGGGGGCGTGAGGGTGAATGTTTGGATATTAGGGTGCCAAGCCCCCATGTTTTTGGTTGCTGCTGGATGATAGCTTGACTAACCTTGTCCAGATCAACTGAGCGAACTGAATTAAAGTGAGCTGACTTCAGCCCTGTTGGTTCCAGCAGTAACAGTGTTTGCTCAGCCGCTCTGATGTGCGACATCGTGGATTGACTGACGTCAGCTACCAAAGAAAACAGCAGTTTTATTACGCCACATTCAAATCAGCACCTACTAGGGACTGATGCTTTTTCAAGATGAAGCTGAATTAGTTAGGATGCAGTCCATAACACGATGTATTTCACTTGAGTTTGCAGGCCTGTTAAACCTTATTAACATGTCTCGAGTTTGTTCTACAAGACGCACAGTCTGAAACGGTCTCACTGCTGTTGTCAGTGAAGAATGCTGTCAATGCTATTACTGCTAATTAGCTGTTAAAGTGGAACTGAAAGGCAGAGTATCACGTTTTTTTTCGACACTGAACCAACTGTTTGTTTCATACAAGTGATATAAGTGATAGTCAGACACGTGAATCATATCCACATGATAGAAATTATTTTTACTGTAACGAGAGTGTAACTTTCTTCCTCCTTCTTCCCGTCTTCCCTTCCTCAATTCTTTTCTTTTTTCTCACTCCCTCCATCCCTCCTTCTCTCTCGCACCAATCCTTCCCTCCGTCCTTCCCTCCAGGCGCATCAGTGTAAAAAAGTGATCTGTATCGAAGGAACCAGATGGCCGTGTCGGCAGTTTGCTATGTCCTGGTCAATTTTCCGCCCAGCAACCACCTGGATAAATAAGACGACCAGATTATAACTCATACCGCAGAGGTAACAGAATTGTTGATCCAGGACCAGCCTTCATTTTCAACAATCTGAAACATATATATCCCTGATAATTACGGTAAAAACCTGAGAGGACAGTAGTCCATTATTACTCATAATTGATTTTTTTATTCCTCATTGAATCTTATCAAACCTCTGAAGTCAAATTTTCAAGTTAAAGGTGCTCAGTGTCACATTATAGCCATTGATTGTATCAGTAACACATTTGGTGCAAACAATCATTCACCATTTCCCATCATCCCTGCTGGTTCCCGCCCTGGCTTTCCCTCCCTGAAAAAGGTTGACATGTTTTAAAAATGTTTTTTCTTTCCTTGAGCTTTTTCCATTGTTTTAACATCAGCTATCAAAGATTTACAGAAGCTTTTAAGAAAGTTTAAGCTGCGTTAGCTTTAAAAGAACAGCGCCCTCTCCCTCTTGTCTGCCGTAAAGCAATCCAGACGATTTCCCGCCAAAATCTCACAGGTCTGAATGCAGCCACAGCGTCTCTGTGTCGCCCCTTTGTTGCATTTCCTCAGTGGTTTACAGTATCTAGCTTGATTTGCTCGATTTGTTATACAATGTCCCATCCATTCCAACTTTTTTATTCTACTTTGAAATTTCCTCAAGCTCAGTAAAAGCAGTTTGTGCCACAGATATATTAAGCTCTTTTTAAAATCACTTTTCTCTTGCCCAGCAATGAAATGATGCACAGTATAGCCCTGTTATGCTAAATTTGCTAGCACACTAAAAGATTTGTGTCCAAATATTGTCGTCATTCTGGTGCGCTAACAAACTTTAACAAGCTAATATTTACAGAAGATAGCCTGCCTGCTAATGACTTTGTTAGCTTGCTAAAACATTACTCAGGGGCTAACACTTATATTTGCTAAAAACCAACAGCATGCTAAAGATTTATGTGAATTGAAACAATGAAAAACAAAACACTAGCATGCTAACAATACAAACAAACACAAAAACCATGAGAGAGAAAGGATAAGTTTGGTGACAATCTATATTTTCCTTATTGTCAACAACCTCCATGTGCAGAGCAAAACCAACAACGAATTGATCTACAAACAAGTATGCCCCAAATATTGTCACCAACAAATGCACCGTTTCCTTCTGTTTAAGTAACGTTTTCCAAATACTACAGTGTCCAGCTCTTTTCGAATATTAAAAAATTTTAAACTATGTATTTGTGATTTGCTTTTGAAAATTTCCATCTTTCTCCAATGGGCCCGGATCTGAGAGCCACAGACAGAGGAGGGAAGTCAGAAAGTATTGAGAGATGGACTAACACACTGTTGGTTTGATTCTGCACATGAAATTTGGAGGTAATAACAAAAATCTATAATAATGCCAGCGATAACAGTGATTTCACTACTGTGTTAAAAAGAAAGCATGGGCCCTTGATATTAATGGTAAAATTACCATTAACTTTTACGAAAGTGAACTAAAGCTTTCTTTCTCTGGTTGGGGCAGTAACTCCCATGAAGCATCACATTAACTCTCCACAGTTAGAGTTTAGAGGACAGCAGCACAAATCCATTTGCTGTTAACTTCAGCAGCCGTGAGTTCAGTGTCAGAGGACTCTGAGCTGCGTTTATTACACCTCCCCTACAATACGCTTTCCAGTTTTTCCTATGACAGGACCTGTACGACTGTCCTCGGTGCTTTTAAAAAAACAAACTGTTAACCATTTTAATTTAAATTGAATCTGAATTTTCTTTCCATCACGCACTCGGAAGCACATCAGAAACGCTTTTAAATCATGCCAAAAAAGAGAGCAGTGTCCAAATTAAACTAAAAGTTGATAATGATTTCTATGGAGCCCGCCGGGGGGTCGTATGGGAGAGAAAATGACTGGTATGGAAATCTGTTTGTACGGATTTATAAACTTTACGCTTATATTAATATAACGTGCATGGATTAACAAAGCATACACGTAAAATAATTAAATGTACATATCTTACTAATGAAAATGTACACATGGATTTCTAAAGTTTATGAGAGATTATATGTACAGATTAATATGCATAAATGGATTGATGAAATGTTCGCATGGATCAGGAACATTTATGCATGGATTGCAAAACATGTTCGTATTAATAAAATGTACACATCCATTAAAATGTATTTACAGATTTAAAATGTACACATGGACGGATAAGACATATGCGTAGATTAAAAATGTAGACATGATCAATAAATTGTACACACAAATTAATAAAATGCGCCTACAGTTTAAGAAAACAAACACAAGGATTCATGAAAAATGCGTAAAGATGAATCAAATTTATTTGTGATAAAATGTATGATAAGAAAACGCAGAGAATAAATGGTACGTACAAATTAATAAAATTTGTACAGGTTAATGGTAATAAACCGTTTGCGGGAAAAATAATAAAATGTACAGACCTTAAGAAGAAAACATACGAAAGGAAAACTTCTCGTGGATTAATAAAACATGTAAACGGATTAACAAAATGGATGCATGAGTTGATAAAACATATGTACTGATTACTACAGTGTACACACGTCTTAATAAATCTACACATTAATGAAATCTGAGCACAGATTAATAAACCACATGCATGAAAAGATACTAAAACGTACAGACATTAATGATAACATGAAGACACGGATTTATGACACTTACAAAGTAATAAGCATTAACTAAAACATAAATATGGATCAATAAATGTACATACAGATTTAAAAAAACTTGCATAGATTAATAAAATGTAAGCGCGGATTCAGAATTTTGAAGCAAGACTTCTGGAATATGCATCTTGTTTTCAAAATAAAAGAGGGAAATTACAATTTTTCTGAAAAAGCTTGAAAGTAATTTAGCATTTAACTGTCATATCAGCTAAATGGAAGCACAGAGTAATAACTGGTGCCGGAAAAATTGTTAAAATACTATAAATATCCGGTATTCTGCACTCGATAAAAACTTAAAGCATGTTTGCCTTTGAACAGTTCTCTCTGACTGTTGAAGCACAAAATACATCACATAATACCTCTCCTGGCTTGTACTTTGTCCTTGCATGTTGTAGTATTTTCACTATTTGTCTGCCTTAGATTAATAATCTGTGCTTCCATTTAGCGAGCATAAAGATTAAATCACAAATTATATAACCCACATAAGCCACTTCTTCACTTACACTTTATTAACGGGTTCACACAAATTTCCACACATATGGCCCCCGGCTCCATAGTTTTCTGACCAATCACTGTATCTGGGCCACTAAACAGTTGTCTACTTAATGATACACGGATGGCTAGGTGTAGTGGACTAAAAGGAAGTTTGTGTTTTTGGTTCTACAAACATTTCTGATCGACCGGACATTCAGTTGAAGCAGAAGTTGCACCGCTACAAACTAGAAAAGGTCATATAAACTGTTATCCATGTTAAGTTAGCTAGTTTGAGGAAAATAAACATATTAGTTCAAGAGTGTTCCCACCTACTAAAACTAGAGCGGGGTAACTCTTGACATTTTTTCAGTAATAATGTGGGTATAATACCTTAGTTTGGTATCACTATCAAAACAATAGTTTTTTTGATACCTTACTTTGAGAAATAGAAATGTGTTTTTACGGC
This sequence comes from Xiphias gladius, assembly GCF_016859285.1. Classification (NCBI taxonomy): domain Eukaryota; kingdom Metazoa; phylum Chordata; class Actinopteri; order Istiophoriformes; family Xiphiidae; genus Xiphias; species Xiphias gladius. The sequence goes on from NC_053421.1 coordinate 29,470,727, forward strand.
AAAACCCTTTTCTCACTCCAAATGTTAAATGTTAAGGCACAAACTGCTGTAAAAGAACTTTGTCTAAGTACAAAATAATAAAAGCAATTTTTTACTTAGATAGATCAGATATTAGCTTATCAAAAAAAGGAGGATCAGGATCACGAATCTGACCAGACATTTGATGCCAGCTTTCAGTACTTCACAGTTTTCAATACTCTGCTACGAACACAAAAAGTAGCTAGTCAGCTAATGCTGTTTACGCCTTAAAGTTCAGTAGCTAGCAAAGGTTAGCTTATTGATCATTTGTGTGGAGAATGATGTAAAACAATTTTTTACCACTGAGATGCACTTTGTTATTAAGTGAAAACATTTCTGCTAATTTTCATTCTATTCTAGCCCTACCTAACAAGCTAATGCTAGCAGTACTTGGCCTTATTTTTGATAATATTACAATACTCTTGCTTGCTAAATGGAATTACCATTGTGTTGCAGAAGTAGCTAACTTAATGTATGTAGTATCTTCACTGAAATGTTACAGTAAAAGTAAAGTCATTACATATGACATAAGGTGCCAATTTGATGAGGAGGAATGATTTCATTTAAATTTATCCATTTTAACATGTACATACGTTTTGAGACACAGAAACCAGTGCCATTTATACTTAAATTTTACCCAGATTTCTTTTTATGCCACTCAAGTTCACCAGTGAGCTAACCTATGGAAATTTCTGAAAAAATGCCGACTGAGGTTTAACTCAACCAGTCTAATCATTTCTGCCACTACATGGGTTCTGTCTCTGAGAAATGTTTGTAGAATTAAAAATCATATCCACGGATGTTTTTCTCCGGTTGCTGAAAGAAGCTTTATGAAAATCCGCGGGTGTTCTTTGTGATTTAGTGTGAAACTTTCCTGCCATTTCCTGTTTCAAAACGCATGATGATTTGAAACTGAACTCTTCTTTCACTCAGAGATGTTAATCCTCAGATTACTGCCTTACTGTCGATCAGATGCCAAAAATCTCAGTGTGATGCTTCAGATTTTGCATTGAATGTTTCTTTACATTTCCTCTGAAGCAGCACAGAATACAGAATGAAGGATTTATGTCTAATTGGATTAAAATCTAATTTTTCGCTTGTGGAAGTTTAGGTTTACTGGACAAATCATAATGGATTTAATTACAGATTATTGTCCTACTTCTGGTGCAACCCTTGAAGCCCCTACACACTGCGTGGTAAGAGAGCGGTCTAACAGGTTCACAGCATTTCTCACTACGAGACAGGTCTAATAAAACGGTCCAACCCGCATCAAGTATCGAAGCAGGTCAGATTGTGCGATGAATGTCCGGTGAACAGTTGTATTGCTGAATTCGTTACTTAATTGATTAGTCTATTGAAAGAAAGATAATTGGCAACTCTTTTGGTAATCAATCAATGTCCGTTTAAAAAAAAAAAAAAATGTATCTCATGATTGTCAGCTTTTACCTGCATCAGCCCAAATTCACACAGTGTGTCAGGGTCTTTACAGTGTAACACCCTGTTATAGTCACAACCTTTCAAAAGCTGTTTTCTACAAAGTAAAGCATTGCTGCGTTACACTTCCAGGTATAGTTTTTATTTTTTGATGGTCTAAGATTTTGAAATATGTTGTGTATTTGCTGTTTAACTGTACTTTATTTTATTTTGGGTGTAAATCTGATGACGTTAAAGCTTTATTTCCATTAAAGATGCACTGATAAAACTTCTTAAACGATGATAACGTTTTATCTGACCTCGGTGAAATGATCCGACCTGATGTTAATGAAAATCAGAAGCTAAAGCACTTGTTTATTATCACTGGACGAAATAATGTAGATCTTTTGAGATTTATTTAGCATACTTTGATTTGTTTCAAGATTTTGTATTTCTATCGCTGAACTTTTGATACCAACCAAGTATTTCCATCAGTATCTGCCCAGTATACAGTTTAGGTATCAAATTTGGATATTTTTTTATTGGTGCATCCTTTAATTTTGACCCTAAAGCTGGGTTTTTTTTCATTGCTGCCTGAAAGTTTGGTGTGGAACCAGAATGAATCTGGTCATCAGTGAGAGTTTGGCCCTTTTGTGTCAGTTTCCAGAAGGACATTTGCTGATAATATAAACTCTTGACAGCTCTAACTTTTAAAAAGCAGTGTTGCCATCCACTTTTCTCCTTTAAAAAAAAAAAAAAAAAGATTTGTACCACATGAAATTTGATAAATGATTCATTCTGGCTCCAGGCCAGACAGAACCAGACTGTTTACATTATTTATTTTGCCGTGTATGTATTTACTGATGCTTAATGATGCTACTATCACTGATGCTAAGTGACCTGATTTAAGGCTGTGTGTCCACTGGGAGATACAGAATGCTGGTAAATGTTCTGTAGTTTGGTGGCTAAGTACTGATCCAGGACCGCCACACAATGTACCATGATCTTGGACGGACATGTCATCAGTGAAAAAACCCAGAAAAAATGCTGCTCGTGAAGAATATTGGATTCACAAAATCATTGAATGTTGGGAAGTCTCAGACATTTTAGATGTTAAAAAAAGAGATCAGACGGATGTATAGTAACAAAAAAGGGGATTTACTCAGACAGAAAGGGCCCTTACATCGAAGTCAATACAAACCGTGTAAAATCAGAGATAATAATGACTTTATTAATAATTCACCACTCAAAACAAAGTGCAAAGTAATAAAATCCAAACATTGAAAATGGGGTTGGATATCTTTTTAATTCTACTTGGTTTGTATTGATTTTAATAAATCTTGTTTTTAGTTGCTTTAGGTCCACCCAATGTTGTTCCTGACATAACAAAGGTCAGTCGTATCACACGAGCTCCCGACCTTTTCTTAGCACTGCAAGGATTTCATATCCACGGCTTTAACATCAAGCTTCAAAGTTCTTGCTTGACCTTGAAAGCAGCAGCTGCCAAAACAGTCTGAATCGATAAAAGCCTATCTGAGAGAGATCGTGTGATATGATCGACAGCTTCAGAATGGCTACTAAATTGACCCTGAGGTGAAAAGCTGATCCTTTGTGATCAAAAGCAGCTATCGCACTGTTATGCAGGGGAGAAAATGTGTCATGATTTATGAGCTGAATGCATCATCAATAGGCTACTACTGGATATACGACGCTAGTATTGATACTCCATGGATCAATCCACCTACCCCTATGGAAGACACCTTCCTGGTTCAGAGTAAATTATGTTTTTTTGGTACTTTACATCTATCTGACATCATTTTTCTAACACCTTAAACGTTGCTGAAACGATCGTATACCGCTAAGAGGGTTTGTAGTTTCGGCATTACTCTCGTAACATATTTTCCCAACTCCCGACGGACTCAAATGTCAGAGTTTCGTGAGATGTCCATTCACGATCCTGGATCAGCACTAGAGCTAAAACATGAAGTGACACTGCTATAGTCTTTTAAACAGGACAAGCCCAGTGGACTCGGATTATTTGGATTTTTCTCCAAAGTGCCTTAATGTTCTGTTGATAAAAAGATCGGTCCATCGACCTGCTATTTGCAGTCTGATGGGCCGACATGGTTTAAGTGAAGTTACTGAAGAAAAAAGAGCCGATTTAAAAATGGCGGTGTAAGACTTAAGGCTCGTGCTGGTGGGATGGAGAAATGAAGCGATTTTATTATATTTTAGAAGATGTCCACAGTATTATAAGCCACATCAAAAAGAGCTCACATGACTTGTGTTGTTTTTCTACATTTTTTTAAAAGTATGTTTAAACTACAAGTTGCGATTTGTTGCATGTTGTAAATTAAAGGTTCACTGCACCATTTCTGTCTCATGCTACTTTCAAGTTTGTACAAAAAGCAAACTGTGCCAAAACAGATTTGATTCTGTTGGAAAACAACATACACATAATGCACTTGCCCAAAAAGAGACTTGTACAAAAAACAAAAAGTAAAAATAAAAATCAACTGAGATAAAACAAACTATAAGTAGCATGTAACACAAACAAGATACTATGGATAAAATTGAAACATGACTCAGAATAAAAAGACTAAACAAGAGCATAATAATAGCAAATATCAAAGAGAAAGACTGTTGTGCTTCTGCTACTTAACAAACCTATAGAAAGTTGTTAAAGTTGTTACTTATCATAGGTATAAGACATTGTACAAAGGTACATATTGTAAAATACCGAACCTGTGCACCACTACCCCTGCTCTCTCAATGTCCTTTAATAAAAGGTTTTTACATCTGTTTTTGAAAACTCACACACTAATGCTACACACTGAAATGATTTAAATCCAATTTTGACTAGTATTTTACATCTGTTGGTCTCTATTATGCTTAAACACCTGCAGACAGTCTGGCGCTTGGCCAGATGCATTTATACAGATGACTTGGAGCTAAATACCGAGGCCTACTAGCAATTCTTTACCATTTTAATTTATTTAAAATGCCAGTAAATGGTTTATTTTGTTGTGATAAAAAATAAGACAATCTTATCTTGTACAATCTGTTAATGGGTCTAGTAATGCTTAGCGAGGCCGTTGTAATAGCGTAGCAGTCATGAGGACATTGGGATTTGGTCATAGATAACGATTGATCAGTCAGAGGGACCAAACCAGTAATACTTGAATTACATTTTGCTGCTAATACATGTACTTTCACTTAAGTAGGATTTTTCATGCAGAACCTTTATTTTTAATGGAGTATTTTTACATTTCTGTATTGGTACTTTTACTCAAGTAAAGGATCTGAATACTTCTTCCACTACTGCTGACTCGCCATTCGTATTCCTATCCTTCAATCTGTATCTGAGTGTAGCAGCTATATTGAGCTTTCTTTTCTTCCTCCTCTTTTCTCCGTTTTCGTCCTTGCGGGCCTGAAGGGCTTTTCCTTATTGAATAATGATTTGAGCTAATAGTAATTGAAGCGTCCCTCCGGCTGATTCATTCTAGCATTTGCTATCAGTCACTCAAAGTAACGCCCTGCACTCGGCCTGAGTGTTGCACGATTGCGCATTAAACGATTCCCATCCTCCTCGACTTTCAGTGCGCACGGTACAGGTGCAGGGCAGATGAAAAACTGAGGAGCAGCAGTGTTAATTCCATCATATTGGCGACTGACAGTTCGGGAGGGCAGTATGTTTATTATTTTAACTAAAAGGCTGTTGATAATGTCGCTACTGTAACCATGAGTAATAAAATTATGCTAGCGCCCCCCTGACATTCTGTACCCTCAGCAACCGCCTATGTGACATATGCCACGATAGCAGTAGTGTAAAGTAAGTAAATACATTTACTAAAGTATTTAACTGAAATGCAGTTCTTAGGTAGGTGTACTTTACTTGAGTATTTTAATTTATGCCACTTCATACTTCTCCACTAAGTATCAGATGGAAATATTGTACTTTTTCCCATTGTACCATTACATGTATCTGACTGCTGGAGTTACTAGGTTCTTTTCCAATGAAGATTCTAAAAGTCTACGATCTACATCAATGAGCATATAAAATACGAAGCGTTACGAAGTAAACTAAACCCCCCAACAGTATATATAATGAGTAAAATTAGTTTTATGCCAACTGGCTACAATAATAAAAGGCTGCCTACGTGTTAATGTGTAATATAATATAGTGTAACAAATAGTATGATGTAATATTAATCAAAAACCATAACATATAATTAACACTGACAAAGCCCATTTGTATTTACTATTTTTACGTTAATACTTGAGCTTATAATAATTTCATACTTCTGCTCAAGTAAGATTTTAAGTTAAAGATCTGTATACTTATTTCAACACTAATACATTTTTGATTGTATTAATGACATAACTTTTTTTGCAACTAACAAATAGAAACATTTTCTTTTATATTAAAAAATTTTAAACGTTATAGTTCAGACCAATATTATAGAACTTTAGAATAACCAGATACATTTTGGTCAAGCAACCCTCCAAAATTAGGTTACTGTGGTTTAACATAAAACATCTGGGTCAACCACATTTGCTATTTTCGTCAAATGAAATAGATTAAAACTAAACGTAGATGAAAAACTCACAGTTTATGTCAGTTACATGCATTAGTAAAAGAAAGGGGTCCTAAAATCGATCTCTGTGGAACGCCACATGTGACCCCTCATGGATCTGATAAGGTAACATTTCTGTCTACATGGTGATAATAAGGTATTGAAAAAGGTACAGAAAACATCTCTTTTACAACATAATTTTAGAGGTTACTTATAGGTAGGTACATAAGTATTTGGACGGTGACAGGATTTTTGTAATTTTGCCTCTGTACATCACTAGAATGGATTTGAAACTTTATTTCAAGGAGTTTAACAAAAATATCACATTAACCGTTTCGGAATTACGAACATTTTTATACATAGTCCCTCATTTTCAGAGGCTTAAAAGTAATTGGACAATTGACTGACAATCAGTTTCATGTTCAGGTCAGGCCTGTTCCCTCGTTATATCAACAAATTAAGCAGATAAAAGGTCTGGAGTTGATTTACATTTGCCAACTGTTCATGGGAACTCTCAGTATGTGGTCCAAAGAGGTGTCTATGCAACTGAAGGTGACTGCACCAAAGGCCCTGCAAAGCATCTCGAGGAATTATTTATTACTTTTGAGCCTCTGAAAAGCTGAGAGCCTGCACTTCAATCACATCCTGATGGTTTTGTTTCAAATCCATCGTGGTGGTGTACGGTTGAAAAAATTACGAAAGTTACTGTCCAAATACTTATGTACCTAACTGTAATTCTTCATTCACCATTATAGATGTTTTATCCACACGGGAAGAATTGAGGAGAATTGTGTTGTAATGTATTGTAGGCCTCTGACGGTTGGACGGCAGAGAGCTTCAATTTTCAGCGTTCATAACTGAAGTGGATTTCAGGTCATTCAAATCTTGTTCTAGCAAAACCTTAAATAGTCTTAAAACAAGTGAAGTTTTGTTTGAAATTAGAGGTTTAAAAACGTATACAAGTAAGTAGGCTATTTATTGATTGGTTTTCATTTATTTAATTAGGTATACAGATGGAAAGAGTGTATGTGTAACTTTTATATTTGGTTTTAACTCGACCTTCATAGTTGAGTAGTCTAGACTTTGCTGAGCAGTGTCAGTCACCTTTACATATTAATCTTCGGTAAAAGTAATAAGTTTCATTACAGATGTTTTACAGTCAGCTTCCAGGAGTGTTTGACACTGGGAACAGGTTTAAAGATCCAGTATTCGACTTGTAGATGGATATTTTTGAGCGTTCCAGTTTTGTGGCTCACCCAGAAGTTTACTGTGGGTTGTTTTTCGGTTTCACCCAGCAGCTGTGGAAACACACACCACCTCCCCTCTTGTGTTTACACTGAGTGTTGATGTAAAGGAGCAGACGGAGTCATTTTCACTATTTTTAACTTTAACTGCTATGAACTGCTCAGTACATACTGTATTTAGAGTTCACCAACCAGAGTGGGCGATCTTAATGGGATACCTACTTGTGTGTGTAATACACTGGATATACTGTACTTATTCCACCCTCTAGCACTTCCCACGACGTCCTGACCTGAACAGCATGTTGAGGGAGGAACGTGTTAAACTGGAAAATCGACAACCTTCAGCAAAATGTGCCATTTTGAATAAAAAAAAAATTTGGCACCAAAGCGATTTATGTAGAAAATGAGATTTATTTTTCCTCCTGGGCAAATCACAGACGTACCTGCACTTTATGCAGGACTATCGCTTGACCGTGTTTGTGACGCCGACCGTTAGTGGTTGCGGTTTCATGAAATGTTGCTGTTTAGCTGAGTTACGGGACATTAGCTTGTCCAAATCAAGCCAACTTTAGCTTTGCCCAGCGACAGCGGGCAACAATTACAAGCCTAGTTCATAATCGTTCTAATTTTCCACGGGTCTCTTCTCAGGCCAGTGTCGCTGACAGCGTAGGATGCACAAAATGACCAGAGAGACTTGGAACAGCCACAGAGACGCAAAACCACGGTTTGTTTGTGGTCAACTGATATCATCTGTCATTAGTAATATATTTATTACAGTGAGTTAGTAATGTACAGTTTACTGCCTAGAACTTGCGTTTTAACACATTTTCAGGCATCTCCCAATTGTTCCCCCTTATTTGAATCTGTGCCCCAGTCTGATCCCCCGTCAGTTTCTAAACCTGCCTCTGATTTGGTGTTATTTGATTTGTTTTATAGACTGAATGAAGGTGTAGACGCATCAATAGATCAGACAGTAATGAAAATAATCACAAGTTGGAGGTCAGACTTGTTAAAAAGTTCAAACTGTTTGTCCACTGCTGTGGCCTTAATGTGACACACCCCTTCAGTCTGACCTCAGCAGCTCTGCAGGCTGGTAAGAGAAACACGCACTCTATGTGTGTGTGTGTGTGTGTGTGTGTGTGTGTGTGTGTGTGTTTGGCAGCAGATAAAATACTGTTACCGATTTCCCTAAAGGAGGATTCTGCTGTTCTCTTTTTTCATCGCTTAGTCCTTCAGCTACAAATCCTGTTTACATTCCTGCTGAGCTTTTTCCAAAGGCCAGCTGTTTCTCCCCGTCTCCAGTCTTTATGCTAAGCTAATCTGAACATTTTCCTCTTTACAAAAGACAAAAAGAGGATTTCCCAAACTGTCGGACCCTTCCTTTAAAGAAGCCTCCATTTGATCTTGGTGGAGAACTTAAGAGTTGCACTGGGAGGACTCACTGAGGTTTGAAGAGTTTGATCAGAGGAGCATAGCTAAACACAGAGAGGAAACTAGCTTGAATAAAGAGAGACATTAACCCCTCAAAATATGAGCGCTTGTTTAAGGCACCACCTCTGAAGAGGAGCTTGTACAGTAATCCACTCAGTGTAATACCGGGGGCCGGGACTTCGCGATTCACTGGGTCTCCGCTCTCTGCTTCAAAGGAAACACACAGCAACAACTGGGTCCAAATAAAAGAAAACCTATCGACCGTTATCTGCTAACACAGGACAAATGCAAGGACTGATAATTAAGACGCAAAGTAGAGCAACATACCGGCGTTAATCAATAGCGGATAAGTGAGTAATATGATAAACTGGGCAAGGGTGGGAGAAAATATGTTTAGGCTGTGCACAGTATGGCATGGTTAGATGACTCGCGCATCTTGAGATGTCTCTGAATGAAGTTTAGATTTTGCTCGTTTACTCCCGTTTCGCCTCGTGTCCATTGAGCTGATCTTCTGGATCTGGCCATAGATCTCTCTGATGTTTCAAAAGCTGGCCTGGTTTGGTGAAGAAGGATCCCTTTGTCTCTGTTTCCTGTCCACTTGGTAATTTAATTGCGGGACAGCAGGAAGGCAGCTGTGTCCCTGCCATGTACGCTTAAATAGTTTAGGGACCGGGGCCGGCCTATGTCCGCTACAAAGGGAAGGCAGGAAGTGTGGTGATCAAGAGTCGGACTCTGAAACCAAGACGATAGAGAAGACGACAGAAGAAACCAAATCAGTGCTGTTAATGAGGAGCGACCAGACAGACTGGGACCCAGCACGGCAGCAGATAAAAAACTGTTACCGATTTCCTTAAAGGAGGATTCTGCTGTTCTCTTTTTTTTCATCTCTTAGTCCTTCAGCTAAAAATCCTGTTTACCTTCCTGCTGAGCTTTTTTCAAATCGAGGTCAAATCTGCACGACCAAGGTAACAATGGAAAAAAGTCAGGAATTATGAACCGTTTTTCACCTTTTAAATCGTCAAAAACGTGATTCCAGAGGGCCCAAGGGCGAATTCACGCAAAGATACGATCGCAGCACATTGCAGTTATTGGTTTTATTAGGTTTCTCATTTGCTGTCGGGCGGGTGAGATTGTCTGCCAGTTTCCGTATTGTTCCGTAAAATCCGTTGACTGGTCTTGAAAGCGCTAAATGGTCCCGCAGCAGCCTGTCTGTCTAACTTGTTTCCACTCTGTGGACCAGGACCGTTGGCTGTCTTTTAGTTGTCCCAAAGTTCAGAGCTAAAAGTTTTGTTTTTTAGCTGTCATGCTCCGAACCTTGGGACCAGTCTGACGAGGATCTGAGAACAGCTCCAACTAAGAACCTCCTTAGCCTGGCTTTGGATTATAACGTTTTCTGGCCATTATTTATTTCATTTAATGATTTATTTTATTCTAGTCATGATTTAAATTGTTCTGTTCCCTCCGTTTCATCCATTTGATCTAGTTCTACCTTTTCATGTTAAATCGTAGTTATCTTTTTATTACCTTGTCTTTATTTTTATTTCTTGTGTGCATTAGTCTCAAATCGGTTCATTGTTTCCTTATCAACTGTCTTATTATGGGCTCGTCAGGCATCTGCGCAGGACTGTGAATTGCACTGAGTGAGTTGCACCAAAGTTTGATAGATTGACCATGTACATTCTTCTTGGTAAAAAAACATTTCCCCTCTTTATCACAAACCATCCTCATCATAATATCTCTGAGGGAAAGGCAGACGTCTCGTGTGGCCTAGTATTTTTAACTAAGATCGTGAGTAAACCTGCATAAGAGAAGAGAAGTAGTTTAAGGCTGCAGGTCACAGAAGGAAAGCGCCATCACAGATTTAGGCTACGTTTGATATTGTGAAGGAAAAAATTAAACTGGATAACATGTAGATTTAATGGAAATTTCTCATTTGACCTCATTAGATGTGGAAAACCCGCCAGAGACCAGACTGCTCTTACAGTTTGTCCACTAAACACCTGCTTGCATTTGGCCTTAAGGCTCAGGTCGGAGTCAGGTCGGAGTCAGGTCAGGATCGGGGCGACTGCGGTCCTCACACCTATGCAAAGACACACTTTACTGTGTCACGTGTACAAGGCGTTGGGTTGTCTCGAGTCTCCATGGGAACCGGATCAGAGACGGAAGTCCTCCATCCGGTCCGCTGCAGGTAAACAACACGACACACCCCGGATTTGACCTGTTGATTTGACCTAAACTGCTGAATTTAAAACGTTACTATCGCGAGATGATGCGGCGACTCGACGTCTTTTCCTCCGCGGGTTCCGACGTGTTTCAGCCGGGGGAGAGCACCGCTGCGCCCGTTATCGGACGCGGCGCTGCTCGCCGCCTTTCGCCCTCAGGTTAAACACTTGGTCGGTCGGCAACCAGCCGGTTAACGGTTTCTTCTACTCTCCGTTTAATGAACAACTGACGGACTTCACTCTCGAAACCCTCACCCTCCACACAGTTCCATTGTCGGACAGAGTCGCGTCAAGCTCCATAAAACGAAACCGGGTAGGATCCGGCCGTACCTGCAAAATAAAAGCCCCGTTACTCGACGAAGTTTTTTCAAAATAAAGTCCTCGGTACCTTCTCTCGCCGTTGATTGAGTACGAATAAGGAACGTACACAGGGCTGGAAGAAGAATTGAGAAACACGAAGACAGTTGTTGTGTGGTTTGTCCAGTCGTTGTAGCTTTCGGCGGCGCCGTAGGACGTTTTCAGATCCGTTACTTAAGTAAAAGTAACTTTACAACAATGTAAACATACTCCATTACAAGTCAAAGTCATGCGTTCAAAATCCCACTTAAGTAAAACGTATATAAGTAAAAACATTAAAATGTACTTTATTTATCAAAAGTAAAAGTACTCGTTGACCGAAGAATGTCCCCTGTGACCTGTATCATATGTTTTATCATTAGATTGTTAATCCTGGGTCCTCAGTGCTTCAGCAGCATTAACAATGCACTATATCTTACAAACTCATCCGATGTTTACAATGTTAAACTTAACCTGAACAGGGGAGAAGGGTTCCTTCTACATTGTAGGGGAGTAGAAGTATAAAGTTGCATGAAAAGAAAGTACAGGTACCTCAAAACTTCAGTGGACAGAACCGCCTGGTCTGACGTCCCGGGTTGGACTTAAACCAGCTGCAGACCTGGAGTGACGGAGCTTCAGGGCCACAGGCAGCTTGGGTGGTTTTATTTGTTTCCCCAGTGTCTGATCTTATGAAGACAATCCCCACTGTAACTGGAATAAAAAGCAATAAATCTGACAGATTATTGCTCCTGATTATAGATTCCAAAATGACAGAGTTATTATTGTTGGCCAAATTCAGTTTAGATCTTTATACTCGAACAACAGGAGATTCTTTTTGCAGCAAGGCAGCATAAAAGCATAAAACCGAAGCCGAATAAAAACACGGTAAGACATTAAAAGGGTCGACACTCAACACACGGTAAAGAAAACAGCGAGTGGTTCCTCTGCTAATCTGTGTGAGCAACCGAGATGTAGTTCATAGTGTTTCAGAATTAAGAGAGAACTCGAGCCCGTTTCGGAAACCTGTTTTCTTATTATTGTCATCGCCTCTCACAGCGAACATGTCCTTAGTCCTCAGGTGAGCTGACAGGATGCCCAGGTTTCAGGAGGTGGGGCCGGGTCAGGCTCCGCCCCCTGGAGGCAGCGGCCTGGTTGCTAAGCGATACAGCATCCTGCAGAGTCTGGGCCGAGGAAGTTTTGGCTCGGTTTATCTGGTTGAGGACACCAGAGCTGCAGACGGAGAGCAGCTGTGAGTAGATTCACTGCAACTTTTACATTTTCTCTTAGTTAATGAACGCAATCGATCAATTCAGTTCATTAACTGCTGGTGCTTGAGTTGATCATTGTGTCTTATCCATCCTTGTGTAAATAATCTAATATTTTACTGACTGTATCTTTAATGAGGGAAAAACAAGGAGGAAAAAACCAGGAAGCTTACACAGCTTGCTTCCGTCTATTTGAATCCACATTTTCTAGTTCTTTACATCTACTGTATTTCCATGATGTGTGTTGTTGATGTGTAGACATCAGGCCCCCGCTCCCCATCGCACCAGCGCCTACACAGTGCTACACCACAGTGTAAACCCAGGTAAATTACGTGCACTGAGAGCGTTGGCACCTGGCAGGAGAAATACATTTCAGACTTTACCGGATTTATGTTCAGTCTTGGAGAAACCAATACATGAGTCATGGGTCTCTAACCACAGTCATAACTGCAGGCGATACTTTTCCCTAAACGGGCGTCAACAGTCAGCAGCTGCAGATGCAACCGTCTGGTTGTGTTGCGTTATTGTGTGTCTGTAAAGCTGAAAACCAAAAAACACCTTTTACAATCCACAGTTCCGAATCATCAGCTCACTTCTACTTTGTTTTAAAGCGAGAGCAGCCGAACATTCCCGTCAACGAGCAGCGCAGTCATTTGTGCACGTTGTCGAGACAAAGCTGCCTCCATGTCGTCAGTAGATGACGTGGTTCTCCGCCTGCTGCCTCAGACCAGCTTACGACCCAATCTTTAAGGCAGAGACACAAACTCGGACCCCTGCACAACTGTAAAGTCGCATCTCAGTTGAGTTTTATGTCTGCACATTTTTATGCAGATGTTTGTGAGGTGCAGATTTAAATGCACATCAAAATCCAAATTTGAATGCTGGATGTCAGAGTTCGTTGGAAAGCTGACACAGCAGTCACAAGGTGCATTTAGCAGCTGTTGTGCAACTTTCATTCACTTCACATGATCCTCATCAGCTGATTGAATTTGCTCAGTTGTCATTGAATTTTAAATTGAGTCACTGGAAGCTCTTCTCATCCACGATGACACATTTTGTCAGTTGATTGAATGAATTTTCAATCTCCATTTTTAAACTTGGATGGACAAGAAGTCCTAAAAATTCTCAGTGAAAAAACTGAACTTTGAAAATCTTTAATTCATGGTCACGTTCCATCTGAGGAGGGAACTTATATGATCAAAAGCTCAAGAACATCTACTAAACGAACCTGGGGGTGAGATTGTCTGCTCAATGTTTAACACCTTTTAAGGCCTTACAAGTCTGCAGTGGCTTAGATTCATGGATACGATTCATTCCTACCAATAATATTATTTTCTACTGTTTTTGTAGGAAGTATGAAATCTTTTGCTTTCAATTTAATACCTCAAGCATTATACCGCAGCGAGGATATACCGAGCACTTTATTAGGGACACCACACTAATACTGGGCAGTTTGTCCCTTTGCTCTCAAACAGCCTCGGTTCTTCCAGGCCTGGATCCACTGGAGGCTGGAAACTTTCCTCTGAGAATCTATGTTTTCCGAAGTTTTTTGCTATAACCCCACATCACGTCAACAGTGTCAGGACAGTCCGTCCAGTCAGGTTTTAGGCTCTGAGGGCAACAATCTGAATTTACGTGTCAGTGTCTCCTGGTATTTTTAGACTTTTTCTTATGACGCCACCGAAGTGAGAGCCAGCGCTGACTCAGAGGGAGAAGCAGTTCTGCAAAGTGTCAGCAGATGGCAGCATCGAACCACAGAGGCACGCGTACCGTCTGCTGTGCTTTCAGTGTGTGTAGTAACACCTTTCAGAGCCGATCTGAGTTCAGTGGAGCCGAATCAGAGTGTGCAGGACAGATGTAAGCAGGCGTCTTCAGGTTCACACCACGGCACTTCAAAATAAAACAAAACCAAACCACTTTCAGTGGCAATAACAGCATTATTCAGCTTCAGTGACGTGCCCACCGGAAACCTTGTATGTCCAACCAGGAGCTGTATGAGTGTGATGCTGTCCTGTCTCCTAACTGGCCGTAAACCATGAGTGCTTTCCATTCTGTTGATTCGGCTTCCCGCTGAATCTGCTGATCCTCGGGCCTTGACCTAGAAACTGATTGAGTTCCGCCATCACGGAGGATGTTCTGACCACTTAGATGCGTATCTGAGGAGACGAGGTGTGTCCTACACAGAACTTTTTGACTGGATGGTAGCACCCCTTCAGGATCAGGATCTGTTTATTGATTGGTCAGCTCGTCTGAGGGGACAGTAGAAGGAGCAGCTGGGCTGGGGGGCAAACGCTGCACGACTCGTAACAGTAACAACAGGGACGGCAGCACCAGCAGCTCCTTATTCATAAAATACAACTATTGTTTGTGTAGAATCGGAATCACGAACACGTTCTTTGCACCTTTGTTTATTTTCCTTCATGAGACAAAAGACGTTTCGGTTCTTCTTCTTTTCTTCTTTTCCGTTCCAAGTTCATGCCGGTTCATCCAGAAAGAATCGACAGCTACAGTCCAGCACAGCCTCAGTTTTCATCATCAGCCCTTCAATAAGGACATCGGACTGACTCGGTGGCTCCTCACAGACACATTTAGGGGACTGGAACATTCTCGATGATGGCGGAGGGAGATCGATGGAGGAGGAGGATGTGGAGTGGACAGGAGGAAAAATAAATTAGCAGAGTGGGAAGCAGTGGATCTATCGGAGATTTCCACACACTGAAAGGCCCAGAGAGACACCGTGATTGGTAATTTAAATCGATGTCTCCAGGTGCAGCTGATTGCATTGATGCTGTGGATGGTGATCAGTGATTGGCTCCCGTCTTCCACCTGCCCCGGCAGGCGAGGGGAATTAAGGAGTCAGCACTTGATAATCACTTAGTGCAGTGGAAGGCAAATAACAGCCCATGGGCCAAATCCACTGTTGTGGTTTAGTTGTGTATGAACGTGATTTCTAGGAAACAGGGTTGAAATGAAGCAGGTCGCTGTTTATCGAGTCTGGATAATAGATCAATTACATTTCAGGTCTCACAGTGCAACGCAAAGCACATGTTTCTAGGTGATTGGGCTTCTCAAAAGTGAGAATGTTTCACGGTTTCCTGACATTTTCCAACCAAACGATCATTTGATTAGTTTAGATAATGATCTCCAGAGGAGTTGATAATTAAAATAACCGTCAGCTGCAGCAACATAAGCTGCTGTAACTCTGTTAGCTAATGAGAAAAATGACGGATGCTCAATACAAGCCTAAAACAACAAACCTGTTTTATTCTGGAAAGAAACATAGACAGCATATAGGGCCTCATAAAACAATGCTGAAAAAACTGGCCCCTGACACATTGGTGTAGTACGACTGTGGCCGTCAGAAATCCAGTTTTGACTCAGGACCAATCAGTAAATCCAGAGAGTTTATTCTGACTGAACTGTTGTTGAGCTCCGTGTTTCTTTCCGTCTGTAAACCTGTAAACAGCAGGTTCGACTGCAGACGCCTTTCTCGCCGTTTCTCTCTGTCACGCTCTGCCACTTCATTCTCAGTCCATCCGACACACACACACACACACCTGGAGGGGGGTGTGTTTCGGCTGTCTGACTCTGGATGGGAGTCGACAGCGGGATTTACCGAACGCTTGAGCTTCGGTTAGAGACGACAGCAGACTGCTTCCTCTCTCTGTGTTCAGTCGTCCGCTGAGGTGAGGAGAACGAGACGTGAGCAACATGGAGGAGGTGAGGATTTCTCAGATCCTGGGCCTCATGTAAACCTGCAGAAACATGCAGTCATCCCTTCAGAGTCCGGACTGAGGAGTGTGTGTGTGTGTGTGTGTGTGTGTGTGTGTGTGTGTGTGTGTGTGTTTTTGTGTGCGTGCTGCAGACATGGTAAAACTTCAGATTCTCCAAACGGGCTGCTACTGATCATTGATTGGTTCCTTTCCTAAACATTTACACAGAATGCTGCTGCATAAGAGATACAAAAACCAGCTCTTTACCACCAAATACTGGACTCAAGTTCCAACATATGAACATACAGTATTTCTACTATACACTCATCGAGCACTTTATTAGAACACCACACTAATACTGAGTAGTTCCTGCCTTTGCTCTCTAAACAGCCTCAGGGCTTCGTGGCCTGGATTCCACCAGATGTTGGGAACTTTCCTCTGAGATTCTGGACCATTCTGACAGGATGACATCAAATCATTTCTGCAGATTTGTCAGCTGCATATTCAAGCTGCCAGTCTCCCGTTCCACCACATCCCAGAGGTGTTCTACCGGATCCAGATCTGGTGACTGGGGAGGCCACTGAAGTTCCCTGAACTCATGGTCATGTCCATGAAACCAGTTTGAGATGACATGGAGCATTATCCTGCTGGAAGTAGCCATTAGAAGTTGGTAAACTGTGGCCATGAAGGGAAGCACATGGTCAGCAACAACACTCAGACAGGCTGTGACGTTCAGACCATGACTGGTTGGTATTAAGGCCCAAAGTGGAGCCAAGAAAACCTTCTCCACACCGTCACACCACCACCACCCTGGACTGTTGACACAAGGCAGGTTGGGTCCATGGATTCATCCAGATTCTGACCCTACCACCTGCTGCCTCAGCAGAAATCCAGATTCATCAGACCAGGCTACGTGTTTCCAGTGTTTAACTGTCCACTTCTGGAACCTGACGTGGTCTTCTGCTGTTGTAGCTCATCCACCTCAAGGTTGGACGTGTTGTTCATCCTGAGAAGCTGTTCTGCTGCCCACAGTTGTAGAGACTGGTTACCTGAGTTACCGTAGCCTCTGTCAGCTCCAACCAGTCTGGCCGTTCTCCTCTGACCTCTCTCATCCACATGAACTGATGCTCACTGGATGTTTTTTGTTTGTGGCTCCATCCTGATTAAAAACTCTACAGACTGTTGTGTGTGAAGATTCTCAGTCGTCCAGGTCATGGTATTCTGTAAATGCTATGTGGAGGCAACTGGACTTGCTTGACGTTCTTGAAGACGTTTCACCTCTCAGCTGAAAGGCCTCTTCGGTTCGAACTGAAGAGGCCTTTCAGCTGCACAGAAATCCTTTTGGGAACGTTAGTCGATGCGGTGTGACCCAGATATTTGTAGACTGGGGGTTGTCTGTATTTGGCTTCTTGGAAAAACATGATTACTAATGATTATTTTTATCATTATTATATTATGTTGGGTTCATCCTTATTACATATGGGCACGTTTCTATATTTGTAAATTGTGAACTTGTCCTTTGATGCTGAAACTTTCAGCCTGGCATTAATGCCTTCCCTGACTCCAGATGGCAGATGCTGATACTTGCATTTCTAATATCTTTGTCTATATGCACATCCTGCACACACACAGCAGAAACTATCTGTCTGATTGACAGTGCTTGACCTAAGTATGCGTAGGACTCGGTTCATTAACGCTCTGTGTGCCCTGATATATCAGATACTTGTCTGAAACATGCTGGGACAGTACAATTTAGCAAAGGAATCTAGTTGCCATCTTGAACTTTGTGTACCCTCAATGAAAAGACAATACATAACCTTTAACTGAGCAGGTGGAGCTCCAGTGTGTTGCTAAAGAGCACAGCGTCAGGACGTGCTGCGGCTGAAGGAGAGTTTTGTCTGCAGGGCCACTCACAGAAAGAGCCAGACCCCCAGGAGTCTTTGTGTTGTTAGAAAACAGATGGTGAGTTGGTGTTTGCAGTCATCATCTTTGCCCTTTCACCATCTGACAGGTCTCACCCGCCTCCTCCCCTCTCCTCCCCGTCACTCCCCCTTTGCCAAATTTAGACACCGTTCCCCCACCAGTTTGTCGGAGACGAAACCGGAACTTCACAACTTTTTCTTTTTTGTCTGTGTGTCATGAAAAAGTTGATCTCAGACGTGAAGAAAAGAGACTCTCACCTGAGAGGTTACGAAACTCATCCCGCCAAAAACAAAAGGAACAACAAAAAAGAAAAGAATGAGAGCTGCCGATCTGTATTTAGGAGGTGTCTGATGTTCCGTGACCCAGGCTGTCCGTCGGGATTTGGAATCCATGGCGACAGGAGAGCAACGCCTGCTCGCTCTTATCCCGGCTTCCGCATCTCGCTTTGTCAGCGAGCGGATGAAACCAGTGGAAGGAGCTTTGTGAAGATTTCAACAACAACGTCTCTCCACCCACACAGTCAGTTAGAGAGAGACAGGAAGTCTCTTCTTCTTCACAGAAAACACAAACCTTACTCCTGAGAGAGGAAGATTTATCAAGAAAAAATAGCAGGACTGATTGACAGGTTGCTTTTGTCAACGGAAATGATCAGCTGATGCGTCCTGGTGCCAGTTACTCTGTCAGCTGGATTGATTGATTTAGTGGGCAACTGCACAGGAGCCCCAAAAGCCCCGGCTTTATCCTTTGGGTCTACATACATCGATTAATCAAACATTTGTCGGAAATTTGCGCCACTGAAGAAGAAAATCAACTTTGAGCGTCCTCTAGAGAGACTCTGTGTCAGGATCTGGTTTTAAGACCTGAACTTTTTTGGTTTATATTTGTTACAAAGTTGTGTTCTATCAAACTGCTTCTGCTTTTTCATTATCAGAAGTTCTATTTTTATAGCAGCACATCAATACCTGTGGTATCACAATCCCCGTCAAGGAATGTTCACATGTCCGCATACTTTTGGCCATGTTGTCCCTGATTGTGAAGATATGTGTCACACAAATAAAAATGTCCGAGTTCTGCATGAAGCCACGTGTGAACTTGTGTGGGTGACGTGGATCCTCTGAGGTTTTTCGGAGTGTGTGACCCAGCTGATCAGTCCTCCAGTCCACCTCCGTCGTCTCTGCCGGCCTGTTTGCACCTGGGGTTTCCGTTTTTAGCTGCTGGAGCTGAACAGAGGAGTCGACTGAGGCTGCTGCAAAGCCTGCTGGGATGCAGATTGCTGATTTGCTTAAAGCTAAAGTTGTGCTTCGGTCATTAAATACTGTTCTGGCTGAGGTTCCTTGCTTTCCCGTCAGTCGGGCGAGTTGGGCCGATTGCGGCTGAGTGTCGGCACGCACACACCCAAATCTGTCAAATACAGTTTTGTTTATTTGTTTCGTTTTTTTCGCCAGTGTCTCGACCTGAAAATGCCTGGTTACCTCTGCCACGCCGTTCATGATGAACCTAGCAACCAGGCAGCCGTTGTGGCTCTCTGTGTTGGCTGATCTGATCAACATAGAGCAGTCGGCCCAACACTTGAAATTAGTTTCTGCTTGGTGCTCGTAGGTGTTAGAGGCAACGGCTGGGGAGGCATCAAAGTCATTAGGATCCATTGTGTTTGTGTGTGTGTGTGTGTGTGTGTGTGTGTGTGGGACTGAGTGGGGGGGGTCTTGTGGGAAATCTGGTCTATAGCTGTTTAGACGTCTCCCTCTGGAGCAAAGTGGACGGACTGCAACCACCAAAAGATATTGAACCTCACTCGTGACACAATCTGCAAACCAGTCTCCGAGATGGCACCTGTTCCAAAGTAACTAAGTACATTTACTCACGTACTGTACTTAAGTACAGTTCTGAGCTAATGGTACCTTACCTGAATATTTCCATTTCATGACACTTTCTACTTCTACTCCACCACATTTCAGAGGGAAATATTGTGCTATATACCGCAGCACATTTATCTGACAGCTGTGGTTACTGGTCACCTTACGGATTACAAAAGAATAATAACAATAATAATGATAATAGTAGTACTCAGCATCATCACCCTAGAAGAACAACACATTTTGTTCCAGATTTAACCCTTTGGGCAGCATCTAGCTACGGCCCTGGTTCGCATTTCGGACGCTTTGAGCCGTTATCAGTTCCACTAAAGAGACGTTTCCCCTCTAAAACTCTCCCGTGGTTTCCTTTAATCAAACTGTTCGAGGCTCAGAAAGGTCAAATTACCTGATATCTCACAAAACAAAGCAAACATCAGTCACAAATGTGTGTGATTCATCTGACGACCCCTCAGATTTATCTGGTGACCCTCTGGAGGGGCCCGACCCCTAGGTTGATAAAATAGTCTGCCAGAGTTTGTAGTTCAACATTTTTATTATGCTTTCAGACAGCGTTGGTTTTGTGTAGTAAAACAAGATCCCAGTGCTGCACTTGATGTTCAGCATTAACTGCTCCAGTGACCCACTAGTGACGTCCCGCCGGGCTCTCAGAATCTCTGGGGCCCTCCAGAGACCGCATAGAGGATGAGACCAGAATCATTCTACATTTTGTGTCACCACATCTCGGAGTCAAACCAACACTGAATGTCTCCTACTAACAAGCACTGTGTGTGTATCAAAGCCTGAAATATCTCATTTCTCTGAGCCACAGAGCTGCACTGTTCCCAGAAACTATTAAAACACATCAATGAGTCACACTGCTGCACTGGTTGACATGTTCCTTCATCACCACGAACACACACGCTCTGGTTTATTTAGACTCGGTCCCACACACACACACCGTCCTGCTGCCACGAATACTCACTACAGCACCAAACGTGAATTAATCCGCTGCTGAAAATAGTCCCCAACAAAGTCACAGTTTCCTCCTGTTTGTTTGACAGAAAACGACAGTGAGCAGCTGTGTGAGGAAAACTACTGAGGCCTTTCTATAAAAGAAACCATATATTTGTGAGGCGTTTTTTAAAGATTTACTCCTTCAGTAGGAACCGATTTGCTCGGAGCTGCATTATTTAGAAAGAACACTCAGAGATGGATGTGAGTCTTGTCTCTGAACTCGTCATAAACAGTCTGAAAGCGTGCCGCTGTGATCTTCTGCTGAGTGATCGATCAGAGCGCTGAAGCTTTGCTTGCTCTCCTCGCGCTCTCGTCTGACACCCTCACATCTCACTTTATGTTGTGTCACAGTGGGGGGGGGCGCTGATGTATTCACTTCCTGTCTGGCAACGCTTCAAGGCAGTAAAAAGCAAAAGTTGTATGGAGCCACCAGAAAACAGAAATCCCTCTCAGCGAGTGTTAGACACCTGCTAAGAGAGAACACAGAGCAGCAACGTCTGCTGTTGAGCCACCATTGACTCCCGGAGAGACACAGAGTCTGGAGGACACGTCCCCCTCCATCATCGCCCCCGCCTCCCCCGTTAGCCTCTAAATGTGTCGGAGGGGGAAACGACACCTCCTCCCCTCGTTTTCGTTGTATCGATCTGATTTGTTTCACTCAGAGGTTTCCCCGTGAACCCTGCTGGTTTCGCTGCAGCCGTCTGATCAGACTAATGTTTACCTGAGAGACAGGTGAGCACAGGTCAGAGGCCTGTTTACAGAGGCCGAAGGCAGACCTCGTTTGGTAAGGTTTTTTTATAGCGTTGCCTAAAAGGTTACTTCAGTTATATCTAATGCTCCTGTTATTTTAGGCCCATTATATTAAGACAAGTATTTAAAGATAATGTGATGAGGAGATGTCAGACATGCTCTCAAACCAATGCAGTCTAGTACAACAACTCTCCAATACGTCCTCCTTCATGAAGGTTCTAGTGTTCAGTTTGTGTCGAAGCTGTTTCAGAGACCTGCTGATTCCACCTCATCGCCATCTTGGAGGAGTTTCTATTATTTTGTCCAGCTCATTTATATCAGTGACGGTAGGCTAAATAGCCACAGAACCCCTGTTAGTAGGAGACGTTCATGTTGCTCTGGATCTGTAAGTCTGAGCAGATGGACAGAATCGGTCGTGTTGGAGAAAGAGTTCAAATAAAGGTGAACATTATTCGCAGGTCTGTGACGGGAGGTCAACACGTCAGGTACGTTACACGTAAAGGACACGGGACTCGCTGCACCGAACACAGTCAGCGGTGGACTGGTCCACTGTGCAGCCAGGCTTTTAACCAGGCCCAGTGGCTTCCAGCACCAACTAGGATTCATTTTTTATTTTATTTTATTGGCAAACATAATACAACTGCATAAAACTGGGGAGCAGAAAAAAACAGATGTCAAGGAGCCACGGGCTTATACCAAGGACAAAAGACGAAGAACAAACTTTATAGATAAAACCTGATCCAGCAAAATAGAAGGAAAATGGAGGACAATTAGTTCACAAATTAGTGACGATAATCATAATCAAACCAGTCATTAAAATAAAAAGGAAATAAAATAACATCGTGAAAAGGAAACAAGAAAAAAAATCTTCATCGACCATCAATAGCACATCATGAATTACATCTGACGGTGTGTTTCTAACAGCGTGTCCACAACGTCTGAGGGGACACTGACAGTGTCTGGCTTTATGACCCTAAAAGAACAGATCTGAGGTCTTTAAAGCCCTGAATGGCCCGGTCCCATAATTCTGTGTGCACATGAGACCCGTTTAAAAGCTGGTGGGACTTCCCGGCTCGTCTGCTTGGAATAATCTTGCTTTCCGTGTGAAGCTGCTCCTGGTTTCTGGATCAGCCTGGATGAGGTCCTTAGATGTCCTCAGCCGTAACATTTGCTTTGTAAATGCGAGCCTTCTCGTGTGCTTGCTGTGAAAGACTATTATCATTATTACCATTTTTATTATTAAAGTTAGTATTAGTATTATTCTTCTCAGTATAATTTTCTGTCTCTCGTCTTGTGTCTTTCTCTTCTTCCTGATCTTCGTGTAAAGTGCGTTGTGTTGTCCTCCTGGTATTGAATGTGCTACATGATAAAGTTTGCGTGCCTATGACATAACGCCTGAGGTAGTGGGCTGCTTTGGTGTGTCCGTCGGCTTCCTGGAGGATCCGTTTCTTCCTCCAGACCACTTTGTTCTGGTTCTCGTATGTCGGTCGTAGGTTAAAGTTCTGCAGCTTGTGCGAGGCCTGCGTGGTTCCGTCCAAACCCTCCGTTCAGCACGTGGACTCCCCTCCTGATGGACCCGCTGCTACGCGCGTCCCGGTTTACAGCTCGGACTCTGAGCTGTCGACAGCCCAGCGTGTGTTTTTCTGCTCTCAGCCCAGCAGACAGAGAAACTCGGGAACATCTCAGCGTTAATCAAAGCGTCACACTTCAAACAGACTTTCGCTGCAGTTGCATAGCAACAGAGAGTCGGCGCTCCCGGCTCAGTAAAGAGCGTCACACCGGAGTGAAAGAAAAAAAAGAAAACCCCACTCAGTGCAGATCAGAGTGAGTAGTGACTGAACTGAATGAAATGAATTTTTTAGCTGCAGATTATATATCCAGGCTGTAAGTTTGATTTCCCAGCATCCTTTTGGCATCCTTCGCTAACGGTCTCTCTGAGCTGCTGGCAGGTAGTAAAACTTTCTCTTTGGACTCGTTGAGCTGACGGTTTCTCTCTGATGGCAGGGATTTGTGACCTTCTGGTCCCTCAAAGTGTGGGAAGACAGTGGGACTGATGGGTAATTATGGTGGTGGGACTAGTGCTGAAGCCTGGATTACCAACTGGGCAACTGCCCAGGGGCCCCAAGGCCCCAAGGCCCCAGGTTTACTGCCCGTCATTTGGGTCCACATAATTTGATAAATCACAAATTTGCACCACTGAAGTAAAATATCAGCTGTAACTGGTCCTCCGTCCTCCACCCCGTGGTCCTGGTCTTGATGAGGGACTCTGTGTCAAATTCTAGCTTTAAGACCTGAACTGTTTCAGTTCATATTGTGGTTGCTTGTTGTAACGTCGTGTTTTATCACAAATGGGCAAAAAAAACCTCAGTAAGGTCGTATTATTCCACGGTGGAGAACTGTCAGGCTGCAAACAACAATTATTTTCATTATCAATACATCTGACAGTTAATTTCTTTCATAATCGATGTCAGAAAATAGTGGAAAAAGCCCATCATCCCTCTTTTGTCTGACCAACAGTCAGAAACACAAGGATGCTACTATCATACAAAACTGGGAAACTGGCAAATATTCACAGTTGAGGAGCTGGTACCAGGGAATTTTTGGTATTTTTGTTTAAAAAATGACTTTCACGATGAGTCGATTATCAAAATTTTCTGGCAAACGACTAATCGATTAATCAACTAGTCATTTCAGCTCTAGAGTACTGGCTGGTTTCTGGGTGAAACAACCAAGAAAAGAAACCAAACTTCTGCAGCTTGAATAAAAATGTTAACGCAGTGACACAGTGTTGACCTGAACTAAACTAGTTTTGCTTTGTTTTGATGACTTTTAGCAGTGCAAGAGGGTTCGAGGGTTTATTTCCCCAACTATAATGACAGTCATGGTTTAAATGTCAAATGTGATGATGTTCCAGTTTCATTATGGAAAATTTATCCTCACATTTTTAAGCATCTTATTCTTTAATTGACATAGATTGTTGCTAATGTTGATTTTTCTTCGTTCTGTTTTGTTTCGTTTTTATTTATCGTCTCTTTTTATTCATGGGGAAAAGATAAAAATGGAGAGAAAAAATGTAATTACATAATATGTAAATGTGACCTGATTCCTGCATTAATAAAATTACAGACAAATAAATACAGGAATACTTCAGCCTTTTAAAGCCTTTCACTTGGACCCTGCCACAACATTATGGGGGAGTCTGACTCAGTCCTTCTCTTTTAAACTGACAGAGACCATAATAAATACTCTACATCCATAATCTTCACGAATTACGTGGCAGAAGATATTTCAGTTTCCACCGAGGTTTTTATACAAGCTACAGAGAAAAATACAAATCTGAACGTCTGTTTTTCAAGTCCCCCAAACGGTCACTGTTCTACCACTTGGTCTCTGCTGGAACCTTTAAATTGATGTCCTGACACCTGGGGCCTCTTTCAGCCGAACACCTGGGCAGAGGAGACGAACACAGACCAGTCGTTCAGTTCACTCTGATTATTGTCAGCACATGCGATCCAACAACGAGTAAACAAAAATGTAAAACACATGAAGCGAACCACAGGACAAACTGCCGGGAAAGACTCTGCCCCGGGGCTGGAGGTGTAGTTATTACTGGAGTCACAGATGTCGATCGGTTTTCCTGCTTTATAAACATTTTCCTAATTATACTACATACATTAAAAATATTTTACATTTCAGCAGGGAAACATCCACAGTTCGACTCTGGCGCTCAGTTTTCTGTCCTCAGACCACGAAGTGAAGCGGGGCGGTGGAAGGAGCGCTGTGCTCATAAACCAGAGCCTCCATTTCACCTGCTGACCTGCTCACCAATTTAACAAGAGCAGAGATGAGGAGCCGCTGTGTGAGGAGCAGCTGATTAACTCCCTCAGGAGGAGGTGGAGAAGGTGGAGGAGATGGAGAGGACAGAGATTTGACACCCACACTGCTCCATTATTCTTCTTTCAGTATCCGGCTAACATTAGCAGTCAGTTCTCTGGGTCTGGATCAGATGAAGACCTGGTTCAGTCGCTAACGGTCACTTCACTGAGGAGAGATTAGGTTGATGGCTCACTGGATGGAGTTCTGTGAACATGGAAGCTTGAAGTGTTTGATCCTGGTTTTTTACATAACGACCCAATAATGTGAGGCAGGTCTTCGTAGAAAAAGGTGCCGTCATAGGAAACTGTAAACTCGACACGAACGCGTTGGACCGACCCACAATCAGCACAGATGTGTCCGAATGACGCCTCTGCATCTTTGCTTATGTGCAGGTGGAGAAGGAGCAACCAGCCGCTGTTTATCACAAGGTCTCTGCACATCTTAAAGTCTTAGTGTTGAATTCAGTTTCCTCCAAAAAAACAAGTCTGAGGGGCTGCAACTAACGATTAATCTGCCTTTTTTCTCTCAATTAATCAATCATTTGTTTAGTTAATGAAATGTGAAGAAGCAGTGAAAAGCGTCCATGAAAACTTCCGCTGACCGAGGTGACGTCTTCAAACTCTTTGCTTTGTTGTCCATCAGTCCACGACTCAGACATTTGTGATAAAGAGAAAACAGCAGATTCTCACACTTGAAAAGACAAAACTAGTAAATGTTTGACGTTTTGGCCTGAAAAATGAACAATTCCTAGATTATCAAAAAAGTTGACAATTAATTTTCTTCCAGTTGACTAATTGATGCATCTCTAAAAAGAAATATTCATTTTTTCAGTGGTAAATAACATCCATCCAGTTCCAAGCCACATTCATTTAATTATATCATTGGTAGTCATTGTTACAAACTGCTGAGAAGTACTGAAGAAATGTGATATGATGAGAAATATTTCCAGGCCAGATCGTCCCCAGTTATTTCCCCCTTGTGACAGGTATGATCATTAAGCAGGTATTAGATTTTACTCTCTGGTATTAAAAAGCTCTTAAAAATGCAGAGACCCTCTGTCACTTGAGCAAAAGACTAATTGGGGCTGCAAATGATCATTATTTGTTATTGAGTAATCTGCCAGTTATTTTCTGGATTAATTAATCGGTTCTATATAACACGTATGAAAATGGTGAAAAAATACCCGTCACAACTGGCGTAAGTCCAGGGTGAAGTCTTCAGGTGCCTTGTTTTGTCTGACCAACAGAGAAAAACAGAAAATCCCAAATCTTCCGATCATTTCCTTGAAAGTTTCCTGGAAAGAAAAGTGAAGAACTGGTCCCTTTAAACTCGAGTAAATATTCCTTCGTTAATCATTATGATTAAAAACTTAATAATTCATATTCTGTGTGTATCTAATTGTTGCCTGTAGACAAATTTCATATTTTTGCATGTTCAGCTCAAAAAAGACTCGAAAGCAGTTACTTGCTATTAATTCCCTGGAATCAGTACCAGGTTAACTTGTCTTTTCCAGGAACCTACCTATGAATTTACATGTACATAAACCTTTCTAACACGGCCCCTGTGTAAGAAAAAACCAAAAACTCACCTGCAGCGTCATGACATGCGTCTTTACGAGTCCCCGTCCATCTCATCAGGATACACCACGGTCCTGTTTCCCAGTGTCGACACGTCGACTCTCCAAAATAGCAGATTTATCCCGGTGGCCTCACAATTGGGCACGTCCCAGTTGCACTTTACTCTTCCTCCATCTACACTTTTAACAAAACTGTGAAGACTTGAATATTTTGAATTTAACACAAGACATTAAGGCTTGCAATACAGCTTGGTTGGAAGTTGAAAACGCTACGACGCGACACTGAAAGCGTCTAAAAAACGCATTTCACCTCTGTCTCTTGCAGGAAGGTGTTGAAGCAGATTCCTCTGGGCGACCTTCGACCTGACGAGACAGTCCGAGCTACGCGGGAAGCCCAGCTGCTGTCTCAGCTGCACCACCCGGCCATCCTCACCTTCTACCACAGCTTCCTGGAGAGAGACGCCTTCTGCATCGTCACAGAGTACTGCCAGGTAACGCCAGCACCGTCAGCACGCCAGTACCTACACCTGCAGGTGGGGAGAAGGTTTTCAACTGAATGTTACCTGTTTTGATACCGTGGCCCTACGACGCCTGTTTCGATCCTAAAATTGCTTTGATAGGTTGCTTTGAGGAATATATTTCTACAGACTCTGCCTTTATCTGAAACAAACCAAACTTCTCGGACACGTCAGTGTTTTATTTTCTCTTAACACCAAGATGCTGTACAGAACCATTTTGCTCGCCTAAGAAAAAACAAGACGCAAAGAATCTGACCAGGCAATTTGGTGCAGAGTTTTGATAACCGGCAGGTTTTGATCCTCTGTGCTTGATACCCGACGTTACAGGTCTCATCAGTGTGTGTTTTTCTGGGGAAGATGTTTCACCAAGTTGACTTAACTGACTTGGCCAAACTTTGGTAGACCGATCCCCTTCTGTCCAGCGATCGCTCTGCTAGACGTTGGTGCCAGTCTGACTCTGTCGTGAGCTGATTTGTTTCTGCTGGTGAGAACAGCAGCTGACGAACACCGGTTATATGGTGTGTCAAGCAAGCTGAGCATTAGGCTGAATCGAAATGTCAAAACTTAACTGCACTCACCGACTTCCCCGGGAAGTCCCTGAGGTCTGAGGTCTGTCCAAATCTGCAACTCAAGTCCACAAGGGGCCTCAAGTGGACTCTCTGTGGACTTCCAGAGAGTCTGCTTGGGGTGCAGACTTCACCAGACTTCGCTCAGAAAAATGACTCATAACACTTAGTGATATGGATTTAACAAAAAAAACCGAAAAAGAACGTAAGTAAAAGTTGAGGCTTTAACGTTGATGTATTACTGTGTTTAGCAGCTCGGGCAAAGGGAAAATTTCACTGCACATCCTGACCAGAGCTGTAAAGGAGCAGACCTGCACGTATCACGCATTAGTTGCCAACATCAGTACTGTTGTTCATAAAAATGCTCAGGGCAGGAATTCAGATTCATCTCCATGGGAACAACTGAGGTCTTTTAAGTCCTGGTTCGCAGCGCGGTCCGGCAGCCTCGCAGACTTTACGTCGTGACAGGAACACGTCGCTGTACGCAGGACTAAAGTGTGTGCGGCCATGTGCACACATATACGCACAAATATACTGTACACACACGTAGCTTTGTCCTTTCAGTCTGTTGGTTTCAGGCTGCCCCAACTCGCGAGTTTCCCGCAGCGAATAAAATGGCCTTCAATAAAATCCACCTTTTCCTCTCCCCTGATGAATTTCGCACTTCCTCCGCGTTTCTCTCTCCCTCCTGCACATGGCGTATTCTACCCCAACACGTCACCCGGTGGAGATCCCCCCTCGTTATCCGTCTGCCCCCCCCAAAGTGAGACTCGGGGGCTCCAGCATCACCTGAAGCTTTAAGGAGCCGCAGCAGGATTCATTTTCCTCCAAAACCAGTTGTTCAAACAGATTTTTCAGACAGTTTGACTTTAAAAGACCCTTTGGATCTAAAAACATCCCCCACTCACACACTGAAACATGTACACAGCAGCTGTTGAATCAAACTGCCCGTGCCCGCCGGAGACCCTCAGAGACCCTCAGAGACCCTCAGAGCTATTGTTTCTAGTGAGACCATTACCCACAATCCCCTGCAGAGCTGTGGAGGACTCGAGGGTTTTACTGCAGCTTATTAAACTGAACAGAAAAGTGAGGTCTGACCGTTATCGTGAAGAAAAACAAAATAAAGTGCGTTTAGAAAGAAGCAGGCAGATGTTTTTATCGTAATGACTGATAGTTAAAATGGCAACTTAGTAAAAATGTAGCGTAGTACTTCCCATCACTGGTCACTGTGAATGAATGAGGGGACCTGGACTTTGTTAGACCCGATTCTCAGCACTGGTTTTGGGGAAATCCATCCGCTCTCTCCGCCTCTCTCAGGATCGGGATCTGGACTGTAAGCTGGAGGAGGTGAGACGAGCTGGACGGAGCCTCCCCGAAATCCAGGTCATCGATTGGCTCGTCCAGCTGCTGCTGGGCCTTCACTACATGCACGATAGGTGGGGACATGGTTGCCATGGCGACATGCATTCCTCCCTCCCTTGCATCCTCAAGTTCATGTTTTTCTCTCGTTCCTTTTCTGCCCTCTGTGCATATTTTACACTTTACGGATTACTAGTGGAATTAGTTTCATCCCCTCCCTCAGCATTACAGTGGCAGGTTGGAGGTCAAAGGTCATCCAGGCAGTAGATGTAAAGAGCTGGATCCAGGCAGATGTTACAGATAGATTCAGTCTCTGGGCAAACACATGTTACAGCTCCACATGTCACATGATCAGTCAGTCAAACTATAAATAAGGGGATCAATCAATAAACAGTCACATAAAAAAATGGATGGTATTTTTTTTTGTTGTTGTCCCGTTTCCTTGACTGCTGTGCTGTTTGCTGCAGGCGAATCCTCCACAGAGATCTGAAGGCCAAGAACGTCTTCCTGAAACGAAACCTTGTTAAAATCGGTGAGTTTCCTGCTGCTGCAAAGGCTCATGGGACCTTCTCTGTGTTTGTTTGAATTCTTACTAAACACGTGTGTTTGTGTTGATTCTCTCATGCCGCTTTCAACGACTCCCTCATTAACAACAAAAACAGAAAACGGGATCATTAATGGAACCGTGGCTCCAGTTAACGATGAATCAATCTTACAGCAGCAGAAAGTGGATTTGCTCTCAGCCGGTTTTATTCGGAGTGTAAACTCAGCAGATTGTCGCTGCTCTCTGCGGTTTTGGTCTCTAACCAAAACTCTCTGACGGCAGGTTTTAGTTTGGCAATCACCAGCTGCCTACACAGACCAGAGACCAGAGAGAGCAGAGACACAGCAGGGAGACAAAACTATAAGTTAGTAAAATGTCTGAGAAAATACAATTTTGAATGTTTGTCTCAGTTCACAGTGACACACAGACGTGCATGTGTTGTAGCATGAAATTGGTTGTGGTTATGTATGGTCCTCAGTGGATGACGCCTGATTGGTCTTGACTCTCTAACCTCTCTTCTTGCAAAACCTCATCTTGCCCGTCTCCCTTTCTGCCCCTTACAGTAGAGGTAAAACATGGTGGATAGTAAAACCATCAGCAAAGGAAAGGGGGAGGCTGTCCTCACGCTGTAATGAATGCAATGTTTCGACCATCGGGCCAAACATCCATGTGAACCAAAAACATAGACAGGCAAAAACATATTGCAAAAAATGGTTTAAAAAATGTGTATTGCATGCACTCATGGGCTACAGGCCTTTTTTGAGGACGTGATGTCCATAGCGAATTGTGAGGACTTTTATTTGATAACATGTGATCTCCTATTTATTATTATTTTTTGCCTCCGACATTGAGCAGGACCGAGATAGTTTTACAGCTCCAGGTCAAATATCCCGATCTTCTTCCTGCTCCCCAGAGGATGAACCTTTCCGATTTTACTGACCCCGTGGTCTCTCCTCTCTCGCCACCTTCGGGACAACCTTTCCATTTTCAGCCCCACTGGTAAGACTAAGAACAGATCTTGTTCCTTGTGTGTTTCCAGGTGATTTTGGTGTTTCCTGCCTGCTGATGGGATCAAGTGACCTGGCCACCACCTTCACAGGGACCCCGTACTACATGAGTCCAGAGTTGCTGAACCACCAGGGATACGACTCAAAGTCTGACATCTGGTAACACTTCTTTAAAGGATCAGTCCACTGTTATTATACCAGCAAAACCAACATGTTAACACTTCCTGACTTTGTGGCTCTCAGCTCTGAGCCCATTGGTTCCTACTGAAGACATAAATCTTTAAAAACACCTCACAAACATTTCCTTTCATTTTCAAAAAGTCTCAGTCATTTCCCTAAAACAGCTGCTCACTGTGGATTTTTATCAGACAAACAGGAGGAAACAGTGCGTTTGTTGGGGACTATTTTCAGTGGCGGATTAATCCCCGTTTGGTGCTGCAGCAAATATCTGGGACAGCAGGACAGCGTGTGTGTGTGTGTGTGTGTGTGTGTGTGTGTAACTCAGTCTAAATAAACCACAGTGTGTGTTGACGGTGATGAAGGAACATGTCTCCCAGTGCAACAGTGCGGCTCACTGATGTGTTTTAATAGTACTTGGAAACAGTGGAGCTGTGTGGAGAATTGATTTCTCTCCATCCCAACCTGGTCCCAGGACACTTGATGTAACACTGGGGGTGTCCAGTCCACCCCCTGGCCACACCCCATATACCTGAAAACTCCAAAGCAGGAAAACAAGTTGAGACTTTTGTAGACGTCTGAGCTTTTGGAGAAAATTAAAGGGAATTTCAGAGTGAGTCAAAGCACACGCCTGTGAACGGTAACATTTTTTATGGGTTCATTTTCCTCCGCTGTGACTGGTTAGGAGCTGGAGGCTGTGCAGGTGCATCACAGGAAGGAAGGATGGATGGACTCCTGCAGGTGAAGAACAGGAATTCGTTTAGTTTCTGTCGCTGCAGGAAGGAAAACAAGTATAATTGTCTGCTGCAGTTTATCTTCCGTAAACAACCAGTCCGAGACCAAAAGTGTCCTGCAGTTGAAGACTCTTATTTTACTGGCATGTTGCTGGTGGACTTGAGTTTGTATAAGGGATATGAATCTGTGCAGATTCAGATGTACTGGATAGGTAATTCATTCCACAGATTGAGGCCATGGCTGCAGATATTTCTCCCACTTTAGAGCTGAACTTAGGGCACAGATGACTGAGTTGAAAATGTAGTAACATCTCTCTGAATGTCCTGGTAGGATGAGATGAGTCTGATCTCTGCCGTGTCCCTGACAGGCAGCAGGAAGGACAACAAATCCTATGCGCTTCCAATGAAATCAGCTGATGTCTGATGTGATTAATGACAGATTAAACAGGAGTCAAATTACAAAAATGGGTACTGACAGAGGATGAGACAAACGGAACTGGCGAGCAAGGCTCTGTCTACTTAAAAACAGAGTAAAAAATGACACTGAGAAGCAGTTTCCTTCTCTGTCATCTGTCAGCTGATCTGTTCCTGCAGAGTGTCGCTCTCATTCATCAGGTGTGTTCAGATCAACACTGCTGCAGTAAAGTTTGTGTCGAGGGAGGGGGAAAGAAGCTCACGGCCCGTTTGTCAGTTTAACGCCTGTTTAGTTTAGTTCCAATAATCCAGACGAACGCGTTTTAGGCTAAAATGATCCCTGAGCTCTCATCCAGCTAAGTTGGTTCTGGTTCGATTTGTTCGTCTCAGGTAAAGTTACCTTGAAGAGCAATGTGCTCTTACTTTGAAAAATCAAGGCAACACAAGTAGAGAGTCAAGGGATCGGCTGTTGTATGATTGGCTGAATGCTGATCCTATGCGGTGCTCGTGATTGGCTGGCGTGGCACTACGGCTAAAGGAAGAGTACTGCTCCCACTACTAATGCCGACAACGCTGATGATGATGATAATACTAGAGATATATAGATGTAAGTGAATAGACAGATATATAGATGGATAGCTCTCGTCTCTATATGAGATGAGAGCTCATATAGAGACGGAAGAGTGGCTGGGTAGGTACTGGCCACTTTATTAGGTACAGCTCATCGTAGTGGGGATGGTGTTGTCCTGCATTATATTGAAATGTGTGTTTCTAATATTTTGTCGCCCTGATGTGTGTTAATGTGGAGGGCGAATATTAGAATCACCTCAACATCAACATACAGTCCAGTACAACACCATCCACCCGTAGGACCTCAGAAGTAAACATGAACAGGTAGATTTTTTTTTTGTTATTCTTTCCATTGACATGCTTTTTAATGTGTAAAACCACCATAAACGAAGTTAAACTGAACACATTTGCACGAAGCTTTAATGAAGACAAACGGCAGGATTGAGATCAGTCAGGTTTAGATCAGACGGACTCTTCAGGATGAATGAATTGGATGAAGTAGGCGGCAGCTGGCTGATCTGAGGTCTGATTAAACTGCAGTGAAGCATCTAAGCTTCCGTCTGTGATATGAGGAGGAGGAGAGGTGTTTTTGTGTTTTTTCTGATGAAGTTAAATCAACAAAGTGTAAAACCTCTTGTAGGACTGTTAGTTTGTCTTCAGTTTAACAGCTTTTAACAGTGGCACTTGTCACAGTATTTAGTGATATGTTATTATACAGAGGTTTCATTCTATCATTTCAGTTTAATCATTATTCTGCCGGTATCTTGTGTCCAGAGTTGACGTTTTGTCCTGATGGTGGCACCAGAGAAAATATCAGGGGGTCAAAAAATGAAGGAAAACTGGCTATTAGGTTTGCACAACTGGAATTTATTGGCCTGATTTTCATTTTGTACAAACATAGTTAGGTTAGTCATTAGTTTTGTGGGTATTTGATTTTATGCCAAAGTACTGGACACATTAAAGTGTTGACCTGATGATGGCGCTAGAAGAAAAGTCAGAGGATCAGCAGAGTTACTCCAGTTCATCCTGAGGGGAACATGAACGTCTGAACCACATTTCATCACAGTCCATCCGACAGTTGTTGAGATTTTTCCTAAATCTTGCATTAACATCAGCTCACATTTAATAAACGTCAGCCTGCTGCCTGAAGGCTTTGATGGTTTGTCTCAGTGTAGCTGAATTCAGTCCATAAATCTGTTAATGGGCTGGACCTTAACATCGAGGCCATGCAAATGTCCGTGACTGACTGACTGACAGAGTATTAGACTTTTCTCAGTGGTCGTTGCTCTTTCAAAATGAATTGGTGCAAACAGTTTTTGTAGTGTCATCAGGGTACGTTTACTGGCAGTGTTGCCAACTTAGCTCCTTTGTTGCTAGATTTACCGACTTTTCAGACCCTTTAGCGACTTTTCCTCACAGCACCTAGAGACAAATCTGGTGACTTTCTGGACAAACCTGAGCTACTCTCTGTAGAAGAGAGTCGCCAGTGTTGCCCTGCGAGCGTGACGTCGGGCTTTCCCTCCGCAGGCATCATATTCAACTGACCCCACGGCAGCTGACGCAGACGTGAATGAGCTTCTAACTTTCTCTCTGACTGATCATTTTACAGGTAAATACACCTGAGATCTCAGCTCAGCCGTCGTCTTTAACTCATGTGTCTGGTGATTCTGTCAGACAACGTCGTGGTTATAAAACCAGGACTTTATGTCTTGGAAGTGCCTGCTTGTTAACATGTCGTCTTAATGGGCCTCGTTTCAGTCACTATTTCATACTTGTTCCGTCGTCTGACAATGGAAACAGACAAACGTGTAAATGAGAACAGCTTTATTGGGAATCCAGCTGGACTAAACTACTGTATATGTGAGCACAGAGAGAAGGAGAGAAGCAAACGGATAAAGGACGTGTCCAGCTACATACTAAGTTTTGACCTGAAAAATGATTTAACAATGTCTTCAGCAGATGTTGAGATACTTAGCTCTGGACCAAACTGTTTGACAAAGAGAATTTAGCATCAGCAAAAATTTGTCAACAGTATTTAAAAGGAGGTTTTAGCAGCATTCACACTGTGATGGAGTAAATGTTGTTGAGATAAAACAGAAAAGAAGAGGAAGAAAAATCACCACAAATGCTGTTTTTCAGTTGGATACTTCTCTTTGTTCTGTCTGCTTTCTATTCGTTCAGTTAATTAACTACCTGCTTTACATTCACTGTCTCCTCTTAATTATCTCCTTCTATTTATTATCTCACTAACGACCCACAGAACAACATCCGTCACCTCAGTCACAGTAGGCGAACCTACAGCTCTTTCTGTTACCAATTATCTACATGAACAAACAACGCAGCTATCACGTAGTAATTACTAATTAACTAAATCTTTGTTTCATTAGTGTGTTAACATGCATCTACCAGTTCATTACTAATTACTGATCTACTCTAATTACTTGTATCTACAAATCATGTTGTTCTAACTGGGGCAGATACAAAGAGAAGACTTATTAAAAATGGTTTGATTTAAAACAGTCCGGTCGATGGTCCTGTTGGTTTCCCCTAGAGGCTGCAGTGTCCGTTACATCCAGTGTTGCTAGATCTGACTGACAAACAGTAGCCCAGTCAGAGTCTGTCAGAGTCCCGCTGGACTGGCATAAAACTAGCCATTTTTTTATTTTCATTTTGAAGAGCATCTTTATCCATCCTATATGCCTTTATAAATGAAACTGTGGGTTTGAATCATCTCAAAAATGGTTTATCAAACCCAAGGCCTAGGGCCTAGACCCTTATGGCCTCCAAAAACCAGCTTCACTGTATGTCACTTGTTTTTTGGGCATTTGGTTGAGGACTTTGCACCACTAAAGTACAATATCAAGCAATGCAAGTACCGGATTATAGCTTAAATATTTTGGTGGCCCTGTTTTATAGAAGGCCCCATATTTAAATCTAGTTTTGACACCTTTATTATATTATGTTTTGCTTTTTTTGTGCTAAATTGTTTGAAATTCATAGAAAAAATTGTGAAGGTTGAATTTAATATAAAGTGACGTATCATTGTAAATAAACACATTATTTCGTGTCTAAAATATTTTTTGATAACAATTATAAAATGACAATGTGAAGAGAATTATCAGCTGAACCTGCAGCTCCTCTCGGCTTCATGGAGCTTTACAGCGAGTCTCAGCTCATAGTTTATCGGTTTACCGCTCTGGTTCACTCTCACCGCTCTCATAGCTTCGTTTTCAGCCGCAGCAGGCAGATGTTTCAGGGAGAAACAGCTGTAAAGAGCCACTGTCCACTACCTGCTCAGCAGCAAACAGCAGACAGACCCAGTCAGAGACCAGCTGGTGAACGTAGTGGAGAATTTAGCAGCTAAAGAGCCAGATGTTTCCCTCATGAGCCGGTGGAGACCAAACCAGAGCTAAAAGAGAGGGAGTACTGGACTTAGACTCATCAGGTGGACTCAGACACCCCTCTAGATGTATGATAGTGTTGCTCTGTCACTGTAGGATGTGGAAATAAGCAACTGTTTGATCACAAGTTCAACATATATGAATGTTGTGTTCGTATTTCTGCTGATGTGAACAACAAATCAGTTATTTCCGGTTTAAGAAATCACTTTTCTGAGGAGGTAAATGACAAAATACAATGAAGTTGTCATCATGTTGAGGTTCATACTTGACACACAGCTAATACCTGTAGTGTAACATATTTAACCGTATGATCTCCACGTGAAACTCCCACACAGCTGAAGTTTGAACGCCAGCAACTTCAATATAAAAGTGAAAAAATCTTCATCACTTTCTGCTGCTAATTACCTCCTCCTCATCCTACTTTCTGATTTGTTCTTCAGTAATTACAACAGCTGACCTCTGGCTGCTGTGGGCACTCTGTGTGTGTGTGTGTGTGTGTGTGTGTGTGTGTTAACGAAGATGGACTCTTCTCTCATTAAGAAACTTGAATAAAATGACCTTTGACCTCTCGGCTCTGTTTTACTGAATTCTTCCATGGGAACGCTTTTACCTGTCAGGCTCAAACAGTCTGACTGAGCTGCAGGTTGTGTTTTTCCCACAGATGAGATGACGAGATCAGCGTCTATGTTCTGTTGGATTTGTCCCTAAAACACTTTGAGATGAGTCTGAGAGAGAAAAGCTCTTCATAAATGAATCAGACGTGGACAGATAGTCAGGAGTTTGTCTTGTAAAAATATTCTCAGCAGCTGCAGCAGAGTCTGACAGCAGGAAAATGTTTCAGTGATGTCCAACATCAACAGTAAACATCAGATTTTGAAAATGATTCCTGCACCGATGAGGTTGGGGCACCTTATCTTCATACCTGGATAACCGAGTTAGCTGGATTTGACTGGACACAGAAGCTGCAGTAGAGGTTGTTAGGAGCAGTTAACTTAACGTTTGTCATGTTGATTAAGAGTTGTTCTTAACAACCTCTACAGCTGCAAACACATTTATAATCCAGTTTAGGGGCCTCAGAATTGCATCTCTGCTGTTGGCTTCATTAGACCGTGACCTTCACGCACTGGGGCAGTTTGCAGCCGAGTGTGAAGCGTCTGGGATGAGAGTCAGCACCTCCAAATCTGAGGCCATGGGAGATTGACAGGTGGATCGGTGTGGCATCAGCAGTAAAGCAGTGGTGAAGAAGGAGCTGCGCCAAAAGGCGAAACCTTCGATTTACCAGCTAATCTACATTCTGAACCCGGGAGGGATCCCCAGTTGGAGCTGGAAGACGCTGCTGGGGAGAGGGGCGTCTGGGCTGCCTTGCTTTTAACCTGCTGCCACCGTGACCATCCTCGGATAAGAGGCAGAAATTGGATGGATGGATTTTTCACATCTCTGCTCATCCAAAACTGTATGATATCATCACATCTCACAAGCAACTTCACGTGTTGATCTCTCTGCTCAAACCATCATCACACTGATAAACTCTGTAACACTGCCACACCCAACTCTGAGCAATTTCACGCCATTAACACGATTAACTCTTCTTATAGGTTGCCAAAGACCTTATCATCACTACATTGTCATAACAATGACGATACAGGTTTTTTGCTTTTTTTTTTGGCTCACCAGTAGCAACAGATGTTTCCAAATCAACCAGGACTGTAATGGTGATGATTATAACTTAAAACAGCTGGTCTTTCCGTGTTGTGCTGCAGGGCTCTAGGCTGCCTCCTCTTTGAGATGTGCTGTCTGACCCATGCCTTCCAGGGACCAAGCTTCCTGTCTGTGGTGAGGAAGATTGTGGAGGGAGAAACCCCGACGCTGCCCGCTTTGTACTCTCCTGATCTGAACTCTGTCATGCAGAGGTGAGAAGACGAAACCAACTTCACTGCGAAGTCACTGAGGGTTTGTCTGGTTTCAGTCAGACGGCTCACATGAGACTGATTTATTAATAAGCAAATAATGTGGATGTACAGAGTTTAATTTGATGTTTAGGCTCTGACCTCCTAAGCCCAACAGAGCCCAGGGGTCACGCAAACCACGACATGTTCACGATGAGTGATGTATGTGCTGTGAAACCGGATTTAAGATGAATGCAAATTCTTGACCCTGTCACCAACTCAGAGTATTTTTCCGGACAGTTCTTAACAGAAATAAATATGGTGCAATTGGAATGTAGCCTCTAAATTGTATAACTTACCTGGTAGACTGGTTTTGCTGCTATTATTATTATTATACGTTTCTTACACACTGCCTCATCCATTAATCCTTGCTCTGAATTACCAGCGTTGTTTATTGGTATCTTCTTCCTGGGGTCCATATTCAGGTAAAATATTTATAGTCAACAATGTTTGCATCTAATACTTCATAGAGTGAACAATACAGTTACATTGCATCCAACAATAAAATTACATGAAAACCACATACAGTCTGGGCTGTATTCAGTGGTATCTAGGCAGTTAAACGGTTGTTGTTCTTCAGGCTCAGAGCTTCAGCTCATTCAGTTTGAAATAAATATAACAAATAAATAACAATGGATACTAAATTGAAGTCTCAGCTTTAATTTGAGCAGGTTTACATCAATATAGAAAGAACTGTGTGGAACACAAAGAACTGTTTTAAACACATAGTGCCCTAATTTTAGGGGTGCAAAAGTAATGGGAAAGATACACATGAAGTCAAACAAAATGATCATATTTAATATTTAGTGTAAAATCCTTTGCAATCAGTGACTGGCTGAAGTCCTGGACCCACAGACAGCAGGAGACTCTTTGTATCTTCCCTGGTGATGCTCTCCCAGAGCACCTTCCTCCAGCTCTTGCTTGTTGTGGGGTCTTCCTGCCTTTAGTCTGGTCTTCACCAAGTGGACTGCGATCAGGTGACTGACTCGGCCAGTCGAGGATATTCCACCTCTTCGCCCTGAAAAGCTCTGTGGTTGCTTTGGCCGTATGTTTAGGATCGTTGTCCTGCTGAATGATGAAATGTCGTCCAAGGAGGCAAATTGGATGCATTTGGCTGATCCTGAGCACAGAATGCTCCTGTAAACCTCTGAATTCTTCCTGCTGGGTCCATAACCAGTGAAATCATCAATAAACGCCAGTGTGCCAGTTCCATTGGAGCCATGCATGCGTGAGCCATAACGGATCTACTGCCAAGTTTGACAGATGAGGTGGTAGCTTTAGTTCATGAGCTGTTCCTTTCTTTTGTTCTCCAGACTTTCCTCTTTCCATCAGCAGTTGATTTGACTCACTACAAAAAATATGGTTGTTTCAAAAAGGTGATATTTCTTAACAAAGACATTAAATACCTAATTTTGAGTAATTTTCAGAGCAAAGTCTGGGGAAGTCTGCACCCCAAGCAGAGGCAGGAAGTGGGAACGCTCCCATTAAGTCAAAACAGCTGGTAGTTTTGGGGGAAGTTGCATGCTGGGCCTGGCTGTACTCGGAGTCTTGTCGTCACTGTGAGGTTAGGGTTAGATAACCAGCTGGAGACACTGCACGGAAACACTGGACAGATGGATATACTGTTGTTCAGCAAGAACTAGTTCCAGCACATAGGTCCCTCTAGAACCACAAGAGGTGGTTTTTACGTTTCTGTTTGTGTACAGATGAAACGGTGAGGTACATTTTAATCAGAGGACAGAGCCAGGCCAGCTGTTTTTCCAGTCCAGTCGGTTTGCTGACATCCATCTGAACATCAAGCTCCTCTTTACACTGAACTGCTGTTTGTTCTTCACTCTGTGATCCAGGATGCTGCAGAAACAACCGTCATCCAGACCATCAGCTGCAGAACTTCTCAAAACCACGTTCATGGAGAAAAACATGCAGGTAACGTGTAGATATGTAGTAAGTTGCTGACCAGCTTTGATCCCATAAGCTCTGCTCCTTCTGGTCAGATTAAAGAGCTAAAGATAAAAATGCTTTTTGTTTCATGTTTACAACAATAGTCACTGTTGGATTCTCTTAATCATGACCACCATCATGCGTTAACCTTAACCGAGTGGTTATTGTAACCACTATGACGAAGGTCCACTGAGCTTAACTAAGAACCGATGTTAACGTAAACCACAATGTTTTTTTTGCGGCTAAACCCAACCAAACCTCAACCATCGTGTTGTCACATCATTAAACAGATTTATTTTTAACACAGTGATTTGTAACAGACAATTGATGTTTTCCTTCTGATGGGGGTGTTAGAACATAAAACACTTGTGTGTGTCGTTCCAAAGGGCCGCTATGATTTTGTCCTTTGATTTTAATTTGGAGGACCTGCTCCATGAAGGGGTTCAGAGCTGTTTGTGCTGTGATGGAGGAGAACTTCAGGAGCTGTCTTTGTGTTACGCTTCATGCCATTTTACAGTGATAACCGATCAGACTATAGCACAGCATTGAGTTGTTTACCTTCATCCCAGCTGTTGAACAGCTGATCAGAATTCAGAGAAACATCTGCTTCAGGAGCTCAGTGTAATCTCCAAACCACATGAGGAACAAAACAGTCATCTGTAACAACAATTGCCAGAGATACTGACATTTATTTGCATTGTACATGTCTCTATGCTTCCTCTGCTTTTCTTGTTTTAGGATGTGCTAGCAGCCGTCCCTCTGTCTGTCCAATGTTGTGGTTGAGAGCAATATATTTTGACAATTTGAAAATTGTCGATGATCCGTCCATCAGATCTCGTTGGAAAAATCAAACTTCGTCAGCTGTTCAGGTGTTTGTTCTTGATGATCACTGACGCCATCTCAGGTTTATGAACTTTGTAACCAAGACAGCTGGATCTGCAGCTGTTTCGGTGTTTTAGTCTGGAGTGTCTGTTTGGAGCTGCTGCTTTGACATTCAGTGTAAACACACACATGCACATACAGGCATGTGAACATTATGGCACCGTGTGGTGGGTGGGGGCGCATAGCTTGTTTTATACACACACACACACACACACACACATACACACACTAGTGTGTGCGTATATGAGCAACCGCATCTGATCCAACTCACTAGAAGGTGGCGATCAGCTGGCAGCTCAGATTGATTATACGACCACAAAGTCGATCATCGATCTTTGGCCTCGAGTGTTCTGGTACCCAGTACATCTATGAACCACCCTGTGCTCGAACGTGGTGTTTATGGCCGATGTGTGAACAGCCCAGAAGTCCGTAACAAAGGACCACTCGGGTCCAGATTGGACAGGCCGTTCCTCCCAGTCACCGTCCTCCAGGTGTCAGCATCGCTGCTCACATGAGAGTTATGCCCCCCAGCAGAACTATAGAGTCCGTAGGACTTATCTTTTCCAGGACCTCACACAGAGCCTCCAAGAAGACTGGATAATGTTAACTGGCAACCCTTTCATTCTCTGGAGAACTCCCCAGTCTTGTCTCTCGCCCTGGGCAACTCCGGGAAAGGAAGGGCTCCAGCCCCTCTGCAGGATTTTGGTTCCAGAACCAGTTCTGTGTGTAGAGGTGAGCCCGACTCTGGTTCCTTCCCCACCAGAGAGATAATGTTCCATGTCCCTAGAACCAGTCTGTGAGGCTAAGGGTCAGGACACCCAGCTTCCCACCTGCCACTTGCCTGCAGCCCGGCTGACAGTGCACCCAAAATGTCTGTTACTGCGGGTGGTGGGCCCACAGGGTGGCTCCATGTAACTCGGCTGCCCTCTCAGATCAGGCTCCGGGAGGGAAGCCTGGTTTCCCTGTTCCAGACGCGCCGCTTCTGCTCCGACGTTGCAGTTTCCTTCAGGTTCGGTGAATCAGCCTGAGGCCCCAAACATGGTCCATGCAAGTATAGGAAGGCAAACGATTTGCGCTACTCTAATTTCACAGAATCACAAGGATGTGCAAACCCCCCCACCGCAAAATTAAAGCGGTGATTCTCAGAGGGGAAGAAAATATTCACTTTATTTAAATTCAAAATATTTTGGGGCGAAAAAGAGTGATTGCAGCAGCAAAATTATGCAGAAAGTGTTAGAGAGCTATTTTAAAACACTCTACATAAATAGTGATTTGATTTTGAAAGATTTTTTCTAAATGTGTATCATGAGCACACGTCTGTGCACTTTAACTACATGGATTAATGTACTCACAGGTGCTAGCAGGCTGACCTATTTTCTGCCCAATACACACACACACACACACACACACACACACACACACACACACACACACACACACACACACACAAAGCCTATTACCCATTAAACCATGGTATAACATTACTCACATTCACACATTTTCTCTCCTTCTCACACACACACACACACACACACACACACACACACACACACACACACACACACACACACACACACACACACACACACACACACACACACATATATAATGTAGTAAGAGATAAGATGAGGGTAGTGTCTGTATGTGTGTGTGTGTGTGTGTGTGTGTGTGTGTATTTGTATGGCTATATATTGTGAGGACCAGTGCGAGTTTTAAACCATTAGAGTGAGGACATTTTGTCTGGTCCTCACACCTTCAAAGGGCTGTTTGAGGGTTCAGGTTAAAATCAGGGGTAGGTTGGGGTTAGGCTAAGGGAATGCATTATATCAGTGAGTTTCCTCACAAAGATGGAAGTACAAATGTGTGTGTGTGTGTGTGTGTGTGTCAGGAGGATATTATTTTCATACAGTTTGTCATATATCACGGCTGCAGGCTGGACGCTCTTCCTGTGTGTATATGCAGGGCACCTGAAGAG
The DNA here is from genome assembly GCF_016859285.1 of Xiphias gladius. NCBI lineage: Eukaryota > Metazoa > Chordata > Actinopteri > Istiophoriformes > Xiphiidae > Xiphias > Xiphias gladius. The sequence goes on from NC_053421.1 coordinate 29,513,972, forward strand.
AGATAACACATTAGGGTTTTTATGGACTTCGGTTGCCATGGTTTCCACTGAAATATCATTATGCTGATGGGTTTCCATACTGCAACCTGGCACTATAGGATATTACAGAGGAGACAAATGCGCGGTGAAAACATGAAGAAACCGCAACGATCCTCAGTGAGAGCAGAGAAGACGATTATTGTTTGACCCCTGTGTGTCCGTTAATCGTCTGTAATGTCTCAGATCCCACTGATCAGATTTTCATGTGATGATATTTAAAAAAAAAAACCCTGATGCTCCAAAGGGAGTTTCGTAATTTCATATCAAGCCCATCATACTTCAGTGCACATTGCTGCAGGTGAAATTCTGTTAGAACCGATCATCAGATGTAACTCAACACTCAACTTCTCCATCCTCAGAGTTTTCATCGAAGTCTTGACCAGTGGCGTCTTTAAAATGAGTATTTATGAACTTTTTCCTCTCTTTCTCTTTGTTTCTACAGAAGATGAAGGACAGGCTTGAGTTTGTGTCGTCAGGAGAGAAAGATGCTGAGCTCATCGCCAAGAACATGTAAGAATCCTCCTCTTCCTCCCTGTCTTCTTCCTCCTCCTCCTCTTTCCTTTTCCCTTTCAAATTACTATTTACTCTTCCCTACTGTTTTTTTCCTGCTTCTCTTTTGTCATCATCCATCACCTCCCCATGCATTTCCTCCCCATTAGTTTCCCCTGTCCCTCCTCCCACATTTACCCCCTATTTACATTACATTCATTTATCAGATGCTTTTGTCCCAAGTGACTTAAATTGAGTGCATCAAACCACGTAGGAGCGAGATGTATTATGCAAAATTGGGAGTGTATCCCTTTTACACAAATGACAAAAGCATGTCCAATGCTGCGGCACAGGTCCTAAAGGTTTTTTTAATCTTTTTACACAAGACATAAGGACGTTCCAGCAAGGGTTGTTGAGATGTGTGAAAAGGTGGGTTTTATCCTGACTGTGACTATCGCTTGGAGGTGGGACGGAGCAGTTTGCTGCGTCTTGAACTGGATGAAGCAGCCGAAAGGAGTCGGTGTCGTGAGTGGAGAAGCGTGTGTTGGGAAAACACCAGGCAGGCGTGACTTGAGACACAACCTGTTCATTTACATTGAACCAAAACCACCATCTTCCCCGAACCTGTTGTTGTCTGAGCTGGGATGGGACTCGGGGTGTGAACCTTGGTCTCCGGTGTGACACTTTGTATGACAAGAAAAGCTGAGTGTCATCAGCATAGTGGTGGCAGAGGCCATGAGAGCGTATGAAAGCACCAGGCCTCCTTGTGTGGAGGGAGAATAGGAGAGGACCCAGGACAGAGCCTCTCTTCATCTAACTCACTTTACTCCCTTTATTTATCTTTCTCCTCCTCATCCTCCTCCTTCTACTCTGCTTCCCTTTCTTCCTCCCCGTCTCCCTCCTCCCTCTCATTCTCTTCCTCCTCATAGTTATGTGTTTTCTGTATGTCCCCCTCTTCTTCATCTCTCCACTGTGTTCTTCCTCTTCCCCACTCCTCCTGTTTCTTGATCCCATTTTCCACCTCCTCATTTATTTCCTCTTCGTTTTCTTCTTCCCTGTTATTACTCCTCTACCTTCTCATCTCATTCCTCCTGTGTTTATTCTTCTCTCAGTTCTCTTCTTCCTCCTCTTATTTGTCTGTTTCCTGTCTGCTGCCTCCACTCCCTCCTCCTTCTTCCTCACGCTCCTTTCTTCCTCCTCTTCGTTATGCTGCTCTGCCTCAGCGCCTTCAAACACACACACACACACACACACACACACACACACACACACACACACACACACACACACACACTCTCTCTTCAGTATGTAGCTGCTATAATTAGAGCAGCGAGTGGCAAGTTCTCTTCAAGTGTTAACCAGCACACACACAAACTGTGAGTTCATGTGTGTGTGTGTGTGTGTTGCGAGGACACACCACTTGCTGTCAGATAATCCATCCTCACTGCTGCACACACACACACACACACACACACACACACACACACACACACACACACACACACACACACACACACACACACACACACACACACACACACACACACACACACACCAGGCAGGTCAGCTTTAACAACGCCGAGGTTGGACCGCTCCTCAGTGATGGCGTGAGACCATGTTGCCGTCAGTAGTTAGGAGGAAGAAGGTGTGATCGGATTGAACAGATGATTGACGGATGTGTTTGGTTGTCATCAGGCAGACAAAGGTTCACCTGCAGACGCTGAGGGAGAGGTCAGAGGTGGAGAGGATGTCGCCGAGAGAGAGAATGAGGCTCCGCAAATTGCAGGCTGCTGACGAAAAGGCCAGGAGACTCAGGTAACGCACACACAGGCACATATAGATATACTGCACATACATACATAGTATGTATGTATGTATGTATATAATGTACACTGCATTCAGAAAATATTCAGACCCCGTATCTTTTTTCACATTTTGTTATGTTGCAGCCTGATGGTAAAATCATTTAAATTCTTTTTTCCCCTCATCAATCTAAACTCAATATCTCTTAATGAAAAAAGAGAAAACACAATTTTAGACATTTTTGCAGATTTATTGATACGGAAAAACTGAAATATCACATTGAAATAAGTTCTCAGACAATTTACCATGACACTTGAAATTCAGCTCAGGTGCCTCCGTTTTCTCTTGATCATCTTTGAGATGTTTCTGCACCTTGACTGGAGTCCACCTGTGGTAAATTCAACTGATTGGACGTGATGTGGAAAGTCAAACACCTTTCCATGTAAAAAGGTCTCACAGCTGACAAAGCATATCGAAGCAAAAACCAAGCCGTGAGGTCGAAGGACCTGCCTGCAGAGCTCAGAGACAGGATGGTGTCGAGGCACAGATCTGGGGAAGGCTACAAAAAAATGTCTGATGCATTGGAGGTTCCCAGGAGAACAGTGGTCTCCATAATTCTTCAGTGGAAGAAGTCTGGTACAACCAGGTCTTTTGATTCTCTGGTCTGATGAAAGCAAGACTGAACTGTTTAAGCGTCACGTCTGAAGGGAATCGGGCCCCGATCATCACCTGTTCCACAACATCCCAACAGTGAAGCGTGGTGGTGGCAGCCTCATGTTGTGGGGGCGTTTTTTCAGCAGCAGGGACAGGGAGACTGGTCAGGGTTGAGGGAAACCTGAACGGAGCAAAGTACAGGGATATCTTAATGAAAACCTGGTCCAGAAATCGGGATCTCAGACTGGGCTGAAGGTTCATCTTCCAACAGGACAATGACCCTAAGCACAGATCCAAGACAACACAGGAGTGACTTTGGGACAACTCTGTGAATGTCCCTTGAGTGGCCCAGCCAGAGCCCTGACTTGAACCCCTATTGAACTGTATATATACACATTCATCAAGCACTTTATTAGGAACACCACACTGGTCCATGCTGACAGGATGGCATCACATCATTTCTGCAGATTTGTCAGCCACACATTCAAGCTGCCAGTCTCCCGTTCTACCACATCCCAGAGGTTTTCTACCGGATCCAGATCTGGCAACTGGGGAGGCCACAGGAGTCCACTGAACTCACAGTCATGTTCGTGAAACCAGTTTGAGACGACTTTTGCTTTGTGACATGGAGCATTATCCTGCTGGAAGTAGCCATTAGAAGGTGGTAGACTGTGGCCATGAAGGGAAGCACATGGTCAGCAACAACACTGAGACAGGCTGTGACGTTCAGCCCATGACTGGTTGTTATTTAGGCCCAACGTGGAGCCAAGAAAACCCTTCTCCACACCGTTACACCACCACCAGCCTGGACTGTTGACACAAGGCAGGTTGGGTCCATGGATTCATCCAGATTCTGACCCTACCACCGGCTGCCTCAGCAGAAATCCCGATTCATCAGACCAGGCTACGTTTTTCCAGTCTTTAACTGTCCAGGTTTGGTGAGACTGTGCCCACCGCAGTGGTCCTCTGCTATTGTAGCCCATCCCCCTCAAGGTTGGATGTGTTGCTCATTCTGAGCTACTGTTCTGCTCACCACAGTTGCAAAGACTGGTTACCTGAGTTACCGTAGCCTTTCTGTCTGGCCGGTCTCCTCTGACCTCTCTCATCAACAAGGTGTTTCCATCCCCTTGCTTTCTTAAATTCTTAAATTCTTCTAAAACGAATGATTAAATAATAAAATGGTTCAATTGGCAGGTACTTTGTGACGAATAAATGGCTGATGAATATACATTATACAGCTCCTTTTCTTTACGTTGTGTCATATTGTGATTGGCCAGTGAGCCCAGTCCCAGCACATTCTGACAGGCACACAGAGAGGGCCGGTGAAACCTTTATGGATTTTTTGACAGTCCACCCTCCCACCGATGCAGTGGGATTTCTCCCAGTGGTGCTGAGGGCCAGTCCGACTATGATGGACAGTACCGTTGGGTCCGTTGTCAGTGTGTTTGTGAGAGAGGGAAAGAGAGCAGGGGAAGGAGGGGCTGAGTGAATCAATGCTCTACAATGAAATAAGATTTTACCCACTTGAAATATTAAAAAAAAAGAAAATCCATATGTGGTGGGCCGCTCCAAATAAATCAATGTATTGAAAACACTGATGTGTGTATGGTTCAATGTTTGTGTGAATGAGAAAAAAAAGGGACTCACCCCTAGAAAAACAGCCGTATTAACTGAGCACTAAAAGCTGATGAGCCACAGTTCAGACTCAGACATTGTTTCACGATGCAACGTGTCCCTGTCAGGGACTGTGAAGTGGGAGAGAACCAAAGAGTGAACCAAATGAATAGATCAAAATCAGACATGTTCACTCTAGCCCACATGCTGACCCTGTGATCAGATCTCCATTAAAATTGTGCAAAACAGCAGAAAAGCTCAAATGTAAATCTGTTAAATTAACTAAACTCTGGACGACCATAATCTGGGTTTAAACCAATCCAACCCGTCTTTACAGTTCAGGATTCGGGAAGAACTCTCCAGCAGGACACTTGGCTGTAGCAGGACTCAAACCAGTGACCTTCTGTGTACATGAAGTCTCAGCGAAGCAGATCGTGTGACAGTCGAACCACTAAATTGAATCAGACAGATACTGGTTTGGTTCCTCTGAGCCGTCGTGTTAATCGAGTTTCATCGTGGCGAGCGGCTGTTAACCGTTTATCAGGGTAATAAAGTCTGAATCGACTGCGACTCCTCTGACACAGAGACTCATCAGATCTACACACAGACTCGATTAAGTCAGACACTGATTACAGTGGCTTTACATCTGACACGTGTTTGTTCAACCAGGTGGTCTGACAGATTTTAAACTGGTCAAACAGACGGTGGATTCCGGGAGATGATGATGGCTGACAGAGAAAACAAACGGCTAAATGCAGAGACTGTAAACACGTATATATATATATATATATATATATATACAGGATGCCTCCATCTGGCTCCACCAGCTCAGCTCTTCCCAGCATGAGGATGGAGGAATTTTAGTCATCAACCTGGACAACCTCCCCATCTCCAGCATCAGTCTGAGAATATTACTGACGACAGAAATGACACATGACGCGCAGCATCTCAACTGGCCCAACTGGACAGTTTAGAAAAAACAGATCTACTGTGGTGTCAGGGCATCAGGATCTGACTCATGAATAACAACACTTCAGTTTTTTAACTGAAAGATCAGAACAGACATCAAGGAGCGATAAAGACAGCTACAAATGCTCTTTATGAAATCTATCGTTTCTTTGTGAAAGGCTGCAGCTGCAGGAGTTCGGGATGACGCTAGACGACTAATAATAACCACAGCTGTGCAGCTGTTGAGGACAGTAATGGGACCTCATTTGGGGACCTCACCTGAATGAGCCACGATGCTCTTGGAACAGAAGATGAGAATAGAAGAGGAAAGCCAAAGGCTTTTGGCTGATGAAGAAAAACTGGACAACTCGATGTTTTGAATGAAAAGTTGGGCACCCGCGTGATTTGTGCTAAAACCAAGAGATGGTGAACCGCCGGGGCAAATCAGACACACCTTCGGGACTGTTTGACCACGTTTTCAGTTGCTGTTTCTAGACTGAGATACAGAACATTTTCTCCAAACTGAACTAAAGAACATTTAGATGCAGAGTTCGTTACCCTATTCGTTTTCTGTGAGACGCGAGCAGTTCGCTCCATGTAACCTGCCGAGGACGGAGGAGCGAGGACGGGAGGAAGCAGAAGGATCAGAACGGAAAGCGCCGACAGACACATGTACGAGCTCATTAGCCGTCACCCATCCCCTCTTAGTGCCTTGCTTAAGAGCCTCTCCCGGTTTCTGTCTCTACAGGAAGCTGGCCGAGGAGAAATACGAGGAGATCCAAACCCGCAGGAGAGAGCTGAGGAGCCGCCATTTTGAAAATATCAGTGTGGACCTCCTGAATGTAAGTAAATATGAGTTCTACCCCGCAGAGATCAGACTGATGCGTTTATGGATTTATGGTGAATGAATCCTCTTACTGGTTGATTAGCTGCCTCCTGAACCTGCTCTGAATATTTCCATTTTAAACTCAGTTCCTGTCCGAGGCAGCGGATGTTTGAAGTGAGATGAACTCCACTGGGTTTGAGTTTGAAAACAAAAAGTCAATTAGCTCTTTTCCTCCAACCAATAGGAGAGCAGAGAGGACGGAGCCTGTCAGACTCTGCCAATCAGAAGCCACGATCCCCGGTCAGCAGGAGGGTCACGGCCAATCGGCAGGCGGGATGAGCGGGAACCAGAGCTGCACGGTGAGTAATTATTGTCTCCACGCTGTCACGCTGACGATCACCACATCCGTTGTCAAAGTTTTTGTTTCATAAACGCTTCCATCTAAAAAGCAGGAGAACGTAAAGAGAGTGAAGTTGAATCCTTTTTTTCTTTTTTCTTTAGTGTTAATCATTAGTTTATTTACCAGGAATAACTTTCCATCCACCTGGTTTAATGCAATTTTTCAAATTGCCCATAAAAAAGGCCTAAATATTGCAAATGATTGGTGGAAACCTTGTTGCATTGGAAAAGAGACAATGTTCTAAATAGAGAGTAAAGAATAAAGAATAGTTTTTAGACCCTGATGACACTGTATCGGCTTCTAGTCCTGCCAGTTTTGTTGTGGGACAAGTACGCGGTAAGTCGCTCCAAACTGAACACGTCTAATCAGCCTCGGGAACTTGAAACACGTGTGTGAGTATGCAGGCGCTTTAATCTGTAATGATGCATGTTATTTAATATTAACTGATTATATGTATTTTAACTACAGCAGGTCAGTAAATGTAATGCAGTAAAAAGTACAATATTTCCCTCTGAAATGAGGGAAAATGAAAATATAAAGTAGCATAAAATGAAAATACTTCCAGCACTGGTTCCATTGGAGCAGCATTTGGAAGAGGTTGAATTAGCGACGCTGATGGTGCTGAGACTTTCCTTTAGTTTAGAAGGCTGTTTGGTTCGCACCTGTTAATATAACGAGAGAATTCATAAATCAGGATCCTGCGGTCGATAGTAATGAGGTGCTTCTCGGTGAGACCCGTAACTTCACTCATTTACCTGTTGTAAAAGCCGACAGCCTGCTCGCGCTCTGAGACGAAGTATCGAAATTCAACCTGTCCAAACCAATGTAAACTCCTCTTTCACCTGTCCTAGAAAAACCATGCCTCCATCGCCCTGAAGCGGCTCGGATTTGGTCGAGCGAAGAGTCTCGTGTTCTCAGATCAGCTCCCGACAGCTTCACACTGGACAGTCACTTCCAGTGGACTTACCTCATTAAATAGACTCAGTCAGCGCTGACCACGGTTCATCAGTCTGCAGGTGGGACCTGTCTTTGAGGTGATTAACGCTGCCAAATAAAACTAACGTAATTTACAGCTGGTCTGAAGCAGAAACGCTCTCCGGAGATTTGTGTTCAAGTAAGTTAATCATGTGTTTATCTAGAAAATCCTTCGGGAGCTGGCGGGTATTAAAATGGTCATAAGCCATAAATCTCATTAAAACTAGTGTCAATTCCAACCAGACACAGATTTCTTTTCTCATCGTCCTTCAACCTCTCGTCATTTTTTGGATGATTCATGGGAGAGGAGAGAAGAGAACTAGCAACTAATAAATGCAAATAAATTCAAATAAACGCAGCGCAGTAAATACTACGACATCTTCCTCTGACACGTGGTGGAAAAGAAGCATCAATTAGAAACGCTCAGGTAAAGTACAAGCCCCTCAAAATTAAACTTCTTAAGTACAGCACTTGAGTAAATGTACTTAGTTAGTTTCCACCGCTGACATAGAAGAGTGTTGGTGGAGCCTGGCTGCCGATGTTAAGTCGCTCTGTAACACACAGGCGTGAGACCGAACACGAGGATCAGACTACTTCCTGAAATGTCGAGAGTATTCTTTTTGAGTTTCACAGTATAAAAGTCGAGAGTGAAATGAGTCATTGCAGACCTCAGATTATGCTTGGGTCATCACGGCTGCCGTGGCGCCACCACCGACCTCCGACTCAGCTTCGTTTCCCTTTACAACTCAACCTTCGGCGTCTCCTCAGCGAGCAGAAGCTAACTCCCGGCGTTTCACTTTCCAGACTCCACACTGGCCGTGTGACGTACAAAACAGCTGTGAAATCCAGTGAGAGTTCTTGACGTTTCGTTGGAAATCGCCCGGAACCTCAGAGACTCCTGGAGCTCCCCGGAGGGCCCAGTTTAGGAGCCACTGTTCTGAGACATAACAGGCCTGATCATGAAATGAATCCTTTGAGGGTTGTTGATTCCACGTGAGACGTTCAATTGGTGAGAAACTCTCAGCTGGAGAACAGAAGTGAGGCGGACTCTCCTGCGGGGGATTCAAAAATAAACTCGTAGAAAGTCTTTATGTACAGAAGAGAAATCTGTTAATAGACTGAAAACAGCCACACTTTCGATATTTGTCCTTGGACGCTGATGTAATTTAGATTTTCCGCAGTGAGAGTTTTCAGTCCTGAAGAGCCTCTGGGGCTTTCAGCACAGGAAGTACGGAGTCACATCGAGAAAACAAAGCCAGAGTTAATTTCATGTTTTTATGTTTTTCGACCTCACAGAAACGGGGGCGGTCTGTTGGTTTCTCCTGCAGCGGTTGGAGGAAATGCTTAGTATTCATTCAGTGTCGGTGTTTGAAGCAGTCACCTTCTCAGCGAGTCACACGGTGAGCGGGTTAGCTCACGTTCAGGACGCCGTTGGAAAGAGCTCGTGTTTGAGCGACGCTCCGAACGGGTTTAAAGTCAAAGGGAAACGTTGACGAGCTCTTTAGCTCATTAGTGAGTTTGTAGAGGCCTGGCTGCATCAAAGCGCTCGGGGACACATGATGAAACCTGAGGAGAGTTTCCTTCTTCCTGCTGCTCAGAGACAAAAGCTGACATGGAAAATAAAAGTCAGTCTGGGGAGAAATTAATATTTAAAGTCGTCATGTTTTCAGCTGCTTTAATTGCACACACACACACAAACACGTTTTGCTTCCTTGTGAGAACCCTTACTGACGAACTACATTTCCTAAACCTTTAGAGTCTGTCTAAAGCAACAAAGCCTTAAAAGATGCTTCAGGTTGCAGGTCCAGCAAGTCCCCAGTGGTCTTCACTTTCAAAAAAGTCCTCATTTCCTAAAAAAGTCTTACTTTGCACAAAGGCCCTCTTTCCTTTTTTTTTCTCATTTTCCAAAAACTGCACTGACTTTTAAAAAACGTCCAGACTGTCTAAGATGTCCTCACTCACCAAAAACGTTCTGAATTTCCAAAAGTGTTGTTCCCTAAAAATGTCCCTGAAATGTCTTCACCTCCCCAGAATGTCCCCAGCTTTCCACATTGTCCTCACTTCCCCCACATGGGCTCATTAAGCTTCAGTTTTCCACCGGAGAACAATTTGGACCTTTTGTCTCCTCCTGGAGCTGAAAAGCACCTGCTGGTAATTTCTTTAAAGAGCTGCTCAGAATTTGCTTTTATATTTATCAAGACAATTTTCAACACTTTGAGAATGCATTAGTTTTATGGGGCCGTCCACAGGGAGCGGGTTCGCTCGGTAATAAGCTTTGCTGAGCTTTATCCTGTTGCCAGCCTTTCATCAGAGGAGTCGTCTTATTTTAGATCTTCAGACACTCGGCAGATTTCCAGCTTTCTGCTCCCCAAACTGTTTTCATGCAACAAATTAGTCGAGGGACAGAAAATGAATCGGCAACTGTTGTGATCATCGATTAATTGTTAAAAAAAATACCCAAATTCTCTGGTTCCGGCTTCTCAAGTGTGGGGATTTTCTGGTTCCCTCAGTCTCTTAAGATAATAAACTCACTACCTTGAGGTTTTTTGGGTCTTTTTTTTAACCATTTTCTGACATTTTGTTGATGATTAGTTGATTAATCAAGAAAGTAATCAACAGATTAATCGTGTAAATCACTAGTTGCAGCTCTAGACCTGCTGACAAAGAGTTGGTATTGGTACATATGACATGCAGAATATTATTTCCTGGATATGTCACGTGACATCCTGGGCCACTTCAGTCTACTGTACGTAAATGTATCTGGTGGAAATGCTGCACCGTAATATCATTGAAATGAAATACTGCATTATTAGTGGCGGGCGGAGTGTTTACGAAAGTGTCACCACAACCATGTGCAGATACTTAGCGACAGATAAATTACTACTCAGTACGAGTACAGAGGTTCTGTGATGGAGCGTTAGGGTCAGAACAACTGCTCATAACAGCTGTACTTTCTTCCAATTTTACACATTTTTTAAAAGGATATATTTTTTTAACTTATTGAAAGTTGTGTTACAGTTTGTGCTTTGGTCGCACACAATGTGCATATCAAAGCTTTTCTAAAGGTGAAGTATTGTCAAAAGTAGTCATTGTGCAGTCAGTTTAAGTTACGTTCACAGTAGTTCTTTGTAGTATAATTTGGGTCACGTGTGGGGCCACGTGTGGGTCACGTGTGGGTCACGTGTGGGGTCACGTGTGGGTCACGTGTGGGGTCACGTGTGCGGTCACCGGTTTATTTGATTCAACGACGAGGTAAACAATCCCATAATCGAATCTCTCTGTGAAGCCCTGTGGTCGGGGTTTGTTGTTTCTAAAGGACTTTAATCAGCAGCGGGCTAATTAATAACACGTGTTACTGGACCCAGGGCCCTGATTCTGTAACACAGAGGTCAGAGTTCAACATGGTACAGTAACGTTTCAGCCTGGTCCCTGAACTGTACTTGACTCGTTTTATGCCTCTTTTTGTTCGGGCTTCATTCAGAGTTTTATTCATCTCCGAATCCCCGTCACGTCCGCTCCCAGAGGCCCCGCCCTCTGTCTGCTGTCAGCCGTGTGATTGGCTGACAGAGGAAGAGACCGTCGGACCTCGGAGAGACACATAAATTAAACATTGTCCATCTTTAACACTCTCAGAGCTCATTAGCGGGAATAATTATTCAGACAGACACATTAAGTCCATCCAGACTAAAGACTCATTTCTGTTCAGCAGCTCTTGATTTTTAGCCACTTTTTATTAGACAGGTGTGTGTGTGTGTGTGTGTGTGTGCGCGCCTGCATACAGAGTATCTAAATGACAGTGAGTAATTTAATGAACCATGTACAGTGTTGATTACAGCGGAAGTACAACAAACAAGCTGCAGATTACGATTCATTTTTACTTCGATGATCTTATTATACTTCCAAACAACATAAATTTGACCCGTTCACATCCAGAGTGTTAAAATGGTCATCGTCCCTTTATGGCTGCCTGACACAGACCAGTGACCTGCCGTGTACGTCCACGTTAAGCCAGTTGAATTGAAAGCGCCGTCGTAGCCCTCTGTCCAGACTCCTCCCAGATTGGAGCTTCTTTAAAACGCCGCTTCGGTGTTTCAGTGTGTACGCGGCCGACGTAAGCCGCTCAGCGAGGGTCTGAGCTGTGTGAATGTGAGTTAAGAGGACGACCTTTGGTCCTCGCTAACGTTCTCTGTGATCCAGCCGTTTAAACGTGGACATGTCTGATTACAAAACTGATTTTCTCAGCAGCAGCAGGTTGGGAACGACTGCAGCTCAACACGTGGTGGTTCTGAGATTAAATCACGGTCCGATCCTGGTTTAACAGGCTGAAGCTCTGCAGATAATCCAGCTGTTTCTGTCTCACTCCTACCCAGATGTTGGCTGCGATGCAGTCTCGTTGTTGGAAAGAGGACGAAGAAAAGCTTGAAATAAAGCGTGTAGCTGCTCAGATACCGAAGGTTGCTCAGGCGTTTCTCCGCTAAACCAGCTGGAACCAGAGTAATGAACAAACCTCACCTGACCTTCATGGGTTGTGTGATCTTGACCCTGATGATTAACTGAGATTAGCTGGACAACCCTGATTTGACCAGTCCAGTTGACTCCAGTCCAGTTCACCAGGGTCACGGGGACAGAATGCTAACTGAAGTGTTCACTGGTCAACGTGTGTGTTCAGGTATCCCAGAGGACCCTCAGGCTGCAGAGGTTTACTACAACCGGGACGGATTTGACTCGTGTTCAGAGGACGAGGAGACAGAGGCACCCGCAGAGACGCTTTACCTGTCTGACCCACAGGTGAGTCTGTCTGCTGATCGTCCTCGCTCCCTTTTCCCTTCTTTTACAACTTTTCATGCACTAGGTTTGCAGCCATCAGGAACTTACCGGCTGTCTCACACATTTTCTTGAGAAGCTGCATTTTCTAGTTTGAAACCTAGTTTATATCTGATCCGTGACTGGAAAGCTGTACAGCGTTAACTTTAAAACTGTTTTATATTAATTCTTGTTTCGGTTGATCCACTCTCGTGTTAATTAAATAATCTCACTCTGAATTGTTCGCTCGTTAAAATCAAAAGCCGAACGCAGAAAAAAAAGGTGGAACATGTGAGAAGATAACGCGTTGTGCGTCTCTGTTTGCATCCCGCTCATCTTCATTATTATGCAGTTCCGAAAAGGCCAGATATTATAATGTTTAGCTCCCTAATTAGGGCAGCAGAGCAGAGTGTGTGTGAGTGTGTGTCTTAGCATTAGTGGGGATTATCATGAGACACGGGGAGGATTTTGTAGGTGGAGGCTGCGGAGGAGCTTTGATTTCAGCTGCTGGTTTTGTGTTTTAATGTGACGAAAGCTCCGTTTCTTTTTGGGCTCAAATTATAATGTGATTCTCTCACACTGAGCTGAGCTCAGTAAAACCTTTAATTAAGACTTAAACACACACACACACACACACAAGGACAGGTCAACCTGACCTGCCCATAACTAGGATGCACATTATTAGCAGCTTATTTGCAGTGAAAGAAAAAAAAATTCAAAAAGTGCATTTTTCTTCGTCTGGCTGTTAATAATTTAATTTGTTGAAAATGTTATCTTCTGAGAGGCAGCTTTTAGATTTGAAAAATAATAATTCAGGGGTAGAGAAGCGTGAAATTCAAATGAAGGAAACGCACTAAAGGAACGAGGGATTAAGAGGGAAATGAATTCAGCACAAACAGTAGATTTAGTGGAGAAAAAGAGCAGGTTTCTGTTCATTAACATTTGTCCCGTGCAGCTGTTTTCACTTATTCTGCCTGATTACAGCTGTTCTCAGAGTTGGGCCGATTTCCAAGTCAGGTGTCATTTCACCTTCAGTCTGAGGTCAAAACGCCTGATCAGTCACCTGATCGATCAACAGTCTGGCTCGGGTCACATGATCAGTCGGCGCTCTGGCAGGTGGAGCAGGTCTGGGATCAGATTTCCCACACGGCTGCTGTCAAAAGATCAGCGGGGTTGTTTTACTGTTGTCGCAGTGGTATTTTTCACGTTTCGGTTAAACTGTGGATGTGAGCCGTGATACGCGACGACAGATCAGACTTTCGTTCAGCTGCGGTCCCAGAGTTGTCTTGTTTGAATGCACTTGCAGGGGTTCAGTGTCCACGTTCAGTTTGAGCTCCACGTCGTGTCCAGTCAGTTGATTGGTACAGCGTGAGAATAAAAGTCGCAGATTCTGGTCCCACAGAAAGGAAGATTGAACTTTGCAGTGGGTGAACTCAGGCTGCCCAGCGTTAGGCCCTGAAAACCACAAGGTCTGTCAACCTTTACCGTCCATTACAAAACTGAAACTACACTTTACCTTCAGACAAACTAATGCGGCAAAGTTCATCTTCTAAAAACGTTTCAATCTTCTGTCTTGAACTCCAGAGGGACGTCAGCGCCAGCCGTAAATGACCAGAGTCGTCTTGAGGCGTCTCGTTGTCACCGCAAGGATGTCAGGCGACCGGTGGACGGCGCAGGATGTCACCATCCGGGGCCGAGAAATAGTCCGGCACATGATATGAGATATCACCAGACCTAGAAACAGGCAGACGACAAGAGAGAGAATGCCAGATTTTCTCTTTATCGTGATCAGATGGTAGTTAGTCCGAAGTCAGTGTTTGTGATGGATAACCACACAAACTCACACACGCGCACACTCACTCCTCCAGGCCTACAGCTAAAGGATGAGTCCGATCCCAGCCCCGCACCTGGGGACGATAACGGCCAATTTATAACACGGACTGAGGGGACAAGTCCAATATACTGTCTATGGGGAGAGAGAGAGAGAGACGGAGAGAGAGAGGGGTTTTGAAGGCCAGCAGCCAATTTGTGGTCGGGGGTTGAGAGAAAGTGGGAGGCTGAGTGAGATTAAAACTATTTGTCACTGCTGATAGTGATGACAGAAAAAAGCAGGAGAGAAGAAATGGAACGAAACTGGAGATTGTGGAGCTGGATAATTAGTGGAGCTGAGACGCAGAGACGGAGAGAGAGGCCGGGAGGTAGAGCAGCCTCCGACCTGAGCCTGAGACTTTATCTCGGGATTGTTGTGGAGAGGAAATGCGATGCTCTCATTGCTCTGATCCGGACGTTGTTTGAAAGTGTGTGACATTCATCCAGTGACGTTTTCAGGTGGAAGAAAAATAGTGGGGCAACGACAACAAGGTTGGACAGATGCAATACATAAAGCTACAAAAGTTTATAATGCCACATTTTCACTGTTTAATCCAGGGGAGAGTCTGACCGAGCACATACCTGTTCCCAGATCAGTCCCTATGTGCTTGTTCAGAGTCCAACTTTGCCTTGTTGCCCAGAGACTCCTGCTGCTTTCATGTCTGCGATCCTCTCAGAACGATGCCTGCACCTGAGCAGGTGCCGCCCCCTCCCAGTAACACACAGGAAGCAAAAGCTCCTGACAGGCTGCGGTCAGCCGTGTTTTCCCGGAGAACCCCTGGAGAAGTTAAAGCCCATTAGTTTTTCCCAGGCTTTGGTTTATGACAATAACCTGCAGCTGGTGACACGGAGGAGTTTAATCTCCAGTGACGCGCTCCCCCACGACGCTGGACGCCACTGTCCTACGTCCAGCCTCGCCGCCAGAAAAGGCCGTTTTCTACTTCCCTAGCAGCTCGACTTCCCTCTCCTCACCTCCAGCTGTCTCTGTGCTTGAGATGCTTGAGGTGAGAACTTGTTCGAGTTCAGAAATATAAAGAGCCATAGTTCCCGCGATCGCGTTAGTGCCAAGACACAGCTCTGGAGTTTGGCTCGTGCCCAGGTGTGACTTAGACTAGATTGACCTCCTCACCTCACTACATAAAGGACACACGACTTCCTGCGTTGGTACTGAGAGTTGGTGGTGGCCGTGAACTGCAGAACCTCTACTTCTTCAAACCTAACTTCTAGAAAAAAAAATGTTGTCAGGTACTTTACTAATCCCAGAGGAAATTTTGGGCGTCCAGCGTCTAATACAGAACAAAAACAAGGACACCGTAAAATACGAGCCATCGCAGGTCCACCAGAAGTTTAACAGCTGATGTAAAATAAAGGGCAATAATAGCTGTGAGATCCACTGAGACCTGAGGGTCTGGCCCCCATTACACTAACGAAACAAACTGAGATGATACATTTGCTCCTGTACCAGTAGAACGGGAAGTGTCAATGAAAGTGCGATGAAGCTAAGGTAACTACAGGCAAAGGGACCGCTGAGCAGCTGCGTGACGGTGTCCCGCCACTGAACGGGCTCCTCCGGTTGATAACTGCGCTGTGCCGTGGGTGACTGGCAGTGTCCATAGTACACGACCGGTGTCTTCAGAGTCCTCCTCTAATCAACCGACACCGGAGAGTCCAGCTCCATGCCGAGCACCGAGCCTGCCCGCCCCCCCGGACCAGCTTGCCCTGACCACTTACCGGCGCTCTCCTTCACGCTGCCACTCCGGCTCACCGCACCGTGGAGCCGTGTGTGGTTTCAGAGCTGACACGCATCTGACCTGCAGGGAGAACTGTTAGATCTCTCACACACACACACACACACAAGCTGCTAGTGCAGCAGCTGTCTTTGGGTTTTCTTCACCTTCTCACCTCCTACTGACCATCTGTCCTCAGACGTCCGCAGCTGATCAAGAATTCGTTCCCGTCCTTGAAGTCCGAACCAGCTCACTCATGTAGGGAGCAGGACGTCCTCTCAGACCAGACGTCTGTTTACCTACTGTGTATTCGCAGGACTCAGTCTCTGCTTGTGCAACGTATTTCCGCTAACTGCTACGCTGTCAGAACTCGCTGGGAAACAGCCGGTTGACGAGAACGTCCTTGGCCACGGTTACACGTCTCGGCCCAGCTCCATTTTTTTTTTGCTGCACGTAATGATCGTACAAGTGGGCTCAATAACCGGATAATGTTACAGTTTAGGACGGCAACAAACAATTACTTTCGTTTTCGATTAATCTGACAGTTATTTTTTCAGTTTATTGTTTAGTCTATTAAATGTCTAAAAACTGGCCGTCACAACTTCGCAGAGCTGAAGTAACATCTTCAAAAGTCCAAATACCCAAAAACCTTCATTTTACAGTAATAGATGGTATGCCAATAAAAAAAAAAAGAGCGGGAAACCCTGGCACTTGAGAGGCTGGAATCAATATTTTCATTGCATAACTAACTATGACTGAAACAATGAATCAATCATGAAAATATTTGCATCTCATTTATCAATAAATTTGTTGATAAATCGACTAATCATTTAGCCCCATTAGTTAAAATCAGACGGCAGTGAAAAACACACATTCATGAGCTGAGAGGAGTAAAAGAATAAAGGTATTAAATCGAGTTCACCAGAAGCTCAGAGTTCTGTTAAGTAGTCTGTGTTTTTTGTCCGAGAGAACAGGTCAGTATGGTGAAAAGGCCTGTGGGCACAGATGAACAAAAAGACCCGCTGACATTTTGCGTCTTTTCCCGCCGCTCATGCTGCTGTTGGTTAAAAGCTGCACCTGAACTTCAGTATCTTAACATCCGGAAAAGGGCAGCGGCTGCGGCTCAGGAGGAAGAGCGGGTCGTCCACTAACCGGAAGGTCGGTGGATCGATCCCTGGCTCCTCCAGTCCACATGTGGAAGTGTCCTTGGACAAGATACTGAGCCCCAAATTGCCCCTGATGTATCATTGGTGTGTGTGTGTGTGTGTGTGTGTGTGTGTGTGTGTGTGTGTGTGTGTGTGTGTGTGTGTGTGTGTGTGTGTGTGTGTGTGTGTGTGTGTGTGTGTGTGTGTGTGTGTGTGTGTGTGTAAAGCGCTGTGTGAATGGGTGGATGAGGCAGTGGTGTGAAGCGCCTCGACTGGTCGATAAGACGAGAAAAGAGCAGTGTAAGTGAGGTCCAAAAAAAAAGTTACATACAAAACCTGTGATGTCGTTCGTGTCGTCTCAAAGCAGAGACGCTCACATTAGATGAGATCTGGACGAGCTCAGGACATTTCATAAAGAATCGGTGTTCGTTTGTTCACTGTGTTTCATTTCAGCAGGAATGAGCCATAAATGTTCCTGCATGATGAAGGGCAGCACTTCATCAGTTTTTCTTCCCTCTCAGTTATTACTGTCTGGAGAGCTGACGATAACAATGAAGAAAAAGAGGACGGCGGTTTATTGTCATAGATAATGAAAAACAATATTTGCTGTTGGTGCAGCAGCGGCAGAGTGATAGAGAGAGCAGGCTGAGGCTCAGCGGGAGCAGCTTCATCTCTCTGCTTGTAATCAGGTGGCGAGGGAGCGGCAGAGGGGTGACGTACCTCCATCACCCCTCTGCTCTGCTGAAGCCCCCTCAGGACTTCATCAGCCCGAGCTCTGCCGCTGCAGCTGCCGAGTGCGTTTCCCCTGCACGACATTCGGGGAGAGTTTCAGACCCTGAGGCTGCACCGAGGAGGATTTTACTGTCCCGCATCTCATGGAAAAGACAGAAAATGTGGTGTCACTGAGAGCAATGGCTCGTTTCTATAACTCACTCACATTCTGATGTAAATGTGTCGGTTGGTGCCATGGAGGCATAAACCCGAGAGCAGCTTTGTGTCTTGTGTTCCCCCCCGGTGCCACTGCTGCTGCGGTGGTTTCAGTAAGTTCTAGTTTGGCTGCTGATCTGACCGCTCGCCAACACAGTCAGTCATGGAGGATATTAAGCTGCTTTTTCACTTAACACCATTTACATTTTTCGATTCAGTGTGATCTATACTTCGAGAGGAGATCATCATCTCTGAGGTCCATCACAAATAAGCATCCATAAATCTGCTTTCTAACTGCAGAACTTGCCTGAGAATCTTCATGTTTTTAAGTGTTCTTCACAGTGATCCAGTGACGGTCGTCTGTACGTCCATGGCTACACTGCAAACAGGAGCTGCAGGCGTTGATTTATTGGATTATAGCCCCGACTTTTGTCAGTGGAAACCTCCCAAATGGTACAAAACGTAACCCAATCTAGGACAAGCTGCCCAAACCTGCTGAAATAAAAAGGGCCAAAGCAGCCCAATCTGGCAACAATGTCCAAGGCAACATCATTCTTCATGTCTACACCCCCCAAAGCATCGTGGGGACTGTAGCTCCAAACCTAAAAGCTTGCTTATCCCCTAAATAGACGTAAGGCAAACAACAATAGAAGTGACAGAATCCTTCAGTAGTGTTGGAAATCGTATCGATACTATGCCGAACATCCCATCAACATGGTTCTTCCTTTCCAGAAACACCTACACTCTCCTCTATCTAACTTTGGTTTGGCGGCTCACTGCGTCAAACTCTGCTAAACCCCTGCTCCAGGCCAAAGACATCCACTAGTGCACCTGAAGGATTTGTGATTTTTCATAGCCAATAATTTCCATTTTTATTTTACTTTAACTTTATTCAACGTCACTCAACTTCTGGTCAGTGTCATGTCATTACCTGCACAGGGATCACTGTTATCTCGCCGTTCGTCATATTTAGGATCGCAATGAAACAAAGGCCTTGGAGGATCTCTGTGGTGCCTGTCCAGATGGTGGCGCTACAGGTGACTGCCTGGCTCACCTATGCCTAAAAATAGCTATGAGTCCCATTATTATTATTATTATTATTATCAGAATTAGAAACAGAAAAACTTAAATGATTCACGCAGGAAAATTGCTTCGTTACAATTGTTCAACACTCGGCGGAAAGAAAAAAAAAGTAAAAACTACTATAAAATAGTGATGATAATAATAGTGTGCTGGACTTGGCTTGAAGTCCTTGAAGACGTTCGGCCTCTCATCCGAAAGGCCTCTTCAGTTCTAACCCCATCTGACCCATGTGACTCTAACGACTCACATGATGACGGGGAGGGTCAACGACCCACGAGTGTTGCTGGTCTCACCAGAGGATACGTACCTGGACCCCCCCGCTCGTCAGGTAGAACTGAAGAGGCCTTTCGGACGAGAGTCGAAACGTCTTCAAGGACTTCAAGCCAGGTCCAGCTGCCTTGGCAGAGCACTTAGACAACACCATGACCCGGATGACTGAGAATCTTCACAGACGTCTCATCATGATTGTTGTTGTTGTTCAGTCTAAACCCTTTGAGCCTGTTCGCTGCAGTTTGATGACAGTGGAATCACCGGATGCCTCATAACTTCAGATCTGGACTCCTGTTTGTCAAGTGTATCTGTTTTCTTCAGAATCAAAAGTAAATTATCCTAAAAAAAAAAAAAACGTACAGTACCACTGACCTGCAAAGCGTTGGCATGTCGAGTGTCCTGAAGACAGGGACACATGAGAATAGATGAAAATAAACTGGTAATTGTCAGTTAGATAAAAATGCTCCATGTGAGAAAATACCGTCAGAGATCAAACAGGAAAAGTGTGTGTTGAGCTGCTGTTTGTGTCTTCATCACATCCCCACATCCCACACGTCCTCCAGACCGTCCTCTGCATGACTTACTCTGAAGCACTGACCGGTCCTGATGAGAGTTTGACCGCGGGTCCGACGTTTCAAATGGCTTTAATTGGAACGTGAATCAGTAAAACTTGATTTTCCTCCTACAAACGTCGTCTCTCTGCTTCGTCGCTCGTTTGTTTTACAGAAATAATTCGTGCAACACACCGGCTGTGTAACAGCACGGACTCAGTCACGATGTTAAGTTGTCGGAAAACAAAGCACACCGGTGTTTTTGCGTTTGGCGGATCCGATAGTGTACACGGTGATGAGTGTGATAGTTCCCTCCTCTGAAGAAATGCAGGCCACAGCGTTAAATGCACCAAGCTCCTTTAAGGTGGAGTGAGGAGCATGAGAACACAGGGAATCAAACGCATACATGATGATGCTTCTGTCCTCAAAAAGAAAAGCTTTCTTCGGATATAAGATCCACATCTTCGTCTTCTCTGTTCCACGCGAGGTTTAAAGTCAGACCGGTGCCGAACCAGATCCCCTGATATTTAGAGGATTGAAGAACTTCATGGGGACTGAGCAAAACGTGACGCAATGCGTGAACAGCCATTAGGAGTAACGAAGGAAGTTTTCACTGACAGGTCCTGGTCCTGAGGAGACTCAACAGCCAGGGGTGCTGAGGGTCTTATCGTTAGTTTTTACTGTCTTGTTACACCCCGGCTCTGCTGGTCCCTGTCGTCCACAGTATCCTTTTTTCATTGTTGCGAGCAGCGCAAGCTTTCCGATGGTTTCCCGTAATGTTTGCGCAGCGTCCTGTCGGCCTTTGTCGGTGTTGATCTGTCGTGTCAGAAGGTTTGGATCAGATTCAGACGGCTCAAGTTCAAATCCCGCCTTCAACCAATAGCAGCACGTAAACACTGTGCTTTTCTCGCGACCCTGATTTCTTTTCCTCATCGTGCCGTTTTCTAAACTGTCGTCGTGTTGTTGAAACGGCATCAAACTGTTGCCGTCGAGACATGACTTACTACGTTGTAAGGACATTATGAACACCTTCTGTACAAAAGGTGTCCCTGCAATGCTGTGGTTTTATTCCATATATAGAAAATAGACTGTGTGTGTTAGTTCAGCAAGAAAATCAGAAAGACTGTGAAGGATCGTGATGATGCAGGTGCAACGGTCTCTCGTGAAAAGAATTTATCGGTCGCTCCCTGAATTCAGTCCGACAACATTATTGAAATGAGATGAAAAGATAATACAATATTTCCACTATTTCCCATCCTCGTTTTCCGTAGCTCCGGGGCTGCAACTTCAGTCTCAGTGCCACCATGTCTCTTTGGATATTTAACACAGACGCCGTTTTTCCTATAGAAATGAACGCTGTAACCAAAGCGTGTTGCTGGTGTAAATAACTGCATCTGAACGCAGTTCTTTAGAGACAGGGTTGCATCTCAGGAACCTGGCACCCTGAAGAACCTGAAGCTGGATTTGAAACCAGGAAAAGAACAGAAACTGCACCTAAACAATAAGACAAAATGTTGCTACTACAGAGACTAATATCAGGATGTGATGTTTTGGTTTTCGCTGTTGTCTCAGGTCAGTGAGCTGGAGGCCGTGATGAAGCATATGCAGAAAGTTCTGGAAGAGGAGCTGAGCGGTGAGTCTGACTACATGCTCTGTACATAAAGTACACAAGCACAGGGTATATCACAATTAACATGCAAGGTGGGTACACACACACACACACACACACACACACACACACACACACACACACAGTGACAGCAGGATGTCGGAAAACTGGCACCTGATTCAACAGATCAGGATCCACAGGTTGAGAGAAGAGCAGTGAACAAAGAGCGAGAGAGACTTAGACTTAGAGCTTTCAAACACTGGAGAATTAGTCCAGGTTGCGTGATAACCTGGACCTGAAAGTCCAGTACAGACCAGAACACACCTGAAGCAGCTCTACTAGGACCAAAGAGTCCCACAGGTGGGACGCTGGATTTTCAAATGTTGATGCTCTGGTTGTAGTCGCCCTTTTTCTACTCTGGCGGATTATTATATCGTTATAAATGTGGTATGAACGTGTTTGACTTCCGGTGTTAATTAGAGTTTGAGGTCAGCGGCGTAGAGAATGACTCAGTGTGAAGTACAGACTTCCACCAGCTGGACTCTCTCGGGCTCTGCGACACAGGAAACCCCGAACCCCTGCTGGAGCGCGGTTTGGTCTTAGTGCCTCTGCCCCCCCGTGGAGACGCACGTTATCCCCCTCTCCGTCGCTTCTCCTCTTCATCACCGCTCTCCTGCCCCCCTACCTTCGGCTCTCGGGCTCCCGTTGGCCTGGTTCAGTCACAGTCTCTCCTGTTGGTCTCACTCCACTGGCCTCGGAAAAAATAAGAACCTGAACGTGACACTTCGCTCCCTCTCACCTCCTGCCAGAGGAAACACTGACTTCACCTCCCGCTTCAAATCTTCAAAATACCACAACGGTATCACGAGCAGCTGTAGCAGCAGTTTTAAAGGGACAGTTTTATATTTTTAATCATCCAGAGTGAGATGGGACGATCTATATTAGGTGTCGGTCTGGGACTTATTCCATTTAGCTATACCAGACAAGTCAATGACAATAGTTACATTTTCAGTCTTGAACAAATTTTAAGGCAATTTTTTTTTTTTTTTTAAATGTGAGTCATTGGTGGAATAATTTGTTTGCTTGTACAGATAAACTGTGACTGGTTTAAATAAAAAACGGATTGAAGCATCAAATAAAAGGTGTTACCTTTACTTTTCCATATTCATTCACAGAATTGACCTTATAACTTAACAGGATAAAAGAAGAAAGAGACCCAGTCAAAGCCAGTTATCAAATAACAGCAATACCTGATCTCTGACATGTGAAATCCAGGAAAAGCTTTATTTCCAAAGCGCTAATTCCATCGATGACCATCACTTCTACTTTGCTGGGGGGGGGGGGGGATGTTTTGATTTTTTCGATTGCTATCAAACTGCTGTCAATGAAACTCAGCAACTTCCTACATGAGTTTCAAATTAAAAGCCTGTGATTGAGCTCCTTAAAAAGCTTTTAAATTGAAACGATTTGAGTCTTGTTGAGAGTAGCTTAAAGGACGATTCCGGTTTATTTCAACCTTGTGTATTTCCCCTAAATGAGTCTGTCTGACCAAAAGTCACCTCAGAATGTGGCTGCTAGGAACAGCCACGTATTTCAGCCGGTTTATAGGCACCTACGTCCGGGTCAACTTGCCGGCTGACCTTACTTACCCCGCACAACACTACGCTGACATGCCACATTCTTTTACCTGGGGATAATTGTCCAACATAATTGTAACTTTTTCTCTCGGCTACCTATAAATTCAGCTCACAGTGGGTCCAGAATTATAACACATACAAAAATACACACCAGCACCATGCTCCTTTTTCCTACCGTACGGAGAGACCAGCGTTTGTCCAGCCGGCTTCTGTCTTTTCTTCAGTTGGTTGTGCCGAGGTGAAACAAAAGGCTCCGGGACGACGGTGTTGATGAGCGGCACGAAATCCTTTCTTGTACTCACACCGCTGGAATTCTCGTCATCCACGGACACATCTGTTTTTCAAGTCTGGATTCAGCTGAAGTTTCCGTCCTCAGTCGGCTGTGGAGACACCACCAGTTTCCTGAGGCACATCGTCTCTCAGGACGGTCCAGTTGTCTTTCTGCCTCTGCCTCCGTCCTTCCTGTCTCCTCCTCCATTGGATTCTCTGTCTGTGGTTACTGTCTGTCTCCGAGTCTGTCGGTCAGACTCAGAGATACGGGGCAACGAGGACTCGTTAACCCGAGCGATTCATGAATAAAAACAGCGTCCTCGTTAACCAGAGGAAGTGTTTTTTCCCAAAGGGGCGAGTACGACGAGAGTCTGCCGTGGCACTGGTGGGATCAGGAAAACACAGGACACTGTACTGAATTTGTCGAGACAACGGCTAAACATGGAGGAAGCGTTGGAGGAGCCATCAAACACGACATCAATCTCTCTGCAGGTGCGGTTGAAGCCACTATTTGAGAAACTATTTATTCTGCCCGACTTGATGCAGCCACGCCAAAAGAAAACCGACGGTTTAATGGAAATGTGTGATTTAGATGCAAATCAAACCAACCCATCTGAAATATGATTGTATCACAGTAAAAGCCGTGGACATTTGAATTCATACTATTTGCTCGGCATCTGTTTCTAAAATCTTAAATTAGAAATGAGATTGAAAGTGCAGGAGACATTTAAGTTACAAGATTTTCATTTTTCCGACTGAAACCCACAAACTGACACGGAACGCCACTCTGGATGTTTGAATATGAATGAGAGCACGTGTTTGTGTGCATTTATTCATGAATGCGCTCATGTTCTACGTATGCTCGTACTTCTACATGCATGTGCACTTACTGTTCCCGCATGCTGCTGGTTGCCATGGTTACAGCCAAACCTAATGAAGAGGAATCAGCTGTCGGTGCGTCTGTCGTCGCGTTAACTGTTGGTTTTATTCATTCTGGTTTTCGGGCTTTGTTTTTTTCATGCGACGACAAACAAAAACAATTTAAGAGATATGACATGTGAGAGAGGAGCAACTTGGTTTCAAATAAGAAAGGGAGGCTAGATATGAACAGAGCAATTTATGTCATGGATTCAATCTGTGAGGCTAAATTATCCAAATGAGCCAAAAAACAGAAAAGTGTTATTCCTGTTTCTGAAGAGACTGAAGGAACAGAAAGGCCGAGGTGATCAGAGTCTTACAAACACTGAGTTACCGTACATGGCTGCAAAACTGCTTAAATGAAACGGGTAATAAAAACAGATGCATCCAAAATGAACATTAACCGATGAAATGATCTGCTATTGACAGACAGCCTCATTCTTATCTAAGTGATGGGTATGAGACAGTGGTGTCAGTGGACCTCACCCCCCTGACCCCCCTCTCTCCCTGGCCACCCTTAACTCCATAACCTGTTTCCTCTGAAGGTAACGTGATGTAGAATGTAACTACGTTAGTAGTTAGTATTAGCACTGTGCTAAAGTAGAAGTGAAAGGTACTTGTACTCGAGTGTTTCCATTTCGGCCAGCTTTTACACCTCTGCTTCAAGACCAGTCAGAGGCAAATATTGTACTTTTCATTCCACGATATTTCTTTGACTGCTTTAGTTGTTATTTTCTTCACAGAACAACAGTTTACACAAAAAGAAAAATGACGACTTGATAAGACATGATGCACTGCTGTAGATTACAGTATGTAATGTCAATAAAACTAGCTCCGACCTCACCAACTACAATAGTAGAATACAGCTTTGACATTAATGTATCAGTAATAATAATTTAATAATATAATATATAACACTATAACAGTCTCAGGGGGGACTTTTAACTATGAGCAGCCTACTTTTCAACACACGACATTTTGAACTTGTACTGGAGTATTTTCTTACTGCAGTACTGCAACTCTCAGGGCGGAAATACTTCCTCCAGCGCCCATGAACACACTCCTCCCATGGTGCCGCGGTAAAACGTCGTTATCTTACATTACATTTGTCTCATCGTCCTCTTCTGGAGGTTCTTCTTCTTCTTCCAGTTCCTGTCTCCGGTGTCATCGCTGTCAGATGGTTTTTACTTGTTCGCTTCATATTTGTAGTTGTGTGAGCTGTGGAGCGAGCGAGTCATTCGGTCCCCGAGTTTATCCTTCGGGCAGCGCTTCTCCCCAGGCTTGATGCGGATTTAACAGACTACTGTACATGAAAGACTGTACCATGATTACAAGTAATGAGTAAATAGAAAAAGGTCCAAGGATTGAGCCCTGGGGAACACCTCTGTCTGTGTTGGCTAAGTTGGATTTGTTGCCATTTTATTGAACCACATCAAAACTGATCGAAACAGACCACCAAAAATCAGCTGCTTTGGTCACATCAGGAATTATTCCATTTGTCAGTTTCCAATTAATATATGATGAAAATACCTCATTAGTAAATTTCATAAGAGCAGCAGTTGTGAAGTAATTAGTAAACCCAGTCTGAAGTAAGGAATAGAATATTGTTTTGATTAAGTTACTTTGATAGCTGGTTTTAAATTTCATTGTAATGTATGTGGCACATGTAAATGATAAAGGTCCAGAGATCAAGGGTGACCACTTCTTTATGCACTGTGGTGACTAGCATATGTAACTGAGTAACTGATTCAATAAGGAAAGATTAGACAAGTCAGCAAATGGAAAAATAAGTTTAAAAAATAGACAAACTTCCCTTTGTGTTCAATGAAAACTGTTGTTTCAGGTTAAATTGTACAACATGTGGAGTCCTCCTCAGCATATTATCTAGTCCTGATGGTCAAGTCACTGTTTGGGCTGAGGAATGGTGGACTTACTGTCCCCTTGAGGAGCCACAGTAACAGACCTCAGCAGCAATAAACAGCCATTAAATCCTTTGATATTTAGCTTCTACTAAATGGAACAAAAGAGCTGGAGCAGCTCAGAGGCCATTATCCCGGTTTACTGTCCAGTCATTAGCCATTAAACAGCAGCTCAGAGTCAATTTGTGCTGTGCTGGGGTTTCTGACCAAAGTCTAAAGATACAGAGGAGCAGGTTTGTTTTTATTCAACATATTGAGTTTAAACTGCGAGAAGATCAGAGTCAGAGTGAAGTCAACAGAAGGGACAGAATAACTGAGCTTTGTTTGTACCACTGAGACTCACAACAACAGTGATATCAACTAGAAAACACTGAATTCTATCAAGAAAAATGTCTGTGAAATAGTTGAAATACTGAAACAAGTGAAGTGGCACTCAAACTACAAATATTGACAGAAGAGTTAATAGTTTGGAGTTGAAGGATGTTGAAGTATCAGTTTGAGTGTCAGCACTGAGTGAAGTTAAATCGCTGAAAAGAGTTGAAGCGTATTTTCAAGAAAGAAAAGAAAAAGAGAAAAGCAATGGAGCAGTCAGTTGAAGTGTCAGTGCTGAAAACATTTACATTTTCAAAAGCAGTGAGACGTGAAAGCTGTTAAAATGCTGACGATGTAAAAGTACTTAAAATTTCAGCTGTGAACTGTAAGCAGTTGAAGTGTCACTTGATTTTTAAACACTGACAGCAGTTAAGATGTCAGGTTAAGTGTAAGATCTGGGAGAAGTGGGACTGTCAGTTGCACAATAAAAATAGGTTAAACTGTCAGTTGATTTGACAGGTGAAAGCAGTTGAAGTGTCAGTGAAAATAAAAGAATTCAGTTTAGAACTGATGTCCAAGGGCTTTAGGTTTAATGATCCCATTAAGAACTGTGAGCTCTTTGAGTTCATTGGCTCGTTAACATTTAGAGCTCGTTAACATTCACTGCTTGTTACAGCTCAGTTTTTTTATAATCAAGACCCTCGTTAAGATTCAAATATCGTTAAGACTTACAACCTCTGGAGACTTAAAATGTTTCGCTCTAACGTCACGTGTAAAGGTCACCGCATCTTTAATTTTCATTCTGAGTTTTCAGCCTGTTGGCGTCTCACTTCTCCTGCAGACAGAGCTCATGTTTCAGTTTTCAGTCAGTGGGTTTTATTTCATAACAGTTTGGAAAAGCCAGACTCGTGTGTGTGTGTGTGTGTGTGTGTCTTTGAAGCAGAGATGGAGAAATTATGTGTGTTTAGATTCTGGCAGCAGCAGATAACCTGCCATTATAATCCCATTAGATCACCTCCACAGACTCTACTGTTCTTTTATTAATGGAGTCTGAGCTGCTCATACAGGGAGGGGGGCAAAAAGGGGGAGAATACGCTGCGACCAGATTTTAACTAAGACAACATCCAGTGGTGCGATAGATGATACTTGAATTTCATTGTTCTGTTCTTTCCCTCTTTAAACCAGGAGAGCCAGTGCAGCCCGAGGCCCCTCAGAGCCCCGAGGGGCCCCCAACGATCAACAGCAGCCTGCTGGAGGCCAGAGTCCAGCACCTAAGAGAGTGAGTCTGGGAGGGGATTTTACTTTGTAGTTTGTAGATGTAGGTCCTGTGCAGTGCATCAGAGGACTAGTTCAGGACCAGTATCAAAGTTCAGTGATCCTAGAGAGAGTGGGCCCCACGTCCTGAACGTGAGGTTTTTAATGCTGGCCAAAAAAGAACAAACTAATCTTCTCTTCTGATACTTGCGCGGGTTCGAAACGTCCACTCCATTAGTTTGTCTTGCGCTGAGGACTGGGGACTGAAAGTTACATTCAGAGGTCCAGAGCCGGGTATACCACGGCGGCATACCGCTCAAATGTCCAGGCACCGCTGTGGTTGCTTTGCTTGAGGACAGGGAAAGATGGTGGTTTCCGTTAAATGTTAATTAATATGTCAGGCTTTATTATATTAAACCAAAAGCCCTTATCATCGCAGTTTATTGAAAAAAGAGAGAAATGAGTCATCGTGGGCCCATTCTGAACAGCAGCCTTCTAGAAATGTGAAGCAGCACATCTTACGCTCAGGTAGGACAGACTGAACACACGGATGTAGACAGAAGACGCGCGAGCACACAGCAACATCAACAACAACGGCCTGTAAACACAGCAGTGCTCCATAACACTGGCTCCGACCCGAGCAGTGACAGCAGATCCCCTGAGGAACTGACCACGAAGCCCCGGCGAATATTCGTTCATTTCTTTCTTAGCTCATCGATGCTGCGTCGCCCTCCAGATAGTTTTGCTCAGTCTCTGCCTGACGTGGGATTATTGAAGCCTTTGTGAACTGTCTGCTCTGTGTTTACACAGAGGCTGCCACACGTTGCTGAGCGGACACAGTCATGAGGAAGCTGCATGGTTGCCAGGATATTCGTATCGAGTGGATGTGGTGTTTCTGTTGACTTATATTTGCAGAGTAGCTTCTGCTTGGAGCTTGTTTTTTTTCTTAATTTATTACTGCTCTTTATGATTTCTTCTTTTGCAGCTTATATCTCCTACTTATTCTTGTTTCTTTTTCCAAAACATATAATCTACCATAGATGTGAAATATAGATTTAATATAAGGGGGGCTACAGCTGCATTTCTTTGCATAGTCTCCTACTGTAAATGACGATAAAGCTGACTTTAGCTGTGGCCTTGACCCCGACTTCACGCAGAGGTTTTCCCCTGCTGAGGTTTATCTTCGGTTGGAGGTTTCAGCTCAGATTTAAGCTCCGTCTCTCTGTGAGCATCTGGCAAAGTTTTATTTATGATATTCCAATGCCTGAAGCTGCGGTGCATCGCTGTGTGGATCAGTGTGATATAAACAAGATTCAACAAGATTGTGGAGATTAATCTGAGAACCCAGAGAAAACAAACACACAGAACAGAGACAATAATACGAAACAAAGGTGTTTTAATATCATCATCTTCACTCCTCTAGACAAAAGAGGAAATTTAACACAACAGACATCTGGAGAAAGTGGAAGCACACAAACATAATGAAAGTGTGTACAGCAGGATGGAATACAATCGAAACTAAAATCCATCAGACATAGTCCCTCACACAGTCGACCTCTTCCTCGCTCGCCCTCTGCCTCCTCTCACCTGCAGTAACAGGTGAAGATTTATCTAACGAGTGAAGGTTCTCACAGTTTGCAGGCTAAGATCCGCTGACGTGTTCAGTTTTCTTCGTCTCTGTTTGAACTCGGCAGCCTGTCAGAGGGATTGTAACAGTGATATAACCAGCTGTCATTCGGGCCAATCTGACAGCTGGACTGAGCGACCCGTGCCGATCTGTCCTAAACTTGCCGATACAGGTGTTAGCTGTGAGCCAGCTATCGGCAGACTCGCCGGACTGCGCTGGACTCAGCACAAACACAGGTGGTGCAGAAACTCCCTCCGGTCTCTCTCCTTTTTCATCTGCTCTCCGTACCGGGAAAGTTGAAACAATACACACACCGAGAGCTTTTATTTAATGACTTTAAAAAAAAATAGAAAAACATTAAACAGAAACTGTGACATGGGAAAAAATCCCCCCGCTGTGTCAGTAAGTGGACAGTTTGCAAAAGCTGCCATTTATATTCATTTATAAATTTCTAAACCGTTTTCCCAATTACATTCTACTGACAAATGTTCGCTGGCTGCCATGTTTGTTTTTTTAAATTAAGCACCGAATGCATTTCTGAACTGCTCCCGATAAGACCAGAGACCAGGTTCACATCGCGAGTCCCGTCTGTGGTTTAGACAACAACAGCTCCTTGGTAAAGCTTCGGGTGCTGTGAGAGTCCGAACAGAAGCAGAAACCAGTTTAACGATGCTGGAGTCGCTTCAGGTGGATGTTGTTCTGCAGGATCAGACATTGTGGTGGAAAACACACACGTTGAACACACACACGTGTCTGTGACTTGTCAGGTACGTAAACTAACAACATTTCGTTATTGCGTTTAAATGAAACAGAGTCCGATTGGCATTGCATTTCTTTTAAAACATATCTGCTGTTGCAAATTACTTTAATATAAACGTCATTTCTAGAAGACAGTTGCAGTTTGTACTATCTGCAGGATTGTTACTGATCTGATGCAACTATTAACGTTTAGTGTAGAAGTTGGGCTTCCCTGGTGGCCTAGGGATCACAGGTGCCCACTTTGAACCTCAATGCCCAGAGTCCAGCCCTTAGTGGATGTAATTTCCCATCTCTCTCTCTCCATATTCATTTCCTGTCATCTCCCTGCTGGTGCCGCACTAATAAGGGGCGTAAATGCTGAAAGAATACTTATAAAGATGTTAGGATTCAGACTGTGTTAGTGATTTTAGCTCCGTGTCCATAATTACATCCAGATTTCTGACCTGGGTTTTGGTTTTTCCCAAAACAGAGAGTGGAGCTGAGCGCTGACTCCCAGCTTTCCTTCCCTAGACATTAGTTATTTCAGCTTTGTCTGTGTTTAGCTTGATTTGTTCAGTGCACTTACAGAGGAACTCTACGGGACTGTAGTCATTCTGTGAGTAAGTCTGGGCGTCGTCTGCTTAGTTATGATGTTACTGTGTATAATTTGGCCTGGTGGAAGCATGTAAATGTTAAATAAAGGAGGTCCATGAATTGATCTTTGGGGAACTCCACACACCATGTACAGCTAAAGGAGGAGGTCTGCTGGAAACCAAATGAGCTTAATCTGATGAAGACTGGTTTATAATCACAGGTACATAATCAACCACTTCACTCTGTCCATTCAGCTCCTCTAGATCAGTAATCGCTGGTCTCCTCTGATTGGCCGAGAGTGGCAGGTGGGGTCATCTGATTGGTCAGATGGCGGGGGACGATGAAATGGAGAACCTGGCGCTCCCCACTTGGACTGGGGGTCGGCTCATCACCGTGGCAACATTATCACAAACACACACACACACACACACACAGCTGCTCTGGGAATGGGAATTAAAGGCTGTCAGCTCACACAGACGTCCTCATAAAACACAGAGGAGGAGGTTTGGAGCAGCATGGAGTGTGTCGAACAGCTCAGTGTTTAGTTTCAGCTGCTGTTGTGTGTTTGGTTCCTTCATGTTCTCTCTGGGCAGTGATGCTGGTCTTGGAGAACTAAAGTTCTCTCAGAACTCAGATCTCTTCTCCTAAATTACACAGCAGATGCAGTTGCGACAGAGGATATTTTTTAATCTCGTGCGCGCAGGTTATCTTGTTGGCACAAGATTAAAAAAGATCATCTACGGGGACTTTTAAGGCTTTGGAGAAAATAACGTGAGGCATTGTCGTTGATTAGAGGGTTAGGACCAGACTGAGAGACTCCATTTACACAGTCACTTCATGTGTATTGGACAGAAACCACCACAGTCTGTGTCCTCTGTCCTGGTGATAACAGCAGCTACATTTACACTAAACTGGCACTGAAATTAAATGAGAGAGTGGCGTGAGTTAGAGCTGTGAAGTCAGTAAAACGTTGTGTGAGATTATGGATGGTTGTTAGCTAATGCTAGCTAAACTGCCATAGTTCAGTTCTTCTTTTGCTGTTGTTGTTAGTTACCAGACAAGTTCAGGTGCTTAACCACCTCCCTCTGGACTAGAGGAGGGCCAAGACCAGGGAGCGAGAGTTTTCTGCATCAATGCTGAACGAAGCATTCGTTCCGGTTCTTTCTTTGACATCCAGCGTGACGTTAGGTGTCACTTTGTTCCCTTAAGCTGCCGCTCGGACATTAATCCTCCTCCTCCTCCTGCTGTCGCTGCCGCGGTTTGTTCTGCTGGAAGAGAATCAAAAGTTTGGAGAAATCAATAAAACGCCAGTTTTTTCTCCCGATGGTGTGAAGGTAGAAAGTCTGATTTATGCTCTCAAGGCCGTTTTCTCTCCTCTGAAGTTGTACCTGTTCACATATAAGGTTTGAAATGCTAAACCAAACACAACACTAAACACTTTTACTTTCATCAACCGTTGCTGAAATAACAAGTGCGCTTTACAGCTGACGGCAAACAGATGGACGGTTTTATACCGTTTGAAGATAAACATCAGGACAGCTGCTCCCACAGCTGATCACTCTTAACTCGGATCTAATGATTTGACTTCAGAGACAACAGGAAGAAAATTTTTCTCCGTTTGGAAACGTCTCCTGCATCGACAATCGACTGTCTGACTCTGTAGGAAAGGAAAAAAAGAAGATAAGAGTGTTGGCCGTCACCCCGAGAAGAAAAAGAGAAAAACACCAGTTTGCCTGCTGACAAGAGCTGAAACACAGGGCCAAACACCTGTGACGGACCGAGACAAACAGGAAGGAAGTCAGCCGCCATGAGCTCCACCCTGTCAGTCACAACACCTCCCCGAGGAGGAGGAGGAGGAGGAGGAGGAAGCTGAGGAGGAGACATGGAGACAAACAGCAGAAACATCTTCAGAGGTCCAGCAGGTTGAAGGTCAACTGTCATGTTACCACAGGGAGACACCGCAACCCCCCAAATCCTGCTAAGAGCCTGCAGAGTCGATTCCCTGTGTCTGCCAGTCCCTGTTTTCAACATACCCAGAGTCTAGTTTCTAGGTTTCGACTTTTATCCATGATTGTGGCTGGAGGAACGGTTGAGACATGATCCGTGATCAGAAATAATCAGTACTGATGTTGGATGGGATTTGACGTAAGATGGTTTGTTCATGGAGCTTAAAACAAACTTGAGGATCTTTATGTTATCTGGATGTTTTGTGACATTCACTAAGAGCAGTGAAAGGTTTGAGACAGAGGATTCTGACGGGTGGGTGAAGTGCGCTGCGTAGCCACAGACGGAGGTTTGTCTTCTTTTAACCATTAAAAAAAACCTTTCTGAAGTAGTTTTAATTGGCTGAGCGAAACCAAACTGGCCGGACGTGATGCCTTTAAATCTCTGACCTGTGCCTCTCTTCCCCGCAGGTCTGTCTGTCGTCGTCTGGGATCAGACGTTTTCCAGAAGCTGTACGAGAACCTGAGGGAGGCCAGGCAGCGGCGGGACGCTGAGGACGGCGCCGCAGGAGAAGCTCTACGCCGTCTGGACGGCGAGCCTGAGGTCGCTTTCCAGGTGGACCAGCTGCTGTTCTATGAAGAAGAGCTACAGAGAGTGAGACAGCTGCGGGAGGACAAAACGCCGCTCTGACTGTCTGTCTGCTTCTGTCTGTCTCAACCAATTATCATGAAGAACTTTTCTTGCTTTACATGTAAACTCTGAGCTGTAACGTCAGTTCAAACTATAGTAAATAGTAAAAATCTCAGATTTCGTTCCTACCAGAATTTATTTACACTCATTATATGACAGTGGAAAAAGAACCGTGACTGGTGAAAATCAGACAAAATCAGCAGCAGAACCAGCTGATCGGCCACAACACTGAAACCAGTTACAGTGTTCAAAGAGATTTAAAGTGACTATTTTTACTCCTGATGTTCTGAGCGCTGATCAACAGCATCTTCTTTCGTCTGAGTCTGCAACAGTCACAGTTTTTAACAGCCACTGATACAAAATGCGAAGTAGAACCTGCCTGATCTGGTTCTTGACAACGGGATGAGGCTTCCGGCTGAGATCGGAGTTTACAGAAACAGGCTGCAGGTGTGTTGTCGTGCATCTCCGCAGTTTGTCAGGATCAAACACGGGTTCTTACCATGAAACCTGGTCTGTTAAATTATGGAGCCTAACATCAGAGACACAAAGCGCGAATCTGCTGATTTGAAATGAAACACTGACTCTCGGTCGTACCATCTGGATGTGGTCTCTGATGTAGCTCTGTGCAGGGTTTTCAGCTGTTTGCAGATGAAAGATGACTTGGATGTTGCCCCCCCTTAGATAAATTCTCAGAACTTTCCAAATTGTTGCTTTAGTTTACATTGTTTTTCATTTCTTTCACACTTCATTCATGCTAACGGCTCATTCGTCAGCTGTACGGCCCCCAGCTGAGTCCTAACTCTCAATCATGTCCATGCAGATGTACAGCTAATCAGTTAAAACCCGACACTTCTCTGCCGATCCGTTGGTGGAACGCGGTGAATGGTTATCTACGCAGGCTGCGTAACCGCTCGCATTTCACTTGCTCTTTATGTGCGAAGCCAAAACCCCAAATATAATTTCATGCTTCAACTTTACTGGTGAACCGCACCAAGTACTTGGTTGTGGGTCGTCCTTGACGTGTCTCTCACCGAACCTTTGTTTCCCTATTTGCTTACTCTTCTCTATAGGTAGTTAATTTTCCATTTAAATGTTTAAGAAGAACATTTCTGAAACATCTGCAGAGTCAGTGAATGTTTATTCTGATACATTACAGCATTTCATCGCGGCTTCCCACCAAAGCTGCAGTTGTGGTGTTATAATTCGTTCATTGATTCATGCCTCCCGCATATTGAGGTGTGGGGATGAAGAGCCTGTGACGTGCCAGGCCTGCAAATGTGTCACTTTCTGCGAAATTCACTGTTTTGAATGAAAAATACATGATGTGAATCCTGGATCCTGGATCCTGGATCCTTCTTGATCACGTGTTTGGACACTACTACAAACCTTTTGTTTTCGGTCGCTGCCACTTGAAATGTTTCTCTTTGACTAAACTACACTCGTTCCCTTGTCGAATGACCTGTTTGGCCCAACAGCAAATTCAGCTGCACTTGTGATGCACATGCACCTGCTGCTTTTTGTGCGCGTGACACCAGCGGCATCTTCACGTGTGTCGAGCCTCCAGAAAAGCAGCAACACATTGCGTTCGCTCCCCACAGTGGCAAATGCCGGCTGCTGTACCCTGAAGACTTCCTCCTCAGGGGTTTGGTTTCACCTTTTTTTATCCCACCTGAGTTTGCAGGCCTGTGCAACCACCTTGAATTAGAGTCGCACAGAAGTTACACAGAAGGCAATGGATCCTAGATCACCGCTTACCCGACGACTCCTTTACATTACGTTTTGAGAGAGTTGTACCAGCAGGGGGCAGTGGGATGCAGGTGTTTGAACAGCGACATCATTCTTATTCTAAATTTCTACCGGCCGTTACCTCGCATTTTCAGTTATGGATACACCAACTTTTCACCTCGGTCACACATATAAACGTTCTGATCATATTTTTCCTTCTTTATTTGAAACTTGTGGCAATTCCACTGCAGTTTGTTTTCTAAACTACTAAATGAAAGTGTGTCTGGTGAATAGAAATTCCCAGAGTATGAAAGTGTCTTCACTTTCTATGAACTTTCCTTCTTCCTCTGGCTGCTTTCTCTCTCCTCAAAATAATAAGTTATTTCCCAGGTCTGTTGCGTGAATATTTAGCTGATAAATGACTGTCAGACAACTGCACCCTGATTAAAATTTAATTAGACGGAAGTCATCAAATGCTAATGAGACCTCTCCACTGTAATGAGGTTTGTTAGCATTTTAAAGGTGTCAACAATAAAAAAAAGTAGAAAACGATGATCGTCTCTCAGGGAGGATGGAGGTGAAGTTAACTCTGACCCTGAAATGATCTTGTGTGATATATGAGCGCGAGAAAATGAAATAAAAGGACAAGAGGACTGAGAGGATTTATTTTAATCAAACAGGCGAGGAGCAAGGAGGATTATTCCAAGAGGGAGGGAGGACGTCTTTAGGATGTGAGGCTTAGGTAAAAGAAATGAGACAATTTCCTCCGTTTTCTCTCTGTGGAGGAGTCCTCCAAGGACGAACTTCAGTCTGACCCTTAGACTCGCTCCTACTCAGGTCAGGAGGAAGACTTGGATATTTAGGATTCCTTTTTAGGTGTGTTATGGGACGGAGTTCAGAATCTTGTAGAAAAATTCCCTGACACTGCTCTTTCGTTCCAGATGTTTATTGAATCAGTACATCAAACTAAGCTTTCATCCTGTGGACCCTCGGTGTGTGAGTTCTTTCCTGAGGGTAAGATGAGGCATGATGTCGACAGGCGGATGGGGACGGCGGCGTCATTAATTCGTCCATTGGACCAGACGGTCGCGTTGAAGGCGAGGCTCTGGATTTACCAGTCGACTCTTGTTCCACCTCTCAGCTACAGTCGTGGGCTCAACTCCGCAGTTACACGGTCATGGTTATTTCCCTAAAGCTTGGGTACGATGCGACTTAACGCAGCCTCTGTAATCAGCTGTGCTGTGTATCTGTTCTGTGAAAAAACGCACCATGTAAAAACAAGCCTCGACACCCACCGCGTGGTTCGTGCACCGAACTTTACATTCACCGGCAATAATCTGCAATGACGGAGCTGCGGCTGGCTCCGGGGTCCGACCTGTGCCTCTAGGAATCTGCGGCAGCGCGGACGGCAGGTCATTGGCTTGTCGCTACAGTACTGTCCCCCTAAGGCTGTACTGTTGGTTACACGCTGAAAAACTCAACGAACAGCATATTTACCACTAATGAGGAAAAAAAAAAAACCCCAAAAAACATTTATATTGACGGTGGGACCAGAGGAAAACTCAAAAGTAACTTTATCTTCATGTAAATGTTGTTATCTTGAATTGTTTGTCGATAACTGGCCGATTTTCTGGGGAAGACCTGGTCTGATGAGGAGAGACCAAAACCACGACAACCCAGAGTTGAGACCAGGAGGCAGAGTTCAGCCCTACCCCCTGCCAAACCCCCATAGAGACTGTGTCTGCCCCTGACCACCTAAATTTATACAAATCAAACATCAACAAAAGAGGAGTAATTCATTAAAACCTAATCAAAAATAATACAACCACTGTAACAGAACAAAAAAGCAGGACAATTAATTGTGGACTATTAAATATTAGATCTCATCTAAATCACTATTAGTCAGTGCTGTTATAAGCGATCATCACACTGGCTTGTTCTGTATTTCTGAAACCTGGTTACAGCAAGAAGAACATGTTAGTCTGAATGAATCATCCCCCTCTGCTCATATTAATTCTCACCTTCCTCGAAGCACCGGCCGAGGAGGAGGAGGGTCGCAGCGATTTTTCATTCCAGCTTATTAATCCTGTAGCTCTCTCTGAGCTAACTTCAACAGTGTCTTCATCTAAAGACCCGAATCCAACAAGGCTGTTTACCTTTAAATAACACTTCCATGTTAGATCTGATCAGCTTGTCTTTATTAACAGGCTACGTACCACAGGCCTTTAAGGTTGTAATAATTAAACCTCTTCTTAAAAAGCCTACTCTTGATCCAGGTTTTTTAGCCAACTACAGACCCATATCTAACCTTTGTCTCTAAGATCCAAGGGAAAGCTGTCGGAACCCAATTACGCGATGATTAGCATAGGAATGGTTCGTTTGAGGATTTTCAGTCAGGATTTAGAGAGCATCATAACACAGAGACAACACTGGTGAAAGGTACAAATGACCTTCGCATGGCTTCAGAAAATGGACTCGTCTCTAGACTTAGTGCTGATCTCAGTGCTGCATTTGACACCATTGTGTGTCCCCTCCCTCCCGTCCCCATAGCAGAGATAAACAGGAAGTTTTTAAGACGCTATCAAATACAAAGCAGGTAGTGGGGACGTTCAGGGTACGAGAACAAAACAAACCAAAATGCAGCTGCAAGCATCAATATATAACGTCCCCGTATGTCACGTGTGGCACGATGGCATAGTCAGATACAAGACAAAATTAGCGTTGTGTAAAGATTCTGTGCATAGAGTTCAAACGCCATCGGGCAAAAGCCGAAGTTGACAGGAGGTAAGTTAAAGGCAGGTGCTTATGTCTTTGAGCTACAAGGCCACATGTGAACATAACGTTCGGAGAGATAAGGCATACGACCCTTTAAAAACCCCGCAACTCACGCCATTACATTAACCATAGGGTTCGTACACTCATGGAGCATGGAGGGAAAAAAGGGAAAAAACGGGAGAAGAAGGAAAAATAAAGAATTCTATGGCTTTAGTCGTCCCCATCCTCTGGAACAACTGTTAGGGTCTTTACATGGTCCAGAAAAGGTGTCCGTGTTTTTTCCAAAGTTCCTCAGTGAACCTACCGGCGAAAATCTAATCTTCTCCAGCTTAATGTGATTTAATACATTCTTGATCCACCTATTATGGGTGAGTGGGGAACACAAGATTGTATTACAGCGACTTCAACATGTCATTGGGATCGAAGGAACCGCACCAGGCTGGTTTAAGTCGTATTTATCTGATAGATTCCAGGGTGTTCATGTTAACAATGACTCTCCCATGCACACACCACAGGGTTCTGTGCCAGGACCGACACTCTTCGCCCTATATGCGCTTGCTGTGGGGCAATATTATCACATAAATTTCCGTTGCTACGTAGATGACACTCAGCTGTATTTATCTATGGAGCCAGATGAAACTCATCAGGTAGTCAGACTTCATGTCTTAAAGACGAAAAGACCGACCTGTCATTTTGTATTTTTGAATTCCTGGAGGCAGATCCTTCAGTTCTCAGGCTCCTCTACTGTGGAGCCATCTTCAGGTTTGGGTCCAGGAGGCAGACGCCCTCTCCAGGTTTAAGAGGAGGCTTAAAACCTTCCTCTTTGAAAAGGCCTACAGTCAGGTCTGGTTCAGGCCTGTCTTGAACCAGCCCCTAGTTGCTATAGGCAGAGGCTGCTGGGGGAACTCCCATGATGCACTGAGCTCTACTTCTTTCCCTCTCCCCCCATGCATTATTATCACTCTACTGCCCGTCATTATCATTGTGTCCTCTCTCTCCCGTAGTTTGTGCTTTTCCCTCCCTGCCCTCGTTCTGCAGGTATCTCAGACTCCAGATTTGCTGCTGCTACTCAACCCTCATTATTACTATTATTATTATTAATAATTGGTCCTGCTGTCATTGGTACTGCACCTATGTGTATTGCTATTATTATTGAAATTGTAACAACCAGTCTGACAGAGCTGGAATACAACAGTGCATATACAGCTGTTCCTGGTCTCCTGTCTCCCCCCTCTCTCTCCCCTCAACCCAGCCGGTCGAGGCAGACGAACGCCACCCGGAGTCCGGTTCTGTCTGAGGTTTCTACCTGTTTAAGGGACCTCTTAGCCACAAGCCTGTCACAGCTGACTGGTTGGAGCAAAACCAAATACATGCATATTTTTCTGATCTTATTGTTGACAGTTTAAAGAGGTTCAGAAAATATGAGACCCTGAGTTTTTGGAGCTTTAACGCATCAGTGTTTTTCTGCTTTACAGCATAAACCTTCAGGTTAACATCCAGCTTTTTCTCTGAGAAACAACTAAGCTTTCTAACTCTCTCTTTTCCTTCTGTTGGAGCTCAGCAGGGAATTAAGGAGACAACATTTCATCTTCACATTAAAACTTATTTGATTTGTCGGCTCTGTGGAGCTCAGCAGGTAGATAGAAGCTCATACCCTGCCTGAGGTCGGGGGTTTAAATCCCGCTGAAAGCTGGTCTGGATGAAAGGTTCAGCTGAACAACAGACGTGTCTGGTTTTTCACATCAAAACGACCTTCTGGGAGCAGAAAATCATCCAGGAGTTAAAGCTGCTCAAAGTCAAACAACACTATGAATTACCAGCAACAAGCAGGAAGTACAAGAGAGAAGAACACAAAGTTATTCAACAGACCAAAAGAGTGTGTTGTTTGTAAAGGATACTTATTTATTAAATGAGTCTAAATACTCAGTAAACTCTCCTGGTAGTCTGTAGCCCGATGGCGCTGATCAGGATGAGAAACTGGTCCAGACTGAAATATCTCAACGACCACTGGATGGATTGTAGTGAAAGTTGGTTCAGCGGTTCATGCTCCCCTCAGGATGAACGGTAATATCTTTGGTGATCCTCGGACTTTTCCTTTCTTGGTCCGATGCTTTGGTGACACACGCTAACAGATTTAGAGATTATAACTTTAGTTTAATGGCATTTATTGTTGTCTTTGACTAAATTTCTTAAAATGTAGGTTCCACAAGATTTTCTGAACAGATTTCTTCACAAAAATGATTAAAAGGCTAAATCTGTGGACATTCATTAAAAAATGCCAGAACTTACAGTTTATACATTTCAAGTCGGTGACAAAGAACATATAAAATAAGATACAGACACAGAGCACAATTAGCAAAGCCTCCATCTGGACGGACAAAAAACCAACTAGAAGACAAGTATACAGTGGGTAAAACATTAGCACAATATTGCCATATTAAAAATATTCAGAAATAAACTGACAAATCATTAACATCATCGTCATCATGTCCTCCAGAGCAGCCGCTTGCTCTTGTTTAGAATAAAATACGCTGAGACGTTAACGTAACCAATTTACATCTGGTCTTGTTCTTATTTTTAATACATTTCAAGGGTTTAAAATCTTCCAAAATCAACCATAAACAAAGTATACGAGGGTTTGGAGTCTGTCCATTGTTATATATGAATACAGGCCCATAACTGTAATCAAATTAACCAAGTCAAATGATCAATTAAGCAAATAATGAGATGGGAGATTTTAATACTGGGATACTTTCAGTCTCTAGCGTTATTCTGTCTTGTACAACAATGATTAAAATCGCATATGTTCAGTTGCTATTTGTTAGCATGCTAACGGGCTAAACTGAGACGGTGAACGTGGTTCACATCGTACGCGTTACACATCGGCATGTTAGCTCAGTCACTGCGAACGTGTCTGCCGATGTTAGCATTTAGCTCAGCCTCGCAGAGCTGCCGGACGACTGTAGCCTCCGAGTCTGGTTGATTTACAGACCCTCGTCTATGGTCCCAGACTTTGGCCAGAGACTGGATCGACGCGGCTCAGCGGCTCAGGAAGACCTTGGATCAAGCTGAGCAGCCAGCTGAAGTGCGGAATAATATATCATCATTTTTATCCTAACACATTCTCTCATGGTCCTTTCAACTAAACCCAACTGATACTAGAAAACACAAGTTAATGGTTGAAAATTGTTGGGTTCAAAGAATTTTAAAATCGGAAATGCAAACAAGCCTCGGGCTCTGTGCTCTATGAGAGAAAAGATAATTAGCCTTTATCAAGTCAGGTTTAGAGTCTCCAGAACCAGTTTGATACTCCGAGACCTTTGAGGCTCATGAAATATTCAGCATATTAAACAGCTGCTGGAACTTTCATTTTAAGAAAGTAATCTCACTGTTTCTGCCCCGGGTCTGAACTCAGAAAGAGCTTGAGGCCTTGAAGGTGTCATGCTGGCTACGCCCACTGCAGCTGGTC
This sequence comes from Xiphias gladius, assembly GCF_016859285.1. Classification (NCBI taxonomy): domain Eukaryota; kingdom Metazoa; phylum Chordata; class Actinopteri; order Istiophoriformes; family Xiphiidae; genus Xiphias; species Xiphias gladius. The sequence continues at coordinate 29,555,576 of NC_053421.1, forward strand.
CAATAATAATCAGTACACACACACACACACACACACAAGGCTTGCAGCATCAAGCGAGGAAGGCTCTGGAGCACTTGTGAGTGTTTGCATGCTTATTGGTTGTACAATGTGTGCGTGTGTGTGGCTATACATTGTGAGGACCAGTTTGAGTTGTGACTTTATGTTGCATTGCGTTCCATTACGTTATTTTACGTTACATTGCATCGTGCTACTTTGCTGCTACATTATATTGCAGTATTTCACATTGCGTAAATTACGTTACGTTACATTTCGATGTGCTAAATAACATCTCGTTACCTTATTTTACGTTACTTTGCGGTTCGTCGCGTTGCTGCAGTGGAAAAGGGCTGTTTGTGTTTGTGTGTCACTGTCGGAGGACATTCAAATGCAAGGGGAAAAAATCTTGAAAATAAAAGAATAGACTTTACGTTAAAAAATGCTCAGAGTTTTCTCGGTGGGCTGCTGAAGAACACTGTACAGAAGTAAAACACACACACGAGCTCGCACACACACACATACAGTACAAAATGTATCCAGTCTGTAATTAAACTTCAGCTCATATCAGAGGAGTTTCTCCTCGCCCCCTGGTGCATTATGGTGAGTGTAATTAACACACCCTGGTCAAGCTTGTGTGTGTTGGTGTGTGTGTGTTAATAACACAGAGGAAGATGAATCTTATGGATCTTTGAGTTGGCTTCTTTTGTTTCTCTTTATGAACAAACAGTAGGAGGTTATTGCTGAAGGCTTTCTGGAGTGAAGTCAAGCAAACCACCCGATACGTGGGCTCAGTGTTGACCGTCACAATAAAAGCCCCCAGCTGACAAAGTTTTCTGATTGCAACTTTATTCCTTTATGGTTGATCCTAAGCATTTGTTCATTACATGAAAAAACAAAAACACAAAACAATTCCAACCAAGCATATGATTTCAGCTGAGTCATGCATCAGGTCAGCGACTGGATGTCGTCGCGAATTCACCACACAAGTGGACATTTAGCCACAGGCGAATAAAAGTGTGTGTGTTGTCTTACCCCTCAAAGAGCAGAAGATGTGTGTGACGGGGGAAAATGATCTAAACTCTGGGGATTTTCATTTCATATTGTTTTAACATCAGATGCCACAGTACGTAACATGAAACCGTCTACGTTTCCATTATTTCACCTCATCACCAAGTTAGTACTCGGTCTGAAACTTTATTAGAAATCTGAGAGGAGGGAAAAATAGCCCGCTCTCATGAAGAAGGTGTTAGAGCAGCAGCTGTTATTATCAATATATCTGCATGTCACACTGATGAAATACATCAGGCTTTCCAACTGGCTTCATTGTCTTCATGCTTCGCTGCATCGCTCCATCTCCAGCTGCTCCACGGCTGAAGAATATTTCAGGTTTTCTCTCAGTTTGAGCCGTTTCAGATGAAGAATCATGGACAGGGAGATCTGTCCCGTTGAAAAGTCTTTGTGCTGGAAATCTGCTGAAATAAAAACAAGGTTTAAAAAGGGACATAATGAGCAAATTGTACGTTTACGGCCCATCCTTGTGTCAGTCATTTATTTGGTTGGGAAGAGTAAACATTAGTCAGAAATGAGAACGTAAAGGAGCAGGTGTTAATCTAAGTCGAATGTTCACACCTGCAAAGATGAAACGCCTCAGTCTGTCACAGTTTTACACTGCACTCACTGCACATTAGAGAAGTGACATAACAGAGAGTTTTAACCCTGAAGTGTTGCAGAGATGTTTCGGATCCGACCTCGTCGGATTGCCAGCGCGACTCCTACGTAAATGTGGCGTTTATGCTACGTTTTGGCAGTAGAGATGGAAGGAAAATGGGATTTCTACAGGTTGAACTGGATGTGAGGTCGGAGGACAGAGCTCAGATACAGGAGTCAGACAACTCTGATTTCCAGCCACGATGAACGATAGGAATTGTAGAAAAGAAATGTATTGTCATTGGCATATTCATGAGTGCGAGCATTTTAATCACCACAAACTACATTTAAACAGCCTTGATTTAGTCCCTGATTTAATTTGGTACAGAACCCGCGTTATCAAGGCAGAAATAAGCCATAATGAATACATTCCAGATCTGAATGCATCTCCTCTAACTGAAGCGCTGCAGAGTGAAAGCAACTCTGGGTGCAAGTCAGGTCATTGCCCGCCTCAGCCACGGGCACATCCTCATGATCCGGATCTGCCACTGGAGGATCGATGCTGCTTCACATAGCTGTGCAATGATCACCGTGCAGCGTCCTCCTGCGCTGAGTCGATCCCTCCAGTGCAGATATGAGCTCTGTTCTATCTTTGCTGCTCAGCTCTCGTGGGATTTAGGCGTGAAAAATAAATAAAAAGTGACTCTGACCATTCCCACAGTCACCAGGTGGCAGTGCACTAGATTGTCCTCTTTGAAACGGAGCACACGGCCATGAGTCGCACCTTCCCACAGCCCGGACATTGATGGAAAACCGGCTCGTACGGTTCCCGTACTCCTCGGTATCAGGAGTTGACGGACGCCTGATGGGCGTTAAAGTGCCAAGTCAAACATATCCGGGCTCTCAGAAAAATCAGAGCTGTTCCAACATGGGTGTTGCCGTGAATGTTGTTTATTGGTAATTAAGACATGAAAACGATGTTGAGACTGACGTGTAAAATTCCAAAGCCTGAAATGAGGCCTGTTGTCTGACCCCAAAAAAAAACCCAAATCGCACGAAAGTGAAACGTCTTCTCTCGTTCCATTGTGATGTTGATGAAACAACAAACTCGGTCCCCATTTGTGAGAAGGCCACAGAGTTTTCATGAGTTAACCACTGGAACGTCCAGCGAACCGTGTTTTTAATCATCCACGTTGAAAACAGATTCCTCAAGTGTCTCCTGCTAAGGCAGCTTCAGCCTCTCTCCACCGAGAGCGTTGTTGGCTTGATTAGTGTCAGTGTGTCCAGCTGTGTTGACTGCGGACCATGATCCTCTGGGTGTCGGTCACTTTGTGTTGGAATCTCGGCTTTTCCTGCAGTTCCTCCGTTCACACCACTGAACTCTGATCTCTGCTGCAGATCTGCACCACAACCGTCACTGACTCCCATTTGGTCTCATTTCACAAAATCCTCTCGTTGCAAAAATCAGGAAAACCTGCAGACTGACAGGATGAAAGTAGATTTCTTTTCTTCAGATTCACTTTATTTTTCCGGATTCTTGCACCTAGCAACCTGGTTTCAGATTTTTTTTTTTTTCCACTTTTTAAAAGGACAATGAGGCTTTAAGAGCCAGTTAAGACACTTTTCTGCAGTTTACAATTTAATAGTTTTATGTATTTTATTTTAGTCCATTTATTCCCTGCGTATTTCTGTTGTGTGTTTTGAGACGATAAAATAAGTCTGAACTCCTCCCTGGCTGTTAAACCTAATGAGACATCTCATCCCAGGTCCATAAACCAGTGTCTCTGAGCATCAGTCCAATATTTCCCTCATTTTCTCCTGGATCTCTGCTCCAGCTAGTTAGGGACTCCTGAGGTTTTTTCTGAGACTTCCTTAAAGTTTGGAGTTGTGTTAACTTTCTTGTGACTCTCCAATTAACGTCTGAAACCTTCCTGCAGCTGCTGAAGATGTTAAGCCCCAACCCAGACCAGGAGCAGTTTAGATCTTAGCTCAACTTTGTCTCATTAAACCCTCAGTGAAGCCGTTAATGTCGACCTAAATCTACACGAAAATGGAAGTGTGACGGGGCTGAGGAGTTTGAAACAGGCTGCGGATCATCTTAAAGGAGCAGTTCAACCTTGTGGGCAGTTTGTGGTTTTCTGCGGCTTCCTGAAACGTGTCATCGCAGTGAGGTTGTCAGGTTTGGTGCCATCGTTTCCTGTACGGAGACCAAGACAACAACCTACAAACCTACACTGTCGCCAGAGACTCTGAACCGAGCGTCCTTTTCTTTTCTGGTTGTTTTTTTTTACCTGATTTATAGACGGTTTTATGGAACTAAGAGACACCTGATCACCGTACACAGTGACGGAGAAAACCACCAACTTCTCTCTGTACTTACAAAAAGTTGGGCTTAATTCATTTATTTATTTGCACATTTAAACTAAAACGATTGTGAAATATATGATAAGCCCACAGAGACATTTGACATTCATATGAACAGACACACTCACATATACAGTTCATGGATTAAAAGTGCACTGAGTCTTTAGGACACTAAGGACCTGTCTTAAAAACCCAAAGATAAACAGAATTACATTAAATTAGAGTAAAGGCAGTTAAAGCAAATGAAAAACTAGATCGTCAGCACTGTAGTTGGGAAGTTACCAATGTTTTGTTTAAGTGTTTCCACAAAACAGCGTCTCTGCAGCTACATGAATATTTATTTCAGGACATAGGTCTGTGATCAGCTGTTACTGAAGACACATTTTTGGGGAAAACCAAAAGAAGAGCTGATGGCTCGTGCCAATAGGACGAGGCTATACCAACACCTTTCTGAGCTGATAGTTTCGTTTGTCAGAGTTTCTCTCAGCTTTATGCATATTTCATCATTTCATTATTCAGAGATCAGCAACTCTTCCCGTCCTGAGATCTGCGGGACACTGCAGTGACACAACCCTCTATTCTTTTGAAAACTGAAAGTTTCAGCAGCGCTGCGACCGCTGGCTGTCTGCGTCCCTATTTAAATAAAGGTTAGTGAGCTGCAGAGAGTCGGCTGCTCACTGGCCTTTACTTGACCCTCAGCTATCAAGACTTCATTTGAATTAATGGACGTTCTTGCCCTTTGTTCCCTCTTTTTGGAAACCAGGACCCAGGTTCACCAGCACCGTCAGGTCACCTCCAAGAAGTTTGTTGAGCCCACAGAGCTCTTACATCAATACGGGTTTTATGATGTCATAAATATCAGTGTTTTTAAAACATTGCCACTTTTGTTTCTCATAATAAAACGACTTCTTTTCACACAACAAAACTGCTTTATTTATTCTCCAAATCTCAATCAGTGGGTGAATAGTAAAATCACATCTTGTCCGACCCTGTCACTCCCACCTGCCCTGCAGGAGCCCCCATCTTTCCCGCCTTTCTTGGTCACCTGATTCCCCCACACCCACCTGCCACCTGTTCCTCATTCCCTCATTAGCTCCACGGTATATATCCCAGTCCACTTCCACCTTCCCTCTGCCCTGTTCTGTCAGGCTTCCTAACGGTAGAGTTCCAGCCTCTTTGTGCCCGTTGCTGACCACTGCCTGTCGGCCGATTTCGGCCTTCACCCGCCCTCGCCTCCGCTCGTTTTGAATAAAGGTGAACTCTCATCGGTGTCTCAGAGTCCTGCGTGCGTCTGAGCTGTGACACATTTCTGTCCTCAAAAAACAGTTTCATGGATGCGCCGCCATCGTCCATGTTTACCAGCTGGCAGCCATTTTCACTGCGTTTTCTGGCAGACTGCTGTGTTCCTTGGCACGTTATTACCACCTTCTCGCTGAGCTGAACGGTGTGAAACAACTGGCAGGAATGTGCATCACGTCACTCTCGTACACAAGCAAGCGCGAAAACAAACACAGGAGAGGCCGAGCTCCATAGACCTACGGGTGCTCAAAGAACACACAGGGTAGCTTTTTAAATAAACCTCACTGTGTCATGTCCAGCATGAACAATTAGAGATTTTCACAGTGGTTCCTGGAGTTCAGACAGAAATAAGACAAAGCAGCTTCTCATTTCTAGCTGATGACCTGCTGAAATCACGGCTGCCGCTGCAGAATCTATCTGCCGGCCTAATGAAGCCAACGTTAGCTCCATGAGCTGGTTGAGACCGTGACCAGGCGACTTGTTCTAACGTGGAAAACCTGCTGAAAAGGTCTTAAATAGCTACACACACATCATGCTAACAGACTGAGACTGAAGCTGGTCTGTCTAAAGCCGGTCCCAGGTGAACCGCCATCATCCACACCAGCTGGTGAACCACGTGGGAGACATGAAAACAAGGAAACAGCATTGTTCTTGTACGGTAGTGTAGAGACAGTGAGCCCTGTTTTACAGTACATTTTTGATAAGGAAGCATCAGACTGTCATTTGATTCATAACATTTCACTGTTCACTGTCTAGTGCAGAAGATGGATTTATGCTTTATTGTTCATATTTTCAAACGTATTTTTCACGCTTTTAGGATGAGGACTAAATAATTTGCTCAGTGAACCTGGTTTGGCTGCAGTTACTGGAAGAAGTATTCAGATCTTTCACTTAAGCAAAAGTGCCAATTCAACAGAGTAAAAATACTTCATTACAGTAAGACTGCAACAGTATTTTCAGCAAAACTCAGTTAAAGTATCAGAGTAAAAGTACTTCCTGTAGTTCCAGTATCTCAGTAAAAGTACTTCCTTTAGTTCCAGTATCAGAGTAAAAGTATTTTCCGTAGTCACAGTATCTCAGTAAAAGGACTTCCTGTAGTCACAGTATCAGAGTAAAAGTATTTTCCGTAGTCACAGTATCTCAGTAAAAGGACTTCCTGTAGTCACAGTATCAGAGTAAAAGTACTTCATGTAGTTCCAGTATCAGAGTAAAAGTATTTGCTGTAGTTCCAGTATCTCAGTAAAAGGACTTCCTGTAGTCACAGTATCAGAGTAAAAGTAATTCATGTAGTTCGGTATCAGAGTAAAAGTACTTCATGTAGTTCCTGTATCACAGTAAAAGTACTGGATCTAGTACCAGTATCAGAGTAAAAGGACTTCCTGTAGTCACAGTATCAGAGTAAAAGTACTTCATGTAGTTCCAGTATCAGAGTAAAAGTATTTTCTGTAGTCAAAGTATCTCAGTAAAAGGACTTCCTGTAGTCACAGTATCAGAGTAAAAGTACTTCATGTAGTTCCAGTATCTCTGTAAAAAGGACTTCATGTAGTTTCAGTATCAGAGTAAAAATACTTCCTGTAGTTCCAGTATCACAGTAAAAGTACTTCATGAAGTTGCATGTAACATTAGCCTAAACTCTGATATAATATCATTCAGGACCGAGTCCACACACCGGACGCTCCTCGGCCTTGGAATTAGCACAGGATTAGTTTACCACTGCAGGTAGCTAGGTAACAGGAGAGTGTAGGAGATTAAGTAAGCACAGTCTGACAAGTAAGATAAATGAAAACACCTGTGTGGTTGGACCACAGCTGCGTAGGGGCCTTAAATTAAATCCTTAAATCATCACTGTCATGGAGCAGAAGCAACTGCACGAGCTTCACTTTGTTCTGTTCAGATCAAACTCTTATTTTACTGAATGTAAATCATCAATCTGACCTCGGACTGTGTGGAGTTAACCCTGGGGAATCTGTCTTCATGATTAAGAACCCTCCGCTGTCTGCTGGACGTCGGCTCATTTCTCAGCTCATCTGCTCTCTACATAATATCTCTGCGGCGGTTGCATCACCGTTGCCACTACGTCTGACTGAAGCAATCTGCTCTCATGAAATTGGGTAGAGAGGAAAAAAAAAGCTGCCATCAAGATGCTCTTTACCATTTTTCCAAAAGCTGTTTCCATCAGTGACAGATGCATCAGGAGGCGTTTACTGGCAGTGTTGCCAACTTAGTGCCTTTGTTGGTAGATTTACCAACTTTTCAGACCCTTTAGCGACTTTTCCTCACAAAAGCACCTAGAGACAAATCTGGTGACTTTCTGGACAAATCTTAGCTACTCTGTAGAAGAGAGTGGCCGAAGTTGCCCCGCGAGCGTGACGTCGGGCTTTCCCTCCACAGGCATCATTTTCAACTGACCCCACGGCAGCTGACGCAGACGTGAATGAGCTTCTAACTTTCTCTCTGAATGATCATTTTACAGGTAAATACACCTGAGATCTCAGCTCAGCCGTCGTCTTTAACTCATGTGTCTGGTGATTCTGTCAGACGACGCCGTGGTTATAAAACCAGGATTTTAGCAGCAGAGCAGCAACTTGGAAATGTCTTGGAAGTGACTGCTGGTTAACATGTCGTCTTAATGGGCCTCGTTTCAGTCACTATTTCATACTTGTTCCGTCGTCCGACAACGGAAACAGACAAACCTGTAAATGAGAAAAGCTTTATTGGGAATCCAGCTGTACTAAACTACTGTATATGTGAGCACAGAGAGAAGGAGAGAAGCAAACGGATAAAGGACGTGTCCAGCTACATACGAGGTTTGGACCTGGTCTTGTTGAAAATGAAACTGACAGAAACCCTGATGCTATCAGAGCTGCTGACACAGGGTGGAGGATGAAGACGTGTCAGAGTAAAGGTGATCTGACTGCAGCCTGTCGCATCACTATTCTGCACTTCATCCAACCTGGAACAACTTCCTGCCCAACTCTCTCAGTCTGACAGCAACCGTCCACTAATAATCCTGTTGTTTGTTCAAGACACCTGTCAAAACTAAACCTGCAATTTTCTCATCGCAGTTAAGTCAAATTGCCTGGAATCAAACGTAAAACTTCATCTGTTCAAGGAACCTGATAAAAGTCTGAGCTTTTTTACATCAGAGAGAAGTGTTGAAGTGTTTTGGAATGGTCATTTCATCCAAATTACAAGCTTGAATATATTTTTGAGATTTCTGCTTTCACCCCCTGGAATTTAGTTTGTGCTGTTCACAGCCTTGAAACTAGAAAGAAATTCAACAGCAACATCTGTTTTAGAAACACTGTTCCATTTATTGAACACACTGAAACTGTTTCTTCTGTTGCACTTGTTCAAAAGAAACAAACCTCAGCTAATAAAACCAGCTACCACAAGGAGTAAGTGAGAAAATGTTTTGAAGGGGGAAGAGAACTGACAGGTCATAGAAAAGTCTGCTAGCAGGGTGAAACTGAAAACAAGAATCTAATTTTGAGCTCTCTGAGAGCGAGTCTGAGTTTGATTGCCTCTCGGAAAAATCTGCTGTTTCGCCTTAGCATATATTGGCTAGTTTGGTGCAAATAGAAATTCAGAAGGAAACCACTCTTCCCACGGACCACAAAGCTCTGGTGGTAACGGCCATGGCTGCGGCTCAGGATCGTACGAATCCTCTTTTATTGTAGTAATTCTGCCCAGAGAATAGTTCGGCCAGAGACACTGCTGATTCTGCTGACAGAGCTAATCCACCCTGATAAACATACATGAATCTTAGTTAAATCATGAAGTACCATATAGGAGTCAGGTCTGTGATGTACACCTGAATGACTGTGATTGGAGGTTACACAGCTGTGAATGATTCAAACAGCTGGAGCCAGTCAGCCAATAGAAGCATGACCTCAGTGCTCCACCTGAACTAATGCTGTGCCTCTTTAATGCTGGATGCAGGTTGTTTCAACAGGCTTCAGGTGATTTTGGAAAATGTTAATTGGAAAAATTAGCTGGCAGCGGAGGTTTCAGCACCGTCGGAGAGATGATGTCTTTGCAGCCTCTAGTAACTAACTTACCTCTGTTATGCAAAGTATTTAACAGTAATCCCTGACATGAGGAGCTCTTGTCAGCTGATGTGTCAGAGAGATCCAATAAGCAGTGGCCTCCAGAGTCGCTGAAAAAATTCTCTGAAAAAGCCTCAGTCAGCAGTTCGTCATCAAAATACTGAACCTGATGTTGGAGGGCTGCATATCCAGCAGTATTTTCACCTTTTATTACTTTATTTTCAGGGGGCTTCTTTTAGGATTTTACGTGATAGTATTTCAATAAACCCGTAATTGATTGGCAGTAGCCACGAGGGAGCTTCAGTCCCGTGTGACTTTTAAAAAAAAGAAATCCCAAAGCGGACAACAAAATGTCGTAATGAGGCTGATGACTTTAACACTGATGGATTTGACCGCTGCTCTAATTAAAACCCGGCGGATGCCCCATTTAAAGGTTTTTAATTTGCTTCAACACCAAAACCTAATTTATCGATGGCTCGAAGGTGTTCAAATCATTTTTTCCTGAATATTTCTGTCTTTGGCCCAAAGCTAATCTACTTTTTCTAAGCAGAGAAACATCAGGACACATTTAACGGTTGGGAGAGTAAAATCAGGCGGTAAGAGCCAACAGGTGACCTGAAGCATGAAGAGATGGTTTAAAAAGACTGAGGAAGAGCAGAGCCGTGACGAACCACAGTTTCATACCGTGGTCAGAAATATGTTGTTGTTTAAATATGAGCTGTTCTCAGAAAACCTCAGAAGAAAACATGATGTTTGGCTTGTTGAGCTCCAGTCGCCCACTAGTCATCTTCACACCACTTTTACATCCAAAATGATGCATCTGTTTGAAAGTGGATGCTTTTTAAATCACTGCTCCAAGGTTTATCCTGACGTCAGATATCTTTGAAAGGGAGAATTCATTCTGCTTTCACAACAGCTTCTACATTTTTAGATGCTGTGAATCCTCATTTTTGGTTTTGGCTTTAGTTTGAACAAATGGGTAAAACAGGAGGTATTTCATCAGCTGTCAGACTCCTGGACAGAAAACATTAAGATACTAAATGTGTGGAGGAGACGGAAGTGAAGAAATGCAGAAAGTGGAAGGCCAAACGTTTCTGTAGTAGGTCAGCAGATACTGGAGTCTGCACAGTTCAAATTTCAATAAACACAAACATTAAAACATACGTTAGCTACAAAGTCAGTCCATTTTATATATATAGCACCAAATTAAACAGAGATTAACTCAGGGCACTTTACTGTAGAGCAGGTCTAGACCAGGACTCTTCATTGTTGTATTTACAGGGAACCAACATTCCCCCACTGAGCAAGAACTTGGCGACAGCCAAGTCCTCACCTCTGTGTTGTGAAGAAATGACATTAAAGCTCATTGTTCTTTTGTTCTTATAACGAGCGTTTATATTTGATTCATTATAACTTTTGGTTTAAAAAAAGCTACCTTACAGCTCCTTCTGTTCAGGGGGAAATATTGCATATGTTTTGACCCTTCACTTGATGGTGAATTAATTTACCCTGTGTTCTTTGAGTCTGGAGTGTAATTAACCTGAGAACGTGTCTGTCTGCACAAGTAGAAGTAAGATTAAAGATTATTCAGGTGATGCTGCCACCATCTGCGCTGCTCATCCTGCAGGAGGAAGAGGTGGGGAAAAGATGGAGGAGGATGAGGACCAGAGTCTTTAGTTTGGTAAACTGTGATGGATGTTTTGTAGATTAAATGGTTTATAAACCGATCAGTCAGTTTTTATTCAATCATAAACCAGCAGGACATTTTATAAAAGTTCAGACACTTTTTTGGACAAGACATCAAATTGAAGGTAATTTAACAGAGTGAGGTCATTTTTAGAAGTGAGGACACTGAGAAATTGAAGACATGTTTTGAAGGTTTAGTTATTATTACAAAGTGAGGACAACTCTTATAACATATGGTATTGTGTCAGTGAGGGTCCTCACAAGTAGTAGTAGTACAAACGTGTGTGTGTGTGTGTGTGTGTGTGTGTGTGTGTGTGTGTGTGTGTGTGTGTGTGTGTGTGTGTGTGTGTGTGTTCTGGTCATCATCCAGCAGAGTGTTTCTGAACATCAAAGGTCAGAAGAGTTTATTTTCTGTCTGAAATGTCTCTGAAAGGTCAAACAGCAGCGACACAAACTGAGACAAACAAACTGTGTCTGAGCGCTAACATCATCGTCGTCGTCATCAAGCAGAGGAAACACATTCGCTGACCCGTCATCGCTCCTCAGGTTCAATCCAGTGGAGGCGATACTTCACGTAAAATCTGTCTCACCTCTCGCCGGAGAAACTTGCAGCAGTAGAAAATGGCTTCCAAAGAGACCAGAAAGAACCGAGGCCGTCGGAGCCTCTTTCTGCTTTTAACTTGTAATGGAGTATCTTTACATTGCTGTATCGGTACCTTTAATTTAGTAAAGGGTCTGAGTACTTCTTCCACTACTATAATTAAGATCCTTGTTTCTCCTATCCAAGGTATGACAATGGCAACCAGGTAGTCGTCCTAATCCAGGGCTTCAGTTAACAACCATTATCGATTAATGGGTCTACTTTTTTGACCGAAAAACATTGAAGAATGTCCATCACAGTTTCCCAAGCTGACGCATACAAATGACTCATTTTCGCCGTTCAACAGTCTCAAGTCTATTTATCTTTGAATATTAAAGTGAGATCTGGACAAGAAGTCAGCAGCATCTGTGACTGGCAACGTGAAGAAGAAATTCTCCAAACTGGAAAAAACTAAGACCCCGAATCTGTTCCAGACGGATGAGTTCTCACCATCATTAATATAAAGGAATCTTAAATAAACTGGATCTTTCAAACAGTCTTCATCATTACGAAGACTGAAGTGAGTTTGACAGCCTCCAGCTTCACTCAGACGTCCTCCTCGACACATTCATGAATAGGCAATCAGTCTCATGTCAGCTTTCATTTCCAATTCATGTGCTTCAACCATTTAGCAGACAGTGGAGATAAAAACTTCAAAACAAAAAGTAATTGGCTTTTTTAATTGAAGAGATGTTTGAGTTCACTGGAGAGCAATTTACAGCACGAAGCCTTTGTTTCCTTGCTGCTGCTTCTGCTGCGGAATCATATATTAGTTTTTATATCATGTTATACAGAGAACCGCAAACATGATACTCTTCTCTTTCCCCAGACTCCTTGTATGATCATTATTTTTCTGATATATTTCTTCATTTTTCACTTATTTTTCACTTCTGACCGCTGGAAGTTGAAATTCATGGTGCAACCAATGGTTTAACCGAAGCCCTGGTGCTGGGAGTGAGGTTCGGTGAGTGTCTGAAACATCTCTGCTGCTGGATGGATTGCCATCGATTTTTGTTCAGACAATCATGGTTCCCAGATGATAAACCCCAGTGCTTTGATGGGGCCGGGGTTTGGGGCGGCAGGACAGAGTTTGCGACACTGAGTCAGTGTTAAGTGATGGGACGTTAAATGACAGATTTTAACGGGATTACGACCCAACATGCTACGCGTCCGCCTGTTGGCTGCAGAGACCCGTCTAAACGTAGCAGACTGAGAGGTAAGATCTCCTGTAGCAGAGTGGCTCCACCGTGTTTTTAACTAGTGTGTAATGAGAGATGAGAGGTCTAACAGAACAAGATAACAGGCTGATTATCTCCAGCTGAGGGTTAAACTCACAGTGTGGGTTTGTCTTGTGGCAGAAAAGAAGTTCCTCTTCCAGTTCTCAGCCTTTTTATCTTGTTAGTGAAGCTTCACTCTGTTCTGCTGCAGAAAAGAAAAATTAGAAACCATCAAACTTTCTTCAGCCGTAATGAGGACAATGTGACGACAGAGCTAAGCTGGCAGCGCTTTGAAATGTGTGTGTTTTATACTGTGTGTGTGTGTGTGTGTGTGTGTGTGTGGAGCTTAATGCCTGCTGACTGCAGCTACTCGATGTGTCTGTAAATTGGATCAGCGCTGCTTCTCTGTGCTCTCTAACAGCCTCTTTTAGCTTTTAAGAAATCAGTGGCGGTGGTCGGTTGGGCCGACGTCAGCTGAGCCGCGCTGTCATTCCGAAGCGTTTCCCATAATTCACTCTCCTCGGTGCTCTCCTCACGGTTCGGACAGCGATTGCGATTCTGCTTCACATCGACTGTTGAACTACAGTGATCTGCAGCTGAGATTCATGAGTCTCTGTTTTCTCATTGATTGTGTTCTGAGCTGCGGCTACAAAGGTCTCAACATCAGGAACATCAGGAATAATGACCAACTTCCATAATGTCTTCGTCCTCAGGTTAATATGTGGTGTGGCATCACAGAAGAATAAGCTCAGTAAAATCCCGGAGCCTCGTTTCTGGAGGATCATTCAGATTCATTTTAACGTGTCTCATTCTTTTGTAGTTTGATCCATAATTTTTATCCGTTCTGATAAAATCATATTGACCAGGTTTTTTAATGACCCTTTGCTAACCCTCCTTTTGTTGCTACACCCGTCGAGTTCTTCATTCGATCGTTGAATGTTTATGTTAATGACAGCGACAAATTTATCGTCACGGTTCCCTCCGATTAAAACAATGGGACCTTGAATCGATCAATCTGCTTCCTCTTCCTTTGCATGTCTTTGGAAAAGTTACAGTTACAATTAAATCAATTCCCTGTGTTTTCCATGATAATGGAAGAAATGGTGAAAGGAAGAAGGAGAGAGAGAGAGAGAGAGGGAGAGAAGTGCTATGTAAACCTCCGCTGGACCGTTAATGCGCTGACTCTACCTAAATGTGCAGTTTCCTCGTTAGAAGCTGATATGTTCATCTTTACTATGAAGAGCTCGGTGTTTGCTGCCTTATTTTTGAGTCTTTTTAGAAAATTATGATTGTGACCAAAATTTGTTTACATCCGAAAAATATGCTGAGGTGGTGAAGTATTTTTTTTTTTGAGCCCTGAGTAGCGTCTTCAGGACAATCTCTGGCAATAAGTTAGGGCAGGCTGTAAATATAGTGTTAAAACCTACAGTGTTACGGAAATAATGTCCTCCTGGTGATTGCTGGAGGACATTTTCGTGGAAGACTTTTCAAACCGCAGAGGTGAAACAATGACCGCTGCTTTATTTATCTGAGAAAAACCTCCATCTGCTCCATTGTTCAGTGCGGAGCTGCTCATTACCGGGCCCATTATGTGTCTGCATGACTTCTAACAGCTCAGGCTCGGCTCTCCCTGCTGTTTATCTGCGGGCGGCAGCAGCAAGGACGACACCGGACACGCCGGCTGAACAGAAAATCGAGCCCAGCACGTGTAAAGTGAGATGGACGATCTGGTATTTCAGCGTTAATAAGTCTGAGAGAGTGATGGCGACGCGTCCTCTTGTTCAATACGCGCCGACAACAAACGGCGCTGCTCGTCAGGATCATTAATGCCGCCTCGGACCGGAGAGGCGGAGTGATTTATGTCCACTCTCCGAGGACAAGGGAAGATGGATGAAGGGCTGCGGGTTGGTGGATCTACCTAGGGAGTCCTCCACCACAGGCCTGAGCTGACCTTTGACCCCTGGATTGTGGGTCTGCTGGGACGTTTCTGCTCCAGCCTGATTTCAGTGGATGTTTAACGCAGAGGAAGCACCGCTGTTTGCCGAGAAGCACAGACACACTGCGCAGTTTTCTGCTCATGTTTTCACTACCGGCCACTTTAATGTCAATGCAGCGTTGCAGATGAATAATTTCTGATGTGATGAGTATGATACTCATTCAGTCACAGACTATAGACTTTGGTAGGGTGTTCGGCCTCTGGAAATGAGAACACAAATCACTGTTGTGTAAACTTAATCAAAATGCTAACACAAGCTGTGCACCTGCAAGAATGAGACCTTCACCTGTTCCTTAACATCTTTTCTACAAAACTTTCTCCTCCACGAGCTCAGGCTTAGTGTCACTTTACACTTTAAAAGACCAACTCCAGCAATGTGCATTAAAGACACCTCACAAATATATAGTTAATATTTTATAGCACTTTTCAAATCATCAGCTGCAAAGTGAAATATTAAAAGACAGAAAACAAACAAAAACACACAAGTATAAAATACGCTCAACTCACCAAATGACAGAAGCTAACAGCAAGTTGCAGTGTTGACATGAAAATGTCTGTTTGTATTGGCTGAGCGTGTTCTGACACTCGGACTCGAAGGCTGACGCTGAGTTGGCGAGCCTGGCGAGGCGATTCAGAGTCGGGGGCTGCCGTTACCAACCTTGATCCAGGACCAACCAGCAGATCGTCGCCAGAAAACCTCAGACTGCGTTTTGGCTCATAAGGAGCATGGAGCAAAGACCCCGTTTAGCACCGAACGTTGTTGGCAAATTTCTAAAGCAATTCGCTGGTGAAGAGAGGCCAAGACAGGGCTGATGTGATCACAGTTCCTTGAAACATCAAAATCCTCTGTGGGGGGAAGAAGCGGGAAGAAAACTGTGGTTTGGTGGTTGGAGATAAAAGCGTGGATGACTCTCTCCAGGTCAGCGGAGGAACGAAGCAGCGCTGAGCATCAGACTTCACACAAATAAGAGGAACTTGTAAAACGTATAATTATCTGTGTTGTTGAAGAATAACACACCACTGAATAAAAAGCAAGGAGTTTTTAAGAGTGTACAATATGCAGCAGCCACCCAGGAGCCACGAAGGCCCGGCTTTACTCAGCACCATCTGGGTCCACATGATTTGATCCATCACACATTTGTCAAAGGATTTACACCACTGAAGAAGAATATCAGCTCTGAATGGTCCTTCCTCCTCTTTCAGCCTTGTTTTGTAGAGGGACTCTACCAGTTTTAAGACCTGAACTCTTTCAGTTTATTTTTGTTGTTTTATCTGGCTGCTTCATTTTTTTTCACTCAGAAAATCTCAGGCAAGTTCACATTATTCCATCGAGGAAGAACTGTCAGGCTGCAACCAACAATTCCTCTCATTATCAACACATCTGACAGTTATTTTATTCAATGGTTGATTGATCCGTTGAGCTCAGTGATTGAAATGTCAGAAAAGAGTGAAAAATGCCTGATTCTTCCTGAAGCCCAGGTTAACATATTCATATAGCTTCATTTTGTCTGAACCAAAAGTCAAAGGCCCAAATGTTGAGTTTACCATCAGAGAAAACCAGCAAATATTCCCATTTGAGAAGCAGGTACCAGTGAATTTCTGGCGTTTTTAATTAAAAGACTTCTTATATGAATCAAATGTCTAAATTGATGCCAATTATTTTCTTTCGATCAGTTAATTGATAACTCAAACTTATCACTTCCCCTCTAGAGTACTGGTTGGTTGGTTTCTGGGTCCCTGGGGACATAGTGTAACTGACATTCATAGTGGCGGCTAATGGGGACCTAACGACACATTGTTGCCCCGGGGGCCCCCAGGAGGTTAAACCAGTAGGGTCAATCTACACTTCTATAGAGTTGCTCTTACAAGTTTTAAAATATAGGCCCCGGTCCTGGTCCTGGTCCCGGTCCTGGCCTGGTCCGTGAAGGTTCCTCCAGTGATTCAGCTGCAGGCTGAGAACTGGGGTCTAATGTGTCCTTGTGTTGTGGGAGGGGAAGGTGAGAGATGGCTGGCGAGGGGTGGGTGAGGAGGAAGAGGAGGAGGTGGGGGAGGTAAGGGGGTGACCCTCGATCATTTCCCGCCCTGATGGAGCAACTCCCGACGGGCGTGGCCTCATTTTAAACAAAGGAAGAAAAATATGGTATTTCCCCTCCCTCTCCTCCTCAGGCTCTGGGGAGCAGGTTCTCTGATATAAAGGAATAAAAGAACCTACCTGGCAGCCCTGCAGACGTTTCATTCAAATCACCTCGGCTCTCATTACCAGCTCTGTCCGATACTTTTCTGCCCTCTGGACAAAATAAACCGGACGGTTTCATGCTGTTTGTCAGTCGCCTCATTCTGATCAATATATTCAATTGACCCAGCTCAAAGCGAAGGACTGCAGCAGCAACTGAGCTGTGTTTATATGTTTCTAAAGGAGGTCAATGGGACACGAAGTGAACAGAAGAGACCTCCTAAGAAAAACAACAGCACTGGCTGTTTGTCCAAAAAGCCTCAAATGACCTATGAATTATTTATGTTCGACTGGCAGCGACCTCTAGTTGCCGTATGAATTGTGTTTGCTGAGACGTTTCACGGAGCAACAAAGCCTCTTATGGTTTCCTTTTTCCTACTGACAGTCAACATTAGTTTCTTTTAATCGTGACCTTCCTCTTTAGTGTTTGTGCCCGAACCCGGACAAGCCCCGACGATTGAGGTGGCGAATCAAAACCATGTAACCCAACCTTTTCATGCTTCCAGTGTCTCAAACGTGACGATTTGCTGCTTTACTTTTCGATCATTTAAGTCAACTTGAATCATTTTGAGGTTTGGACTGTCTGGACAAAGTTTCACGCTGGGCTCTTGTGACGGCATTTCAATAATCAGCAGATGAATCAATAATGAAGACGATCATTAGCTGGAGTCCTATTGTAGAACAGTTCAAATCAGCTCCACCTTGACCAGCTGTAACAGTAAAATGCTGCTTACACAGTCACACATCAGTAAGAATGTGCTAATGATATGTAACAGTCACATTCATACTTTCAAGTACATTGTTCTGCTTATACTCACTTTTAAGTAACATTTCACTTACATTGCAATATTTTACAGGGTGGTGTTAGTACTCAAGCAATGGATCTGAACACTTCCTCCACCACTGGGCTTATTGATATCTGGTGTAACAGTAAAAACCGGGATTCAGAAGTCATTATCTAGACAATGTCGCAGATACAGATCACAGGTTAAAACCAGGTGAGGATGGAATACGTCCACCGCTCGGCCAGGAACATTGTCCTGGGGAAACACAGAACGGGAATTTGATACCAAAAGGACGGTAAGTCCGGAAGATCCATGCCGAACCATCACGGCGAGTGTGAGTCCCAGGCAGCGGTGCTGCTCAGGTATGTGGGGAAACCCTGCTGCTGCCGCTGAGGACGGTCGTCTCTGCTCCTCTCAGGTCTGAGGCGTCTGCTGCCTCCGACACCCTGAACAAAGCCGAGCACAGACAGAGCTTCAGTGAAATCTGCTCTCGGAGATGCCGAATCAATAATAAGATGGAGATTGCACTCCACCTCTGCAGACTGCCGACACATCGGGGAGATTACAGCCACCGACTGAGGGGGATGTTAATGCCTCCCGACAGTGACGAGACCCCCCAGAGCAAAAAGTGTGTTAGAGGAGGAGGTGGACTGTAAATGAGTTTCATACAGTCAGGCTTTAGCCCAGAGAGTGCTGTGTTCATCCAGTCAGGTGTAGCAAGAGTTCCCGTATTTTACTCGACATGTTGTGGGATGCAAGGGCACTTTGACACGTGTAGTTTGGTTCGTCTGCAGGGTTTTTCCATGCTGGTGGCTGGGTGGGTGGGGGCGTAGGGGGGCTCACTGTGGTTGTTTCTGTTTGTACCCTTCCTCCCGGCAGTATTTCAAACTGATCCGCCGACCACACAGAGCAGAATATGTTCCTACCAGGTTCATTAGACCTGCCTTTATTTAAGAATAGCACTGCACTGATCAACACCTTGCATTTCCTATCACTTCTTCAGAATAAAAGCATCCCATCAGTTCGCCAGTGGAGTGCTCTTAATGTGAAGCAGCAGCAGCGGGAAAAGAACAGTCTGCATCAGCAGGAACTTAACACTTGAGTGTGTGAGTAGTTGTTTTTTTTACCTCTTTATACTGGGTGTGGACCTCGAAATGTATCAAGCATTTTGTGTATTTCGAGTTTTGCCCTATTGGGTGTTGTTCACCTTTCAGGCCACAGAGAGCAGGACACACTAACATGATATCATGCCGATATCCAGTGGAGGTAAAACAAAATGCCTCATCATCCCCCCAAAATAGGAAGCAGCAGGCTGCATAAAGCCGACGACGTATGAAATCAAGGAGTGTTTTTACTTAAATGACTGTGATGATTGTGTTGATGCAATTTATTGATTAAACAAGGAAAACTCTACCAACTCATATGTAACATTATGTTGTATCATGACAGTAGCAGAAATAAAAATGACCTGGAGACGATAAAAGTATTTAAATCAAAATGTTTTGATTTAAAAAAATCCGAACTATCAGGAACCAAGGGTTGTGTTACTTAACCAAACTGTAGCTGCGAGTCTCTGTGGGGTCCACAGGCAGCAGGAATCGGGAGTGATATCCACAGGCTAACAGGCTCTGAGTCTGCTGTCCGACTCTGGCACGTCAACGAATCCGGCGATCCCCCAGAGCCCCCTGTCGGTCTCCTCAGCAACCTTTGGCGTAGGGGTCGAGTTGAGTACATGGGTTTGTAGTACCGAACAGTGCATACAGCTACGGTAAGCCCTGAGGGGAAAACTTGTGTCAGTCTGTCACCACCTGCGCTGCTTGAAGCTACTCTTGGTCACACAGCGCTGGGTGAGTTTTTAAAGACATTTGAGGTTGTAATGCTTCTATTAACACGGCTGACTGTCAGTTGGGTAACACATAAAAGCCGAGGAGGTGGGCAAAGGTGAAAGCCTTTCGTCCGTGTGGGACTTTAGAGTGTGAGCACGCGGCTGCTTCCCGGCGGCAGAACGTACCAGCGTGAACTCGATTCACGTCAAACTCACAAAAACACCAATGGAGACTATTCGGTCGTTCATTTTGTGCCAGCAGCAACTTAACACAGCTCTGATACGACGGAGAGGGAACGGCGAGCAGTAAAATAAGGCTGAGGTCTGAAAGTACAAACAGGGACACAGGAGTGAAACGAGACCCCAAACCACAGACAGACATTCAGGTAGAAGCTACAGACGAACTGGGAGCCGAACACAGAGAGACTTTTAAAAACCGCTTCCTCTCTGGTCCCAGCGCAGACACGGGGGGTTAGCTGCTGAGGACGCAGGTGGTCAGCTCTGATACCAAACTGGACCACGGCAGTGCAGTTATCCTCTGCTGTGAGGCTGTAATGGAAACACGTCACCACAGTGCAGCTAAAGCGGACCGACCCGGCCCAGTGGAAAAACCTTCAACCCAGGGAAAAAAGAAGCCATCGTGCCTTTTGCTTTTGGACCAGTTCATGTTCAACACCTATGATTTGCAGACATGTACACATCATTAAAATGTATACGCACACTATCACACAGTCCTGAACCAGCAGAGTTCACTTTGAACTGGACCAAGTCCTTTTCAAGCAGTCTTTGGGTCTGCTTGTTTGGTCCATACCAGAGTTTGATTGATGGCTTTCAACGCAGAACAATCGAACCAAACCAAACAGGTTAGTATTTAAGTCTAAATGATACCAGCGCTTCCCTTTAAGGTGGTATTTTGGTCATAGTAAGGTGACGCTGTGGGGTATTATGGTGAGTTTAAGGTGGTATTACTGAGCTTTCTGTGTCTGTTCAGCAGGAGGAGGCTTGACCAGCGTTGTCAATAGCTGGAGCCTGGAAGCGACTGTTAACCAGCCGTAGCCTCATATTTGCTGTTCATACACGATTCTCATCCCTCAGCAAATAAGCAAATATTTTCCCAAAATCTTGAACTATTCCTTTAAGTTGTTGTGTTAACTGACCATCGAACCGACTCCACCTGCAGCAGCTCGGCGTCAACAACCAGCAGACCAAAGAAAAAAGCTCAGTGCAGGTTGGACAGTGATTACATTAATAGACAATGTTGAGGACCAGCGTTTGAATAACAACAACTGAGCCTATTAGGAGTTTGACAGAGTTCGGTAATAAACCACAGCAGAGGAAAAGAACTCCAAGCAGTTCTGACGCTGAAAGCTGAACCACAAACCTCTGAGTTCATATGAACCTCCTCAACACAGTTCAGACGTTCACCTGATGTTCTCAGTGATGTCAGGTGAGTGACAGGTGAGTGACAGGTGAGTGACAGGTGAGAGGAGGAAGATGTGAAAACATGTGAAAACTTTGCACCTTCAGTTTGGGTGGTTTTTATGTTTTCAGACTGATCCTGGATCCGCCAACAGCCTCCTCAAAGTCCTTAGTATCCTTTGGTCCCAGTCCACATTCGGTGACTCTCAGTAAATCTAACGTTAAGCTTTGGAAGAAATGGATAAAGCTAAGGATCCTCATAGACCCAGTAACGCGAGGAGTTATTGAGTCAATATAACAAGTCATTTATCTCAGCGTCTTGAGACACGTTGTGGGGTTTTGTCTTTTCTCTTTAATGTCCCAGAAATCTGAGAAAAAAACCTGACTTTTTTTGTCTTGTGAAAATAAGATTTTCAAGATAAAAGATGCTCTGGAAGTCTTCATCAGCGGATGGCATTTTTCACCATCACTCATCGTTATAACACCAGGACCAACTAGCTCTGCACTACAATTCAAGGACAAAGCTGTTTCCCTTTTTTCATGTTTTCTACCTGGTTCATCAGTTTGTGAGGATGGTGACTGTTAACTTCCCCTCATTTACGCAGCATGATAACAAATAATGGGAAATCCCAGCTGCTGTCAAAGTCACTATCAAACATGGATCGAAGCGAGTTACAACTTTAAAAAGTTTGGGTTTTTTTCCTTCACGGAGAAACTCAGTCACAGGACATTGGTGTTAGAGAAGGAACTAAAACCTGCAGGTTGAGGATTTCTTCCTGGACTGAGACAAAAACTTGAGGGGAAAATGTTTCCTCAGACAACTCTCCGTCCATTGCTCCGCTTTTGAATGAAAAGGTGAAGGTGACATAATTTTGCCTCAGATCCTCAGCTGTTCAGTAAATAAAACCAGAGATCTGGATGTAAAGAGTAAGAATCTGAAAGTCAATGCTAATTAATGCTAATTAATGTGTTTCAACAAAGTAAAAACAGCTGAGTGTTCGGTCGGGTGGTAGGCGGAGCCTGTTGATCAGGTAGGATCACCTGCACCTGTGGGGAGTTCATATAAAGCCTCCAGCGGGTTGGAGCAGGTTGGCTTGTTTGCTTTGTGCTGAAGGAAATGTCTCGAATTGCTGTTTGTGACTGAACGTCAGTGTTTGTTCAGTTTTCAGTTGCTGGTTTTTGTCTCTGAACTGCTCAAAATCTTCGGTCCGAGTAACAACTGTGACTACAACCACGCTGATGTGCAGCTTTTCTCTGTTTTAGCTGGAGCTCCTCTCATTTCACTCTTCAGCCGTCACTGTGTGTAGATTCACAGCCTCTAAACTATTGTCGGTCTGGCATCACTCCCCATTTACTGTCGTTCACAGTATTTACTGCCCTTTTTTATTTGTCTGAATTCTGAGTGAAAGTCAAACAATGGAACAAAAGAGCCGAGTATCTGTGGCATGTGCACTTGTTTGCTCTGACAATCCCGCAGTGTAGTTGATTGAAAATTATACGGCAGCATCGCATCCCAATCTCAACGTCATCGTCATCATGGGCAAGAAATCAATGAGCTCAGAAACGATGGAAGTTTGAACACTTGCATTTTGATGAAGCCAATTCTGCAAACTCCAGATGACGTTCAGTAACGAACCCATTTTCTCCCCCCTCCCCCTGATCTCAGCGTTTTAAGATTCTTTCCTTCTACAGTATCTGCACATGGCAGCTGCGTTCTGGTTGCGGCTGGAGGAAGATCATGGTTACAGATTGTAAAATGTCTCACCCCGTTCCAGCTCAAACATGCCCTCTGCCCAAGCTGAAAGAATGCAGCATAGTTACATCCATTCTTCTTTCAATGTTTAGTTGATTTTGATGTCGATACAGTCACAGCTCACGCGTCAGTTGCACCGAAGCATCTTCTTTCTTGCTGAAACTGAACTCGCTGACGTCACTAACAGCCACGTTAGCGCTGGAAGCTTAACGTTAGATTTACTGAGAGTCACCGAGTGTGGACCGAGCCCGGGACCAGGATCAGTTGATAGTGTGTGAGAGCTGTTTAGCTGTGATTAGCTCTCCAGCTACGGTATTTTGCCAGCTAGCCCCGTGACTAGTCACTGTGTCACCAGACTTCTAACACCATGTGACTGCACACATGTACGGATGAATTTTGCTGTGTTGCCTTCTGCTGTGGTCGGACCTTCATTGTCTAAGACACTCCTGAACATAACGAGCTGAGGAATATGAGCAAATGACGTTAAAACAGATTAAAACTGCAACACATGGCAAAACTAACCTCAGCTCAGTATCTTCAGATCTTTCAGGATTCCTCCAGTGATGCTTTTTTGATATGTAATAAGATCTTGAAGTGAAAACTTTCATCCCAGTCTCCTGACAGCAGAAATGTTTTAATCCGTTCTATTTCTGGGTCGACTTCTATTCATTTAAATAAAATGAATTTCTCTTTCCGAGCCTCAAGATGACATGTTGTCTCACTGACACGCAGTGATCACATACGCATGCATTACCATCCTTCCTCCGTGGTATCTGAACTGCCTTTTCTGCCCCATTCTTCCTTCACCTCGCCCTCTTTTCCGTGCTGAGCTTTTTTTTAACCTCCTTTTTATTTTTCCTTTCTCCCAGTTCCTCCAGTTTTCTCTCTCGCCTCCTCCTGCCAACTTCTCGTATAATTAAAAAGAATTTGGTTTTAAAATAACTCCTCTCTGACCCTCTGGTTGCTGCTCCACACTGTATTTCATCACTGCTAGTTTCAGTTTTCAGAGCTGCTACTGTACAAATATTACAACTGATTAATTATTCAGGTATTTCTTTGAATTAATGATAATGGGGGTACATCTGAAAGGAAGAATCCATCACACGGAGGGAATCCTGCAGCCAATTTTCTGTGTGTGTGTGTGTGTGTGTGTGTGTGTGTGTGTGTGTGTGTGTGTTTTCACATGCACTCGGAGGTGTTGGCAGCAGCATTTAGTTGGATATGATAATGAGTTTCCTCTGTGGAGCAGCGAGCTGTCACTCAGCTTTGCTCTCTCATCCTGTTCCAGTACCAGCAGCTGTCAGCAAACACAACACTGTTCATCTTGTAACGACTGAAAACATTTGTCGTCATCTCCTGAGAGCAAAAACACTCTTTAAACAGGCAGAGTTTTGCTCTGAAATTTCCCTGCAAGTTTCTGTAAATGTAGAATATTTTCTAGAGTATTTACCCATTTTCTGCACCTGAAATATGGAAGATCACCCCTGAAAGAAAAAGGCGAGTTCCACACCAGACAGATGGCCAAGAGAACGTGGAGCGCCGAACATGCCTTCTAAATGTGGCAGAGCAACCATGTCCATGAACGCGCTGCACTTACATCCTCCAGTCTTCTGGTTTCAGTCTTTCCACCAGATGCTCCAACTTGGCTGCACGGATTTGCTCCCAGTCATCAATAACTAAGTACATTTACTCAAATACAGTATTTTTTGGTACTTTACTCCATTTTATGCAGCTTTACGCTTCTATTCCTTTGAACAACTATAACATTTAAATGCTTCTTACACATTTGTGCTTCAGTAGGGGAGGATGATTATGGATAAAATCTCCTTTCAATATAATTTGATTTTTGTGTGTGTGTGTGTGTGTGTGTGTGTGTGTGTGTGTGTGTGTGTGTGTGTGTGTGTGTGTGTGTGTGTGTGTGTGTGTGTGTGTGTATATAAGTAATCCTCCACGACAAACAGGGGAAACCATTTCTTTATGGAGCCGGCTTTGTGTGCAGGGACATAGACATGTTGAAACAGGAAAGGGACAAACACAAACTGTAACACAAAGTTGGAAAAACACAAAATCTAAAATGTCATATGCTTCAGCAAAACTCAGCATGAGGTCTAACAAACATGCTGAATTCCCTTCCTTTTTAAGAAATGTGAAATGTCACTTTTATACAGATTAAGTCCCCCATTGTTTGTATCCAGAGACCTTTGCGGCTCCTTTGTCGGTGCCATGCTACATTTCTTGGTGTGTTACGGTCATCAACTGTCAATCGGTGGACTCTAGCATAACCAACACACATGAACACAATGTTCAGACCCAGGGCATATCAGGGTACGTTCAGACGTCCCTTTATTGGGACTAATTGGACCAAACCAGCAAAAACTGATCCCAGGCTATAAAAGGAAGAACACGCCCCATACTCTTGCCCATACAGTGCATCAGATCATCTGAATTCCCCAGTGTAGTTTGATGTTTCCTTTTTAAACATGTGGAGAAGGAGTTTATTTTTGTCCCGGCTGCTGGTCCTTTTTTTTTTTTTTTTAAATGACATCATCTCCATGGAAACAGAGCAGGGGATGATGACTGTAAACACAGTATTCAAGCTCCTCACACATTAGTTAGTTTTTAGATCATTTGTCAGTTTCCGAGGCCTGTTAGATGGATAAAGACTTTGTATTTTGGGTGGAACTCTTTCCGTTTATATCACAGAGCTGAACGCCAGCTTCCTATTGGCTGCTCCTCGGTAATCCCCCCGTGAGTTGACGGCGCCTCCTGCGCTCGTCAGCTGAGGTAATTAAAGACCTGCTGAACCTGCTTTAATTAAAACGGTTTCAACAAAGAACTCGGTGGGTCACAGTGTTTCAGAGATGTGAAGTTTTAGAGAAACAGCAGCTGAAGGTCTCCACATTGTTCAGCTGTTTGTGCCTCAGAGGAAGGATTCTGCTGAGTCATACCAACAGAGATGAAAAACAAAGTTTTGCCTGGAAAGTTTCACTGAGTGGAAACTTTGATCCAAAGTCTCTCAGACTTGGTGCTGACCTGCTGAAGTAAGCGCGCCGACGTGCTGAGGCGAGCGTATTGTGTCATTTCCTGTCGCCAGCGTTTGTCTGACTGGTTGTGAGTTTTGCTGCTCTGCCTCTTCCCAGTTCATTTAGCTATTTTCTTGACTACAGCGGCTAATTACCCGCTGTACATTAGTTCTGCTGAAGCACCCTTAGCTCTCTACTCCTTTTGCTACTTTCTCGCTACTTCACAGCTGTTTACAAGCTTTTCACTGTGTTTTATGTTTAGTTATTCCTTTGCCTCCTTTAGCGATAACGGTACATGTAATAAATGTACATTATTTGCAGTGATGGAGGCGGGGAAACCAAATTGCTAGCCGCGATAGTTAGCCAGCCCCCAGTAGCCGGTGTGAGCCAACCCAGCGTTGCCCCTACTCTCCTCTCCGTTAACTCCGGAGCAGCCAGGGCGGCTGGGTGACTGTCCGTAACAAGAAGCGCAGCCCCAAGCAGAAGCCCGTGGTTCACCACCAACTAGTTCACGTTTCAAACAGATACTCCCCACTCAGCAACACACCGGCTGAGAAACCACCTCTGATTATTGGCAGCTCTAACTTGAGAAACGGGAAGTTAGCGACATCGGCGACCATAGTCAAATGTGTTCCCGGGGCCAGAGCGGCGACGTTGAATCCTATTTAAAACTGCTGGCTAAGGATAAACGTACATAGAGTAAGATTGTTATTAACGTCGGCAGTAACGCCACCTGATTACACCAATTACGAGGTTACTAGAATAACTGTTGAGTCGGTGTGTACATATGCAAATACAATGGCCCCTGCCTCATCTGACCAGCGAGGACATTCAGCCGCACGTCATCACTCAAACACTGGCTGTCGAGGTGGTGTCCAGCAAATGACGTTTGTAGATAAGGCTTTGTAGATAACTGGCGGACTTTCTGGGGAAGTCCTGGTCTGATCAGGAGAGACGGCGTACATCCCACTTTGGATGGAGCAGCTCTCACATCTAGAAATCTGACTGGGTTTATTGGTAGACCAAAACCATATCAGGAGGAGTTGTACACAGAAACCTAATAAAAATGAAGACCACCACTGCAGAAGTACAACAAAATAGGAGAATTACATGTGGACTCTTCAACATTAGATCGCTACCATCCAAAGTCGTATTAGTAAATGATCCAATATTAGATCTTTATATCGATATATCTAGTCTCAATGAAACCAGGCTGTGTCATGTTGAATATGTTGCCTAAATGAATCCACTCCCCCCAGTCATATTAATACCCACATTCCTCAAGGCATCGGCCGAGGAGATGGAGTCGCAGCCATTTTCAACTCAAGCCTAATAACCAACCCTAAACCTAAACTCAGTTACAACTCATTCAAAGCCTGGTTCTTAATCTTAAACATCCATCACGGGAAACTTTAAAGCCTGTTCTATTCATTATAGTTCATTCAGTGTAAATAAACCCACTCACATTTTTAACCGCAACCTGGACCTAATTCTGACTTATGGCATCGAAATTGAACATTTAATAATCTTTCTACAGAATTCTCTTTTATCTGACCATCGTTTGGTAACTTTTGACTTCCTGTTACTGGACAACACACTATGAGGCAGAAATGTCTTTTCTAGATGACTATCTGATAGAGCTGTAGCTAAATTTAAGGAAGTGATTCCATCAGCACTTAATTAACTGCCATGATTCAATAGAACAGAGGACTCGTACGCTAACTTTAGTCCCTCCCAAATTGACCAACTTGTTGATAGTGCTGCAGGCTCAATGAGAATAACACTCGACTCTACAGCCCCTCTAAAAAAGAAGATAATGAAACAAAGGAGGTTAGCTCCATGGTTTAACTCCCAAACCCACATATTAAAGCAAACTATTTGAAAACTTGAAAGGATATGGCGTTCTCCCAAACTGGCAGAGTCCCACTTAGCCTGGCATGATAGTCTGAAACATATAGGAAGGCCTCTGTAAAGCCAGAGCAGCCTATGACTCATCTCTGATAGAGGAAAATAAAAATAACCCAACTAGGCTGCTTAAGGGAGTTTTACCCTTAGTTAGCAGCTCTTTACTAGATATAATCAATATGTCTTTATGAACAGGCTAGGTACCGCAGTCCTTTAAAACAACTGTAATTAAACCTATTCTTAAAAAGCCTACTCTCGATCCAGGTATTTTAGCCAACTATAGACCCATATCTAACCTTCCCTTTCTCTCTAAGATCCTTGAGAAAGCTGTCGCCAACCAGTTGTGACTTTCTAAATAATAAGTTTATTTGAGGATTTTCAGTCAGGACTTAGAGAGCATCATAGCAAAGAGACAGCACTGGTGAAAGGTACAAATGACATTCTAACTGCATCAGACAAAGGACTTGTCTCTGCACTTGTCTTGTTAGACCTTATTGCTGCATTTGATACCACTGACCATCACATCCTGTTACAGAGACTGGAACATTTAATATGCATTAAAGGAACCGCTCTAAGATGGTTTATGTCCTATTTATCAGATCTATTTCAGTTTGTGCACGTTAACGATAAATCCTTCATATACTCACAAGTTAGTCGCGGAGTTCCACAGGGTTCTGTGCTTGGACCAGTTTTTATTCACATTATCTATGCTTTATTTAGGCAATATTATTAGGAAACACTCCATAAACTTGGATTGTTATGCAGATGATACCCAGTTGTACTTGTCAAAACTTAACTTCAAGCTTGCCTTAAGGACATAAAGACCTGGATGACCAGTAACTTTCTGCTGTTAAACTCAGACAAAACAGAAGTTATTGTGTTTGGCCCCCAACACCTCAGAAACACCTTATCTAATGATATAGTTAGTGCAGATGGCATCGCCCTGGCCTCCAGCACCACTGTTGGGAACCTGGGAGTTCTCTTTGATCAGGATACGTCCTTTAACTCTCACCTAAACAAACTTCAAGGACTGTCTTTTTCACCTATGTAACATTGGGGAAAAAAAAAAAAAAAAATCACATATCCTGTCTCAAAAAGACGCTGAAAAACTAGCCAATTCTTTGATCTGATCCAGAACGCTGCAGCACCAGTACTGACAGGGACTAGGAAAAAAGATCATATTTCACCTGTGCTAACACAGGTGAAATATGATCTCTTTTCCATCAAAGCTTCCTGTAAAATCCAGAATATAATTTAAAATCCTCCTCCTCACCTACAAAGCCCTTAATGGTCAGGAACCGTCATATAGAACCCTATTACCCCAGTAGAACACTGTGCTCCCAGAACGAAGGCTTACTTGCGGTTCTTAGAGTCTCCAAAAGTAGACTGGGAAGCCGATCCTTCAGTCATCAAGCTCCTCTACTGTGGAACCATCTTCCAGTTTGGGTCCAGGAGGCAGACGCCCTCTCCACATTTAAGAGGAGGCTTAAAACCTTCCTCTTTGATAAGGCCTACAGTCAGGCCGGTCTTGAACCAGACCCTAGTTATGCTGCTATAGGCCTAGACTGCTGGGGGACTTCCCATGATGCACCAATTTCCTCTCTCTCTCCATCCATAGGTATTCATATCCCATCAATGCTCGTTACTAACTCGTCTTCTTCTCTCTCCCGTAGTTTTGTCCTTCCTCGTCTCTCTCCTCTCTCTTCCTGTCGCTTTCTGCAGGTATTTCTGCCCCTGGTGCTGCAGAGTCTAGATCTGTGACTTTAAACCACCTACTGCCCCCATGATTATTAGTATTATTAGCCCTATTAATATAATTATAAGTTTTACTATTAGTTTGATTATTGTTATACATCTTTATGTTGTACCTGTACTGTGCTATGTTCTTTCCTCCTCCTTTGGTTTATATCTGCAAAACTGAAGACGTTCCCATCATCCTCAGCTGTACTTTGTGTTTAATGCCGATTAGCAAATGTTAGCATCCTCATGGGCAGCGATGTAGAATGCAGCTCCCGACATACAGCACAATTCTTCCCCATTTACATATTATTATTTTGTGCAAACGCTGTGCTAACCAGCACAGTAAGTACTGATACATACAATACATGTAGCTACAGCAGTGAGGGCTCAAGCTAGAAAGGCAGTGATGTCCAGTAAAAAGTAACTCAGTGACATGGCTGTCAAACTTTTGTCCAATCAAATATGTGCAAGCTCACATTTCTGACAGACGACTTTGTAACGTGGTTTCTTTACTACTGTTCACCTGATGATGGTGGAGTCGGGGGATAAAACCTCATCACAACCTCTGTGCAGTGTTTCGGTGTCTGATAAACCCTCATATTCATGGATCGGTGACTCATCACAGACACACACGTTTGGCCTAATAGAATAAAATGTAAACTGTATCAGATTGACAGGAGAAGCTGCAGACATTTTGATTGATGGAAGAAATAAGTTGAATAGTTCGTTTAAAAATGAGCTGGAGGTGAGATAAGAGACAGAAATTGATGAGGAGAAATCAATAACTCATCCCTAAAATGAGCTAATTAAATTTTGTAGGCATGGCTACCTTTCAGCTGCTTGCCAAGTATCAGCGCATTCTTACACACACACACACACACATCGTATACAGTTTAGTCTTGTCAATGAGCCTGAGTCCTGCAGACGTGTTCGCATTAAGCACGTAATTTACATACTCAACCCCCAAGTAGGCAGTGTTTTGTTTTTTTTTTTTGGTCTTTATACTGCCATATAAAAATGTAGTTCAATTCCTGAACACGGTGTCTGCCCAGCTTCAGCCCAGCTGTTCTGCTAACTCAACCCTACAACGTGGAGCTCACGCTGAACGGAACCACTGGACCCCCGTTTGGCTCGGTGCATTGAGAATTCCAATAAAGTTTATTCAAATGAGAAGACCGCCTCAATAACGCCGACAAAAAGAGAGAGAGGCAGCATTACTCTGTGATTCTATTGTGAACGGAAAGTTAGAGGAGAAATACGGAGCCACGGATGGAAGGTAATATTAAAAGGAGCTCTTTTGACAGCAGCCATGTGAGGAAACTGATCGCTGAACTGCTCAGACTCCAATCATTGATCAGTGACCTCAAACCGCACATCAAACGACATCCAATCAGGCAGGAATTCACCCTGATTCTAACCTGGGGCCAGAAATTTCAGGTATAAACGAATCTGTACAGTCTCTGCCCGGCTTCACGTGAGCCTCTGATTATTTTGACTTTCAAGGATCTGATCATCAGTGATCCGGTTCCTTCATCCTGTTATCAGCTAATACTGACACATTTGGTGAAGCGTTGCCTCTAAACTGTGTCAGA
Source organism: Xiphias gladius (assembly GCF_016859285.1). NCBI lineage: Eukaryota > Metazoa > Chordata > Actinopteri > Istiophoriformes > Xiphiidae > Xiphias > Xiphias gladius. Next base: position 29,586,746 of record NC_053421.1, read on the forward strand.
GTCCTTGATTTATTTATCATTAAACGCAGTGTTTCAGGTAAAGTGAGTTCTCTCCAGTACACGGAGCAGCTTCCTGTTTCTCTGACCCGTGGTCTTGTGTTGTGTTCGCTCTGACATCTTCTTCATGTTGAGTCTCCCTGTGAATCTTTTGTCCTGTTGACAGAATTAATGGCCTCTTTTCATCCGTTTCCTCCTCCTCTTGAACCCGTCACGCCTCCGAACAAACAGCCCAGTTGTTTAATTACTGCTGCTGCTGTTTGGGAATCGCACTGAGGATGTTGGGGCAGCTGGGAAATTCTCCTTCATTTTCTCCTTTACTCTCGCAGGGTTGGACACCAAACGGCACACAGTGTAACACACTCACACCGGGAGCTGATAGACACAAACGCACACTGACTTCGTCATGTTTGGAAATAATTCTCTATTATGTTGAACGCTAAGTATTAAAAAGAATATTTTCTTCAGTTTAATAAAATCAAAACCTTCTTCCTGAAACATCTTTAAAGTTAAAATGTTTACCTTAAAGTGTTTTAAAAAAACTGAAAATTTGATATGATGACGTGGCAACTGGGGATGTGATTGAAAGTTCACGCACAGCTACTGGTGGGACTGGTTTCTCAAGAACATCTTCCACTGGGAAATTAATTCAGGTTTAAAGTTCTCACTGAAGACTCGCACAAGACGGAAACCATTGTCACCTGACAGAATCAGTCTAGCAACCACAAGTAGCTACAGAAGGCCTGCCAAGCTTTGGATTTCCTAATGTTATGACGATGGGTCAAATTAGTTTTCATGTCTTAGGCCGATGAGGAGAGCAAAAAAGTACTGCACCAAGCGTCTTTTTTTCTTCTTCTTTTTCCGCGCAGCCACTCCATAACTTCTAGTAGAAAATCTCTGAACTTTTCAGAAAGACGCCGGTGTCGCTGCTGTAGCTCCTTTTCAGGCAACCAATCACATGGGGCGAGACTGGTCATCCTGGTGACTGGTAAATGGAGGAGAAGCTTGTACTGGCCGTGTCTGTCCGTCCCGGGCTGTGTGCGTCAGACAGTAAAGCCCATTTGTGGGAGCAGACCTGCCGTACACTTAATGTTGCTGGTGAGTGTTGTGCTTTTATCACCGTATGTGTTGTAAGCGCACTGTCAGCTGTGTAGTCAACCCTCTGTTAACGGAGAGTTAAGTTGGCTACCTAGCTAATGTCAGTCTGCTCCTGGAGGAGCAGCTCGAATTGCCCCTTGGTGAGCCTGAAAAAGGAAAACGGAAACGGGCTCCATCTAACAGTAGCTCTGGGACGAGGTGGTGATATTCACCGTATTGATGTCTCCGACGCATCGTGTCATGCACCAACATCCTCCTCGCTCTACAGCTGTCAGACTGAGCGGAGACATGCTCATCCATACAAAGGTCGAGGGCAGGCATCCTCCAGTTGGTGGTCATGGTGAAAAAACATTGTCAAACAAATTGGAAAAGCCTAGCATCTCCCCTTTGCTTTTTATCAACGACGGTGACGATATGTTGTCAAGATATTGTTGTCATAGAAACAATTTCCTTGTGTAGCGCTTTTTTGATTTTGCGCTCCCAAGCGCCCTGCCAGCGCACTTTATGGACACAGGCCCTTATTTGACAGATCTCTCTCCTCCCCTGTGAGCTTAAGGTGTTGTCCTATGATTGGACCGTTTGAAGGAATTGCTGCCTGCTGATTGGACAAGCAGCTGACAACTGCTCCACTGAAACCCCTCTCAGAGAGGGAGAGGAAACCATCAGACCTGTGAGGAGCCGTGAGGAGACTGGAACCTTCCTCACATCAACGCACGGAACCAGCAGAAACGTCAGATTTCCATCACGTTCTCCATCACGGTTTCCCATCGTCTGAGCTTCGACTGCAGCTCTTTTTAGTGACCTCGTTTCGCCGTGTCCTCTTCTTCTGTGGTGGTTTAACGGCAGCGACTGGAGAAACAGCTCCACCAGCTGTTGATAAGCTCACATTCACACAGTAGGAATGGAGGGAAACTTCATTCCCATTTTCCTCTTCCGATTTTTCTCAGATTGTGTTTAACACAAATGTGCTGGTCCTATGTGAAAATGTCTTCCATGAAAAAGGTCAATTCTTTTTTTTTTTTTTTTTTTTTAACTTTGTTCATCAGTGAAGCTTTGAAAAATTTGAACTTTGATTGGCACTGTGCAGCTGGCCATTTTTGGTAATCATGCAACATGTAAGATTTCCCCCAGACCAGGTACATAACAGTAAATAATAAGAGATACTCTGTACCCAAAGAGTTTGAAGTGTTCAAAAATCAAAAAGTGGGTAAAGAGGCATATCATTAGCTAACTGTTTATAATGTTACAGGTTACGTTAGAAAAATCACCTGTTTAGGACTGGAACAGTCTAAGTGAATGTTAGCTGCTCTATCTGCTCTGAATCATCAGCTACAGTCATTTCAGTTTGCTCCCTCTAGAGAAATTTGTGAAAATAAAACACCATGGGAGGAACACGACAGGGCCCTGATTCTTCTTTTATGATGAGATCTGATTGTCTGCCTGATTTTAGAGAATTTACAAATGGAGTCGTGTCTGAAATTCTGCTGTGTTCATTGACCCCACATACAACACATAGAGGCACTCAGAGGTTACTGATAAAACTTTTATTATCATAAGTCAGTTTCATTGTTTTGCACACAATACTGCATGTTAACACAACGATAAGTCATGCATCACAACACCTGTCCTCCATCTTTTCTCTCTCTTCTCAACAGAAACCTTACAGTACCTGTAAGGACATTTAATATTCATGGAATCATCACAGCAAAACCAAACTAAAAAGGCTCGAAAGTACCACAGATTTGAAGTATGGAAACTAAAATCATATTATACAGTATGTATGCCATATACAATTTATGAAAAACTGAGTCGAGAAGGTTCTGGGAAAAAAACAAAACAACCCATTAGTTGGGACTCATGCTTACTTTGCTTTAAGGAGCATGTATGGTAAAGACACTTGAAATGAATGTGGAATATAGATGCTTCTCTTGAATACAGATGTAAAATTATTGGCTGTATATGTCATTTGACTTTGCTTGGCTAATAAACATTGGTCAGCCACTGTGATAGGCAGGACGTGTCAGGAAGAAATACTTCTATCAAAGATGACAGTTTATGCCGGGATCGGACAACCCAACACTTTCACACTCACGTGAAGGTCTCGATCTCTGATCAGGTGATCCAAAATGCCTTAAATTCAAGAAAGATCAGACTACGAGCCAAGAATTATGTCCATATTCAATGATTCCACACCTCCCCAGTTTACAGCAGATGCCAACGTTCAGCGCTAAGACAAGCAGTAGTGTGCCCTTCATGAAGTGATGCAGAAAGTAAGGGTGTGGAGGTCGATCTTTCCCCAACCGAAACCAAGTGATTTAGCTGGCTAACCCCAACTATAGTCTATTTAGCCATAAATAGCATCTGTCTCTAACATTAACCAGGCTATAGTTGTCAGGCGCAGATACTGTAGATAGCAATAAGAAGGATACAACTGGCTGAAATGAGTTTCCGACGCAGTGTCTCTGGGCTCAGAAACGGGGAAAGGAGTTCCGACATCCAGACGGACGTTGGAGTAGCTCCACTGGTTCATGTCGAGCCAGTGGAGGTGGTTCAGGCATCAGCATCAGGACACCTTCTGCTAACTTCCTTGGTTTTCTGGGAACATCCAAATGGGACAAGACCTCAGAAGAAATATACAGGGTTAAGGAGCTTTGACACCGAGGAGGAGCTCCACTGCTCTTCCCTCATAGGAGCTAGTTAAGGGGGTTCAGGGATCTGATCTGTGGAGGTTTTTTCCCAGCAGTCCTCCAAGGAGGACACGCATGGCAAAACCCAGAGGTTGTTTGAGGGATCAGTTATCCCATTTGGATGTTATGCATATCATCCAAAAGGTTTCTTTTACTTTTGTATTGGTGGGAAGTCTCTGGTTGCATCGGACCAGTCCAGTTGCTTATAACTCCTAGATTTATCATGACCCGGATTACTGATAATCTTCAGATACCTAGGGATAAGGATTTTTGTGAACTAGCTCGCCTCGCCTGTTGCCACAGCAAATTGACTCTGAATAAGTAGTGGAAAACTGATTAACAGATGGACGTATGCATTCGTTGTGAAGCCTGATCCTGAATTAGGATTTAATCAAATTGTAGAATTTTGGAAAGTTTGTGGAAGTTTTCTGAAACTAGCAAGAAATTTCTAAAAACAAAGAAGAAAAAGAAGATAACTCGACTGAAAGAGAATTACAGTGTGGCTGCACCCTAAAACTTTCCGGGTACCAAATCTGATTGCTTCAGTAATTAAAAATAGAAGAAAAAAACAATAAAAACCAAAAGAAGTGAATTCATTCTTCAAAGACAAAAAGACAGGCAGGTGTTGTGGCACAAAGTTACCAAATCTATCAAGTTAATCTAGAAAGCTCTCTAAGATACTTAAATTGTGCTTTTAAATCTACTCACACATTTTCGTTTACATGTGAACATGCTTGAGAGTAGAACAGCCCCCTCATCGTTTACATTGTAAAAGTCATTATTACTCACATTATTCACCACCAGGAAACAGAAAACACAAGGACTGAGGAGTCCTGCATGGGGATTGGCATGCAAAACATCAGTTCATGCATCTGCCTCGCCTTTAGAAAAAAACAGTATAGGATGCAGAGGTCTGTGAAGGCAGGTCGCTTGTTCATCCGGCAGAGATCCAAAATGCTTTACAACGTACGAACCTTACGAAATTTAGCAAAATCTCGATAAACTCTTATAAAAACAAACCAACAGGGGGTGGAGGGGGATCATACATTCCTTCATCGACTGTTTCCCCGCCTGTCATGCTCACTGCAGAGAAGCAGTGTTTGGATTGGTCAGTGTTGTCTGTTTGTGTGCTTTTCATTTCCATTAAAAACACTGAACATTACAGTCTATTCAGCCTTTGTCGGCCCTGCATGCACAACGGATGCTAAAGGTGCTACAATTAGTATTTTTAGACAAGGAACTTGAGACGCGATGAATTCTTTCCTCACACCATTGAGTACTTTTAGTCTTACTGTTCCTCATTTCCCATGAACCTCCCTGCTTTCTATGTTGTGTTCATGTCATGTGGGATCGAAGGCAGCAAAAGATACCAATGTTTGCGACAACTCGGGATGGTGGCTGTGGGTTCTAGTGCCTGGTCACACCAGAAAGTAGTACCATGAAAGTCATTTGTGAATCCATGTGAGATGGATAGTGCTGGAAGCTTGGTGAACAAGTGACTTCTTGCAGCACTAGTTGAGCCGCTGTGGCTGGCGAGCTAACCGCAAACGTGCATCACCATGGTAGCTGACTTGCTGCCAGCTAGCTAACAACCAGATAGCAAATTACCCGGCTTGGTTGCTAACCGGACAAAAAGTTATCAGAGTTTATTCAAGAGATCGTACCTTTAGATTCTGGCAGTTTATACCCTGGCAGAGGAGGGTTCTATAAAACTGGATGATGTGACACAGCTAATATGATATATTCATCTATTGATGATTGCGGTTCCACGCAATCCCCGTCAAGACAGTTTCCAATCAACACAAAAACTGTAACTGTCAGACTCCACGCAACCTTCCAGTTGGCGAAAGATCTGGATAGATGTACTTTGCATCGATTTTGCTGACATGAATGAATTCTGGTCTGAAGTGAGACTGTCATAAAAGCCGGGCCCTTACTGAACAGAAACCCAAGAGAAACACAAAGATTAGCTACAATTCTTAAAAGTATATTAAAGTAATGCTACATAGCTGACAACTTTGCTTACAAAGCGAGCTGTTAAAGGCTACTCATAGGTGTAAACCCTGGCTTTCTGGTGGTAGTTAGAACCTGGGTGTTGACAGGTACGCTATTTACAACTTAGAAATGAGCGATTACAGTCCCACATGACATGAAGTCAAAGGTACGGTCACGTTAGCCTTATGTATAACAAGACCGCCACACTCAGGTCTGATAAAGAATATGATGTCTAGATCCTGATGTGGGTGGATATCGAGCAGTGTAGTATGAATCCCTTACCAACGAGACTCCCTGTGCTCCTGCGTTCAGGATCACTAAAGGGTGAAACACAGGGCCCACATTCGATGTGTTTCAAACCTCCCTCGGCTACCGTTTCGTGCGTAAGCCCACATACTGGCAGCATCAGCCCTCTTATCAGCACAGGCTGACGAACTGCTCTGAGACAGGATATGCTGCTGTCCTTGTTAATGCTTTCGAAAAGAACCCATTTTATTACATCGCTCTTTGAAATGGCAGCTACGGTACTTTGACTACTTATAGTATGTTCTGTGTGTGTGTGTGTGTAACAGGCATCGTATGATGAATAGCTAACCCTGTCTCTTTCCCCTCTGTGAACATCCTAATTAGCACTTCTATAACCAGCAGCTTCCCCCGCTTCTCCTTTCCTAAATATGACAACAGGTGAGGAAACGCTCTCCACTTGTTTTGCGCTATAAAGCAATCCAGCAAAGCCTCCTCTCCTGTACACGTCTGACCTGTAAATCCCTCCCCGTGTGAAATTCAGTGCAGTGGCTGGAAGGGTTCTTGTAGCCTTTTGTGTCTCGAGTGATCTCGTTAAAGTCTAAAAGGAGCCGCTTCTTCGTGGCAAAATGCTGCATGTGGCACCTTTAACATCCGCATTAACAAAGAACAAAATACAGTAAACATTTTCCTCAGTCCAGGAGAGGTGGTGCTGTCCAGAGGCAGCCGTGGCGGCGGCGCTCACGGGCCGAACGGCCTGGAAGACTGGTACTCGCTGGGCACTTTGGGCTTGATACCCTTGCTGTTGTAGTAGTCAACCACCTGGTTGGGCACTTCTGCAAGCACACTCTTAGCCAGAGCAGCTGGAGAGGCCTGAAGAGGAGGAGAAGGAGGCAACATCAGTCATACTGTGTAAGGTACATACACATCTACAAACGTACAACTGCAGATGAAGCTCTTCACCTCTCTCTTCTGACATGAAAGTGTTGAAAGGATCAACAGTTCTCTCTTTGGTGAAGCTGTAGTGTTTTACAAAGACACAGAGTGTTAAGCGGGGATTTTTCTCACTAAAATTCTTTATGGATCTGCCACGATCTGAAATTTGAGAGTTGGCAGCTGAAGAGCAACTTTTCCCCCCTGAGGGTGGATCCAAGGAAGCCATTTCAAGTAGCAGTCGCTCTTATTTTCTTATTCTCACAACCCAGTAGCTCTAGTAACTCTAGTTTTTTTACGTAGTTGAATGTAGCACAAAAAAGCGTATCAAGCTGAACTTTTCCCGGCGTTGTGCTCCTGGTTGACTGGATGAGCGGTGGCGGGGGATGCTGGTATGTTTTTAGAGGTTCAGTTCGCAACGAGCGAGCACCCTGTCACACCTCTACTGTCTTTGGTCTGTATCCGTAAACAGACCATAGTTCAACAACTGCACGTCGGATAGCTGTGAAATCTGCAGTGGACACTCATGGTCCCCAGTGGATAATCCTAAAGGTCCTAAAGACCTCCTCAAACCCCTGACATTTCCACTAGAGCCGCCATCAGAACAAAATTTCAAACACAATAAATATCAGAATCTGCTTCTGCTCTTTGGAGGATGAACCAGTTAGATTTTAATGACCCTGTGACCTGTCCTGCACCACCCTCAGGAGAAACTCTACAGTGCAACACTGTTATAATGTGGGCTGTAATAATGATCAATGATACAGGACGTACCAGTATCCCTTCATCCACACCACCCATAATGTTCCGAATGTGTGTGTTTTTTTTTTTTTTTTTCATTGTGGTTATACTGTATAAAAGTGGCTAATGATAAAATATATTTATAACAAGACATAGTGATCCTGGAATTGCCTTTTTTTTCAGAAGACGTGTTTCCCATTCCTTAACCAGACTGGGGGGGCCTGCCACAGTTTCACAATGAACCGAAAACATTTTTACACTTCTCAACGTTTCTCATACATTGATTTATTTGTGGCGCCTGCCACGATACCGGCATTGACTGCCAATTTTATTATTTCCATCGGTTAAAATCTTTGCAGAGCTGTGCGAAATGCATCGATTCACTCAGCCCCGTAAAAATCCATAAAGATTTTACCGGCCCTGTCAGTCTCTTCACCGACCCGCTCTCCGTGCCTGTCATTCAGGACGCTGCGAGAGGCGTTGCCGCCCGCAGGTTCCCGCACGATGCTGCCTGCCTCTCAGTTTCCCCGGCCAATCACAATATGTAATCAAACAACCAAATAACAACCTTCACCGACCCGCTGCTCATCTCTGCCTCGTTCTGCTGCTGTCACCTGCAGTGGAGCTGTATATTGTTCATTAGTTATCTGTCACAAAGTACTTGGCGAGTAAAATATTTGCAGTCGAGCACCTTTATATGTTATTTAACGATTCATTCAAGACAGAACCTGAAACCAGTGGCAGCGTGGAAGAAAGAAATCGAGGTGAAAAAGGGTGGATCGCTGAAAATGATAGGCAGGAATAGAGACGGTTAGCAATGGGCTAAAATGTTAGCCCAAACAAAAACAAATATATGCACATAAACATACGTACGTACGTACTGTACTGCAGATTGTGTGGTAAATAAATTGTTATTCTGTATTGTGCAAGGTTTACACTGTTTCATCCTTTTGGAAGAAATCACAGGCAGTGTCAGTCAGAGATGCTCGTCTCTGCCTCGTTCCGCTGCCGTCAAATGAAAATGGCTTCCTTTTGGGGCCAAAGCAGAAACTCTCATTCATCACACAGATTAAATCCAAGAGGGAAAATATATTCAACGTCTGTGAAATGAGTCCAAGCTGGGGGGATATGTCTCCGCTGTACTGTACAGACTGTAACCTTCAGACTTGTTAAAGGCTGAAGAGTCATATGAGAGAAATAAAAGATTTCCCACTGAAGATTAGCTGGCAGATTGCCTCCCCGTGTTCCTTCTTCAAGGCTGAAAACTGATTTCTTCAATATCTTCACACGCTCTCCTCTCCTCTCGTCCTCCTCCACTTCCAACATGCCCTGGTTCTGAGTTTAAAACACACTTTCTACGCTCTTCGTGGCTTATTACTTTCCCAACACTTTACTGTCATCCAGTGATTTTTGGGTCACACGAAGTTACAGTATATACACACTCACTGTTCCATTTTCTATCGAGAATAGATGTTTCAAATGAACACACCACTGGTGCCAGTATTTAGCTTCTTTTTTTTTTTTCCTTTATGCTGAATGTGTTTGTAATATTAACACAGCACTGACCAGACCAGGATATGAAAATGCAGTTTCCAGGGGACAAGGTTGAAATAAGATGTTTACAATTGAACTGTCTTTGTACCTTCCGTAAATTTCAGAGGAATTAGAAATCCCAATTTCTGCATTTTTAATATGATCTAAACTTGACAATTACATTTAGGTTCATTGATAGAGACCTGAGATAAAGCTGTATTTAAAATATCTAACCACTAACAACTGACAAAATAAATCTGTAAACAAAGATTCTCAAGAAATCAAGAGTGAGCTGGAAAGAAATTCAGGGTTTAGGGATGAATTAATGGCTGGTATAACAAAACCAGGGAGTTAATGTAACCTCCTTCTCAGAGAGATGTTGATGTTCTAGACTGTTTTGAAAAGAAATCTCAACTTTAGTCTTATTTTATTGGAGAAAGTTATTATATAAAGTATGAAAGGCACAACAAAATGCAGGCAAGGTAGGTGTGAGCTGAGTGTTGTCAGCACAGCTACAGAAACGAATACTGTATCTGAATAATGAGACCCAGCGAAATTAGTGTAGAAAAAAAATGATGGCCCTATAACCGTGCCTTGGGGAACTCCTCAAGCAGGAGGAGTTTCTGTTTGATGTAAAAGTGTTTCAAGCAGAAAAGATTAAAACATGATGATTCTTTTATTTCAGTTTAACCAGGAACTGATTTTTGATTTTGATTTTATTAGATCTGCTTTATGTCACTAACGTGTTTGAAGTTCCGGAAAGGGACGAACTGGACGATGTCCCGCAGGACGGGCTCTCCTTTAGGCGATCGCAGGATCCCATCGTCGCCGTCCAGCATCTGCATGTCGCTGAAGTCGGCGTTCCCAACCCCAACGATGATGACGGACATGGGGAAGTGGGAGGCCTGGACGATGGCCTCCCTTGTGTCAGCCATGTCAGTAATGACACCGTCTGTCAGGATCAGCAGGATGAAGTATTGCTGGAAAAGTGAATATCAAGATAAACATTAAACTTCTCTCTTCTCTCTTCTCTCCCCAGTTCACTCTCCTGTCACTTAGTTCTTCAGTCAAACTGTCCAAAAGTTTCAAAATGTCTACAATTTCCAGTAATTTCCGAGGACCAGACCTGACAGTAAAATATCCCAACCTGTTATGTCAGTATAGATGTATTTTCTTTAGTCTTTCGTCTTCTATATACTGGACATTTCTGCAACAACGCTGGCACAAATTGGATGAAGAGAAACTAATAAATAAATTCACTTTCTCCCAGATTCCCTGATCTTTATGTTTCCTGACATTCAGTTCAACAACAAACTAAAACAAGCTCAAGGAAGTTATTTCCTGAACCTGTGCCTTGCCCAGGAATGCGTCACCGGGACAGAAACAGTATTCACCCTACTTGCTACGCCAACCTTCAACGTATTCCACGATTAAACGAGCATAACAACCTTTGTGGTTTTGTTGGAGGTTGCCAGTTTGATTCCCCAGACTAAATAAGCCTGTCCAAACATAACTGAATGACAGTCCCTCCCTGTCCTTGACGAAGGGACTTTGATGTGGATAGCTTACAGGTGGGGGATGCAGACTTTCCTTGGACAATCCCAGACCAGCTTGGTCTCACTAGTCACACCACAGTCTGCTGCTGTCTGGCTTCTTCCATGGCACTACCAGACAGCTTCTATTGTGGTATTATGAATAAATGAAACAACCTGCTCTCACCATGGCCTCTTTGGTGTGGACCTCCTGCGAGGCGGAATTGGCGACCTTCTGGATGATGGGGGCGATGTTGGTTGGACCGTAGAGCTGCAGCTTGGGGAGGCAGGCCTGGTAGGCCTCCACCACGCCCTGGATACCTGACAGGACACAAAATCTAAAATTTTAATCAGTGTCAGGAAGTACCGATAGCACAGAGCCAGAAGCTTCTTAACCTGAGGTTTTCCCAGCTGGTTTAGATTTGAATAAAGTAAGAAAGCCTTAACTCTACACTGAGTCCTAAAAAAGCTGTAAGCAGTACCTCAGCAAACAGTCAGCTTTGGCTTTCTCAGCCTCGGGTCTTTTTAGAGAATTCTATTCAGGAAATGGTCTTTCTTGGGTTTAGGTAACATAGTGAGTATCAAATGTTGAGATTCATTTTCAACTCACTCTTCAACGGACAACTAACTGCTTTTTGCACTTACAAGTCAACAGTTCCACCACTTTCACACACCCCCCACACACACACCTTTTTAACTGAGAGTTCATCTGCTTTATAGTGATTACACTTCAATCTTTTTCAATACAGACTCTGGAGGACCAGTCAAGTTCACTCTGTCTGTCTCTGGATGTGTTTAGAGGTGTCCCAGCATGCCTGGAGGCAGCAGTGATGTCATTCAATGTCTGAAGGTCACCATGAACACCATCTCCTTCTCTCACACACACATACACACTCAGTCTTAATTAAGAGTGCCGGTGCCGAAGTGTCTCTCTGAGCTGATCAGTGACCTTTAGCAGCCAAGAGGGCGAGAGACCTTTAGCTGAACAGAGTCGGTCTCCCTCTCTGATCCAGTAAACATGAACGGGGGGTACCTGCAAGCAGGGGGGAACTGTAGACTACATCCATCAAAAGAGAAAAAAATCCACCTTCAAACAGCGACGAGTCTGTCTGATATTCATGTTTTCTCTTAGTTTTCAAGCCGAGTCTCTGTGTTTAAAATTCAATGTCAGGAGGAGACTGAGGAGCCGTCAGCTGATCAGACCTCAGTGCTGATCAATGCGATCAATACAGAGGCGGCGATCGGGAGAGAAGCAGGGACACTGAGACCCAGAAATCTCTCTCTATTTGTTATATCGTTAAATCAATAAGTAAAAAGAGATGTTCATTTTTTTTTTCTCTTTCCAGGATCTTTGACTTGATCAATTATTAAAGGATTAAAGAATATTTGCCCCGAGGCTGCGAATACACAAAGAGTCCAAAAGTGGAACACGGAGGTTTTACTGTGTATAGTCAATCTTGCATAAATGTTCATGAACATGACATATTAATAATAAAAAAATAAAAAAAGCCTTTTTATCTGGTCAGACATGAAAAGACTGCTGCTGTCTTCATTTATGGCTGAGGTGGAAAGTTATAGTGAAACATAAAAAAAGGACCATTTGCATCATTTTGAATGCATGAAATCTAAAATATATAATGCAATATAATAATTCAAAATATTGAACTATAAAGTGACGACAGCAGGAGGAAACATATTCTAAATGTGAATTAACTCGTTTGTGTGCTTTAAAACTATATTTTTCAAGATTATATCTTATAAAAATTCTCATAACAATACCAGTGTTGAAAACCATGTAAAGCACATTGTAACTTGATTTTGACAAGTGGTGTGTAAATATTATTATAATTATCTTTATTATCATTACGAGTACAATGCTCCTCTAATTAGTTCATACTTGTCTGGCACCTTGTTTTTCATTTAAATACCTTTTGTGATCATCACCACCTGATCTCAGTACAAGCGTAGGACTCTTCGTTGTCTTGAGATTCTCGTCCTGCAGACTGGAGCTGAACCTGACGATCAGCAGCCTCCTTCATGCGTCTCTACACCTGAGATGTCGTCAGCTCCTCCGTCTTTAGAGGCCTCAGGTCGACGGACCTACTTCCACCTCCAGTGTCGTCATCAAACTACCTCTCTCATATCAAAGACTTTCCTCTGCCCTCGGACATCTGAGGCTCCCTATCATATATAAGTCGTTCTTTTTTCTTTTCAAAAAGAGTGAGAGAAATCAAAGCACCTACCTGCACACTCCGGGTTCTCCTCGTTAAAATTCACTGCAAAGTCGTGGGAGACCTGAAGGGGAGGGGGGACAGGAAGCCTGTTTGATCTCCGGATTAAAAAAAGAAACCTACAAAAGGATCTTCAACAAAGAAATATGTAAGTACTCTCTCCTCATTTTCCTCCATCATTATCTTTGCTTTACATCTTCTTCTTCTTCTTGGCATCTCATCTGATGCCCCCCCCCCGACACAATCACAGCATGGCTAACATCTGAGCTGAGTCTTTTCCAGCTGTCTTTGATACAACACTGACCTCACCGCTTTATGCAACATTTGATTGGCTGAATCAAAATTAGGTCTCCACTTCTGTAGACCGATACCTGACGGTATTCTGTCCAATTAATGCAAGACTAGGGGGCGGCATCATGAAACGTCAAGCTTTCGCTTCTCTCTTTTGGTTTCTGATTTTTCCTAAAAGGAGAACGTGGTGACAACACGGGGAAATGACTTCAGGAAACCGGCCTGTTATTCGTACGTCACCTGGTGCAGACAAAGACATGACAACTTCACTTGGACTAAGTCTGCTAACATTAGCTGCCTTAAGCTGAAACGAGAATCTGTTGTTTTTTTCTCTTTCCAGGATCTTTGACTTGATCAATTATTAAAGGATTAAAGAATATTTGCCCCGAGGCTGCGAATACACAAAGAGTCCAAAAGTGGAACACGGAGGTTTTACTGTGTATAGTCAATCTTGCATAAATGTTCATGAACATGACATATTAATAATAAAAAAATAAAAAAAGCCTTTTTATCTGGTCAGACATGAAAAGACTGCTGCTGTCTTCATTTATGGCTGAGGTGGAAAGTTATAGTGAAACATAAAAAAAGGACCATTTGCATCATTTTGAATGCATGAAATCTAAAATATATAATACAATATAATAATTGAAAATATTGAACTATAAAGTGACGACAGCAGGAGGAAACATATTCTAAATGTGAATTAACTCGTTTGTGTGCTTTAAAACTATATTTTTCAAGATTATATCTTATAAAAATTCTCATAACAATACCAGTGTTGAAAACCATGTAAAGCACATTGTAACTTGATTTTGACAAGTGGTGTGTAAATATTATTATAATTATCTTTATTATCATTACGAGTACAATGCTCCTCTTGTCTGGCACCTTGTTTTTCATTTAAATACCTTTTGTGATCATCACCACCTGATCTCAGTACAAGCGCAGGACTCTTCGTTGTCTTGAGATTCTCGTCCTGCAGACTGGAGCTGAACCTGACGATCAGCAGCCTCCTTCATGCGTCTCTACACCTGAGATGTCGTCAGCTCCTCCGTCTTTAGAGGCCTCAGGTCGACGGACCTACTTCCACCTCCAGTGTCGTCATCAAACTACCTCTCTCATATCAAAGACTTTCCTCTGCCCTCGGACATCTGAGGCTCCCTATCATATATAAGTCGTTCTTTTTTCTTTTCAAAAAGAGTGAGAGAAATCAAAGCACCTACCTGCACACTCCGGGTTCTCCTCGTTAAAATTCACTGCAAAGTCGTGGGAGACCTGAAGGGGAGGGGGGAGGGGGGGGGACAGGAAGCCTGTTTGATCTCCGGATTAAAAAAAGAAACCTACAAAAGGATCTTCAACAAAGAAATATGTAAGTACTCTCTCCTCATTTTCCTCCATCATTATCTTTGCTTTACATCTTCTTCTTCTTCTTGGCATCTCATCTGATGCCCCCCCCCCGACACAATCACAGCATGGCTAACATCTGAGCTGAGTCTTTTCCAGCTGTCTTTGATACAACACTGACCTCACCGCTTTATGCAACATTTGATTGGCTGAATCAAAATTAGGTCTCCACTTCTGTAGACCGATACCTGACGGTATTCTGTCCAATTAATGCAAGACTAGGGGGCGGCATCATGAAACGTCAAGCTTTCGCTTCTCTCTTTTGGTTTCTGATTTTTCCTAAAAGGAGAACGTGGTGACAACACGGGGAAATGACTTCAGGAAACCGGCCTGTTATTCGTACGTGACCTGGTGCAGACAAAGACATGACAACTTCACTTGGACTAAGTCTGCTAACATTAGCTGCCTTAAGCTGAAACGAGAATCTGTTGTTTTTTCTTACGAAAGTTGTATAATCTCACTTTAACTTCAAGACAGTCAGAACTTTTTAGAACATGAGGTGGATGCCGCATCAGACAAGCAGCCGCTGGGCGCTGCATGGCATCATGGGAAGGGAAATTAAGGGGCGAGGGGCTACAGTTCCACCAGCAGCACCCCGGTGCGAAGAGGAGGAGGCGGGGCGGTAATCACCGGTGTCTGTCTGACCGGGTCCGCCTCACCGCTCCAGGCCTCCTCCACTGACAGAGAGCATGCTGGGAGGGACGGCGAGCAGAGCGGAGCAGCTACATTACCTTGTAGTCAGGAGGGATCCGAGCGCCGAAGCCAAACGCCGGGAACATTTTGTCACTGGAAGAAAAAAGAAAACTGATGACAAATGGAAAAGAGGGGCTGCAGGAGGTTTGTGATTGGCTGTCAGCAGGAGTTAACAAGCTCATTCTGCCACTACTTCAACACAAAGCAAAGAAATTACTTCTGATTGGCTGTTGGAGTGTCTGTGAAGCTGAGAAGTGATTACTTCCTGCTCAGTTGATACGGATCGTACAACGGAGAAAAGTAAAGAAAAGTGAAAGAACAGAAATCCAGGAGGAGGAGGAGCGTTGCAGTTAGTCATTTAAGAAAAGAAACAGCAGCGGCTGATGGTAGAAATCTCTGGAGGAGATAAGGACCGAGCAGAGCAACAAGGTTGAAATGCACCTGCTCAAATGTGACTGTCGTCAGTTCAGAATCCACCTACCTACACCTCCACAGCTCACTGGCTGACATGTTATGTGTCGTTTGGTTGATCTGGTTGTAGTTGCGGCCGACTGTCGTTCAACTACAGTCGGTGCAGTGACTGGAGCCTCTGCGCATCCCTGCCTGTGTACGTATGAAACAATATGCGGCGTGTCAATGTGATCGAGAGGTGCTGGTAGGTGGATTTTTGGCTGTTTCCTCTTGTAATTTGAAAGACTAAAATGCACAGTGGATTGTTCAAACATTGCGGTGCTCCTGCCCGTAGTTTGGAAGGATTTCATGTACCGGTTAACCGTAAGCCATCAGTCAGTTGCTCCTGACGAGCTGTTGTTGATGTGTAGGTCGTTCAAGTCACTTCTGCCAAATTGACCAGATGATGGGTATGTAAAGACCTGAGCAGTAGGAAAACTGTGTGTGTGTTTGTGACCTAAACCAGGGCAACCAAAGGGACAGCGAGGGTCCATCACCCATGCCGAGTGACCAAGCAGCTACCTGGGCCGCATGCTGGGGAGATCCATGTACGCACCCCAACTTTCGTCTCTGGCCTGTTACGCCCTCACCATTCATGGGAGGATCTCAGACATGTGAAACCCCGACATTTTACACTCTACTCTTCAGAAAGGAAATCACAACCAAAACCCACACTGAATATAATGTGCTTCCTGTGACATAGTGTGAATATACTGTTCTTCATGTGAATTTAGTTTGCTGAGAATATAACATGCTCCTGTGGATGGGGTCTGCTGGTCCTGATTCAGTTCTGTGATTAAACAGCGTTGACTGTTCTGTATTATTTGAAATAATTCTGATAATGACATTTATGATTCGTCGATCGACAAAGATGTCGTGTCAGTTAGAATGTGGTTCACCCAATTCCCGGGTTGCTTTTTGTTGCCAGTGTGCCCCCGAGGTCATGACTCCAAATTTCAAAGTGCCCTCTTCACACTTAATTCATATTGGACTCGTTCTCTGTCTCGGTATCTTGTATTTGGTTTTGGTAGCTGCCAGTTTTGTCTGCTTCAGTTCTCTTCTTTCAGCCGAGAGACTTTAAAAATCTTCAGGCTTCGCGCCGGCTGTTACATTATTGAGCTTTTGTGGAGGTTGCGAAGGTGCGATTGTAACGACAGCTCTGATAACTGATACATACACGTCGGCCTGATCCTGCAAAATCTGATGGCATTTCAACGATAGGTGGCGCTGTAGCAACACGATCAGTTAAATGTTCGTAACTCAGTGGTCACGTTGTCAAAAAATCGGTCAGTGTGTGTATTTTGATGCAGATCTGGATCCAGGTGCAGATGTCAAGGTCTGCAACAACACGTTTTAGGACGCTGCAGCCTCGGTGCAGATTTGCTGTGACCCTCTCTGCGTGCTCTCTAATTTCAAACCTCATTTCTCAGACTTCAAAGAAATCTGCAGAGGACCCGAAGACAGCAGCCAGCTGCTCTCAGATCTCGGAGCTTCAAAAATGAGGAGGCATTTTTACTGCAGGTTCTGTCTTCACAGGGAACAAAACACAACCTTTAAGTAAGCTTAATATTGTAAAAGCCGGAGGGGGACAGAGAGTGAAGCCTGAAGATTTTTAAAGTTTCTCCGCTGAAAGAAGAGAACTGAAGCAGACAAAACTGGCAGCTACCAAAACCGAATACAAGATACCGAGACAGAGAACGAGTCCGATCTGAATTAAGTGTGAAGACGGCACTTTGAAATTTGGAGTTCGGGTTATTTTTCTTCATCAGTTCTTCTGGATAAAACATTCAGTCAGTCCTGGAACAGAAGATGGTGAGAATATAACCACCACCTGCTGTTTCTTTAACCTGCTGTAGAATTGCTTTGAGCGTATTTTCCCTTTAAAAAACACAGTCGTCTGATTGGCTGCTGTGTTGGACCGACCTGTCGTAGTCCTGGCAGATCTCTCCCACAGCCACCAAGGCCTTCAGGTACTCGTTGGGCTGGTACGGGTGGATGTAGTGCAGGGAGCAGCTATTACGAGGATCTCCGTTAGAGGCCGTGAAGTCGATGGCTACCTGGAGAGGCGATAACCAATCGCAGATGAAAACCAGTCAGAGACAAGGACCAATCAGAGACTGGATCAGGTCAGAGAGAGAACAGCTGGGGGCTGTTTTCACATTGCAGATGTCTGTGAGTTGCTGTCAGTTTCACCACAGAGACGTTTCCTCTCTAAACTTCTCACATGGTTTCATTTCAAATGATCAATATTTCACCAAAATGTACAGATGAGAGAAAAGTCCAGAAACTGAAAACAGATCACAGAATCAGAACTGTGTTGAATCATCCGACGACCCCTCAGGTCCGCCTGGTGACCCTGTGGAGGGGCCCGACCCCCGGGTTAGGAACCAGTGGACTAAACTAAAAGCAGCTCCACCTGGAGCAGCTCCGACAGTAAAACGCTGCTGAAGCCTCCGTGACTCAGGATCAATGATCTGATCGTGTCAAAACTCATTACACTGCACAACCAGTGCTTTGACTTTGGATACTTTAAACTAGATTTCGCTGCTAATACTCTTGCATTTTTACTGAAGTGGGGTTTTGAATACGGGCCTTTTAGTTGGACTTTCACTGCTGCGGCTCAGTCGATGCTGATCAGGCGTTGCAGTGCAGGTCTGTTGCTCCTTTTGCCTTAAAACTGCATTTGCATATTGGCCTCCGACCACAAACTGCAAGACAATTCTGTGGCAGAGGCAGGAGAACACACCTGTAGTAGATAAAGGTGCGACTGATATTACCGTTACTAGTCCATCGAAGCAAAGCGTCTTCCCATTACTTCTATTAGCAGACCAGGCACAGGGAATGTGTATTCTTCTGTCACACATTACAGCTTTTACTGGATGTTTATTTAGCATAGGAGGTATATACACCAAAGTGATTAAAGATATACAATGAATGAAGACGATCCAAACATGGAAGAAGACAGAGAGGGTCACATCTGTGGGAGGAACATCTTCTCCATTCAGCTGACTGTGAACTAAAACAACCCTCAGTCTGATTTTACACAAAGGGGAGTTTCCTCCCAACAAACAAGCCGCCGATTCGACACACTGCCGCAGAGAAAAACACATCTCGCTCCAGTTCATTATTGAGCTGGAGCTTTCTCACTTGTTTACATGTTCAGTGAGTCCTGACCCTCCTGGGCTCTTTAAACGTCTCCACGCTCTTTCAAAAATGCGCGAGCACCTTGGAGAAAAGAAACCCCTTCCTTTCTTCTCCTGACTGACTGGCTGGCTGAAGAAAAGTGTTTTCCAGCCGACGACGCCGATTAAACATTTACACGTTCAGGGAGAAGGAGGCGGCTCGGCTCTCGTAGCTCTGTCGCTGCAGGAAGTCATGCAGCTTTGCTGTCCTGTTGAGTTACAAGCTTACATGTGTTGACAACGGGAAGCCGGTGAGAGACACCATGTTGAAAACCCTGTTCCTACTGCTGACTGAGAACTCAGTCAGGTATAAAATGTTTCCTGTGCCTCTGGATGAAGTCGCTGTGTTCGGACACAACACAAAGCCAACGTTAGAAGCAGAGCGACTGCACACCAGGTCAACGGAGAGACAAGGTTAGACACAAAGTCGCCTTGGTGCCGCAGACTGAGGCAGAGACATTTTGCCTGTATCCTGCAGCTCAGGCCTGGACGCTCCATCAGGAGCAGCAGGTCTAGCAGGACCGCCTTCGGCACATCAGAATATCACCGATACTCTTCCTGAGTAGATCCTGTGCTTTTAAAAACTAATAAATGGCATCAGCATTTACTCGTGCTCTGCAGGGAGGCAGCGCGCCGTTTCCTGTCGGGTGGAGTCTGCTCCAGTTAATCAACTTGTGTCCAGCCAGCGCTCTGAGGAAATGCTGCCGAAAAGAAAACCGCTCAAATTACAGACATGAAGATCCATTCCTGTAGCCTTCGTTTTGGAAGGAGCCCAGACCAACTCCTGAAAGTGAAGATGTGATTGTGAAGCAGTTTTTGTGTGGTAATAAAACTAAACGATGGGTCATTAGCATAAACAGTCACATATTTCAGCAGTATACATGCTCTTTTGTGAAAGTTTTCATTGGTCTGGACTGACATTAGATTCCCAACCTGAATTACTGTTGTGACCTGCTGAAGCCTGGTGTCAGATTCTTGGTTTCATGTCACAGTAAACTGAAAATCTTTGGGTTTTAAAATGTTGGTCGACATCTGGAGACGTCGCCTTGTGACGGGTAACCAAACGATTAATCAGTCCATTGAAAAAAATCCATAATGAAAATAACTAAGTTGCAGCCCAAAAAGGCACTCTCCAGTTGCATTGTGGGAAACGTAGGATCCAGTGTTTCTCTCATTCAGACACACTAAATCGTTGGAGGACCCCTCAGGGTTTTTAGGAATACCGTCGGGTAGATAAACTTATCCAAGGATCAGACGAGACTCAAGTCATCGGACACAGTCACGGAAGAACGACCGAACAAGCCCAACGGGCACAGCTCCGGGGCCGTGGAGGGGTCAGGACGACCCTCGACAAGTGACTGTTACTAACATTCCTTGTTGGGGAGTCACAGAGCTCCATCAAAAGTAGGGACGATCAGATCACATGTCTTCGCTCCTCATCCGTCAATACTGAGCGTCTGCTGGTACTGAGTCTTTATGTCCCGACATGCAGCGTCAATCGTTGGACCTATAAAGTTTGTCCAGTTAGTGCAGGTCGTCACAGGTGGACCCCGATCAAGTTCTACACTCATCTCAGGGATAATTAAAGCAAAGAAGGCACCTGACCACAGCTTGGAGCCACAGCAGAGGGTCTGAATACTTCTGTAAATGAAAGATTTCAGTTTTCGGTTTTTAATACATTTGCAAAAATTCTAAAAACATGTTTTCACTTTGTCTTCAGGGATTATTCAGCGTAGATTGATGGGAAAAATGGGCAATTTTATCCACAACCCAATGAAGCGAAGGGCTCTGGAAACTGAACAAAATACTGAAGTTCAGGCGCAGTTTTCAACCAACAGCTGCACCGTCAACAGTTGATCCGACCGGTTTAACTGGTCAGATCCCAGTGAGCGCTCCCGGTGTTAACTGGGACACCAATGCTGCCGAGCGTGTCACCCTGGTTACTGTTTCCATGGTGACATAAGAGAGACTGAGAACACAGAACGTGTTTTTTCCTGACAGAATATGAGGCAGAAGAATAACCGGATTATGGCCTTGGTGTGTGTGTGTGTTCTCACTGTAAACTGGATCTGACAGCCTCCCATGATGTAATCCAGGAAGGAGTGCATCTTGATGATCTGCAGACAAAAAAAAGGTTGTAGGGTCACTAACATCAAACGGAGCATCCGTTCAGGCGGAGCACTGAGGTCAGGCCTGCATCAGCTGTTTCACAGATGCCTCATCATCATTCATCAGCTGTCAGTCGACCAGCTGACTGGTAACGTCCAATCATATTCATACAGGTGTAACCCTGACACTTCTGCTCCGTGACACACTCACATCAACACCGTTTACTGCGGCTGCGACGAGACCTTCTAACGTTTCAAAGGTTTCACAGTGGCGGAGAGCTAAAGAAAGTGCAGCTTAAAGGACGGTGCCACCCATTGGACACATGAAGATCAGTTATAATAATAATAATACTCAGCCGGTGAAAACACTGGTGTGTTTTCTGTGTATTGCTGAAGAGTTTACAGGGATGTGATCAGGGTTCGGACATGACAAACGTCCACCACCATGATTTCCAACCTTTTTTCATCTGATTTACCCCCTCATCAGCCCCCCCTCAACGTGTTCCAGATATCATAACCATCCATCTATAGATCAATGATCTGCTAGGCCAACAGTTTCAACAGTTTAGGCATCACTCTTAATAACTTCTTTAGCACTCAGCACTGTAAAAACTGCAACTTTCACTCTTTGGCATAAATAACTATTAGATAAATATGAAGATGAGGCTTGACACAACAAATGATTATTGAAAAAGAATTTGTTTATCTGCTCATTTATAACCTGAGTACAGCCTACAGACCCGTGTAACTTTAACTCAGAGGAAATTAAGAAAAGCAAAAAAATTGAGTTGTGATTATGTAAAATAACAAGTTTCTTTAACTTATAGATGAGTAAATTAACAGAAGTAAAAATTCGAAGCCCAAAGTTAAGAAATGAAATTAAGTAACCGAACTCAAAATCTTACTGACGTTTGTTGCCTGGAAATTTTGCGTTTTCTCAACTTTTTCTTTTTTACATTGAGGTTGACGAGCATCTTACTGGTTGTGGACTCTAAAGATCCATTGCGATCCTGTTTGGCTGTTTATTTTCCCTCATTCAGGTATGTGGATAACGTTTTGTTCAGTTGTGGAAAGTAAATACAGTTTTTACATCCGTGTACTTTACTTGAATATGCCTGATTTATGCTGCTTTCTACTTCTACTCCACCACATTTCAGAGTTAATATATACTTTTTTTTTTTTTTTTTAATATTATAATCATTTTTTTCTGCCTGGTGGGCAGAGCCGGGTCATCAGGGAGATTCAGCTCAGACTGTCTGGCTGCAAGACTATATAGGCTGGTGGCAGGCAGCCAGTCTTCCTGCCTTCCACCCTGCTTAGTTTAGTTGTGTTTAGATTGTCCCTAGGTTCATTTCCCTTTTGCTCAAGTAAACTTTTGAATGCAGGATTTAAGGTGTTTTTACACCGTGGTATATCTACTTTTCCTTAAGTAAAGGATCTGAGTGCTTCCTCCACCACTGCCTGTGTTGCATCTCTCATCTCTCTGTCAAAAAGGCAGAAAAATGTCCCCAAACAAAAGACTCTGTCCAGACAGATTCTATCAGGGGACATGTCACAGTTATTTGTGTGAAAAAAGGCATAAGGTTTTTGAGTCAAATTCTATGAAAGCTTGTTAATCAAAGGGGAGAAATGATTGGGTTTACATCAGCGCTGCAACAGTTAGTCAATGAATTGATTTGTTCACTGAAAGAAAATGAATCTGTCATTTTAAGGGCGAAAACGCCAAACATTCCACAGTTCCAGCTCATTTCAAATGGGAGCATTTGCTGTTTTTCATATCACAGTAAACAGAATATTTGTAGGTTTTCAGTCTGTCGGACGTCTGAGGACGACACCTCAGGTTCTGGGGAACTGTGAGTGGCATTTTTTTACTCTTTTTAGGTCTAAATTTTACAGACTCTAGACTATAAAGGCATTTTGTGATTTGGGGTTGTATAAATAAACTTTATCTTTGCAGACGGCGGAAGCAACCTGTAACACGTACAATTTAACATTACAATTTTTCACAAGAAATGTGAACTTATCCTTGGACTTAGTGGAAGAAGGGTCAAAACATGCCTAGCAGATTCAAGGACCCTGACTGTGGTTATACAGCCACAAGATAAAGTACTGAAAAGATGAACGGGGCCCCTGCCTCTGCTCGGGGCCCCTGGCTCCCTGAGCGTGGCCCTGCTGCTCTGACACAATGAGATCACGGTGAAACTACCTGTAGCTGAGCTCAGCTGACATGAGGGGGCAGAGCTGCGGCTGAGGACGGATGGACTCAGAGGAACGCTGCTACCTGCAGTTCATTAGTGACCGAGCTGTAAACCTGCTCTCATTCTGTCATCTCAACACTAACCCCCCCCGCTGCTAAAAACATTTGCTTTCATTTCCCGCCCCTTCTCAAACTCCTCATCCATCAAGTGTAAATTATCTCGCAGCCTCCGGAGCAGCTCAGTATTTTGTTTTCCGTGCTGTGCTACACCTCATCCTTTTCTCAAATGGCCATTAACTGGTTTTGAAGCCGGAGCTCTTCGTGTGTCAAGTGCCATCGGGCTAAATGTTATCTGGCTTTCATTTGGCGCCGGGATTTCCCCAGGCTCCCCTCGCCCGGTGTCTGAGCGCCATTCAGCATCGTCTGGCAGGAAATGTCAGGTTAGTCAGGCCGCTCAGCACCACATAATTGGTTCCTCTTACAGCCTGTCAGCCAGACACCAACACCAGCCTTCAACAAAAACAAGAGGAAGACTGAAGAAAAGCTTCTGGAAAATGAGGTTTTTCAAGCCCTAAACCAGATTGAACCTTTACAAAGACCGAAATGATGGAAAACGATAAAAAAATATGAACATGTCAGTCACCTTGCACTGGTTCAGAATGACAATCCCAGAGTTCTTGTAATTCTTCTTCTTGACTTTGTATTTGGGATTTATGCATGGCCACTGCACCTGCAACACACACACAGCTACAGTCATTATTTTCAGGTCATTAATAATAATTAATAATAAAGAAACATCCACATTTCTGTCATTTGACATCTGTCCCATGTACAGGTGGTCCCATATATGTCACTAATGGGGTCTATAAGTGGGGCCCATGTGAAGTGTCATGCTCAGGTCCGACATGGCCCCCGGTATGGGTTTGTGGGAGACAAGTGGACCCTGAGCGGGCTAAACCTGAGGCCTGTACTATGGAGCGGGATTTATGGTCAGCGAGGTAACTTCAGGTTTAACTCTGGGTTTTCAGGGTTAAGACCGTGGTTCACTTCTTACATCGCCACGGTAACTTATGCTGCACACCTGACCTGCTCCGTAGAAGGTTATGTTTGAGATGTATGTTTTGAGGTTATGTAGCTCCGCCTACTGACCAATCAGATCTCTCGGAAAATGGCGTCACCATTCGTAGAAGATCCCGTGGAGCTCGGTGAGGGTCTCTGAGGAGGACTAGAGTGCTCAGAGACCAGAAAACCCCTTTGTCTTTTCCTGATGATTTTATTAAAAGTGACCCTCATTACTGCAGAGGACCAGCTCCTCGGCAGGACTGGACCACTGTGTAGGAGCTGGTCCCCTCCTGTCTTCTTCATCTCATCTCTTTCCTGTCATTGGGTTTTTGTCTACCGAGATCATCCTACGACGGAGACTGACCGAAGCTCCGAAGCCTTGTACCTGTTGTACCTATAAGACACGACAGTCAGTCTGCTCACTGCTGTGTCCTAATGACGGGCAGGGATATTATGAGCCTGTGAACTCACACGTTCACACAGTTGCTCTTCGTCCGTAAAATATGCCGCTCTGCCGCCAGTAGACTTGACCAAGTCTGTGACTGGTCATATGCTGCGAACACGTGAACGCGCTCACCGAGTTGATAACCACCGTCGTGTGACCCCATAGCGTGGTTACGGTCGTCAGCCTCATTGAGGCCAGATAACGAAAAGAAATCCTGGGTATGCTGAACTGGCTTTGTGGTACGGGCCCCCGGTTTATCATAGGTGGAAGAAGTAACATTTCCTGAGGGTTCACAACAAAACCACCATAGAAACACCGTTACAGGTTATAGTCCTGGATTCAAACGCAAACCTGACTGTAAATGTACGGTGAGATCAGGCACAGGTTGCACAGTATGAGCATAAAAACTCACAAATGAATGATGGAGCCAGACCATGGAGAGCTTTGAAATTAAGAAGTACAATCTTAAAATATCTTCTAAAATCAACTGAAGATCGTGCAAAGAGGCTGAAATCTGAGCGTTGTGTGATCACCATTTGTTCTGGTTAGAGGTCTGACTGCAGCGTTCTGTGTAAGATGAAAGACTCGGGCAGGAACAGAGCATTTGTTCTGCTAAAAAACTGTTGTTTTGTTAACATTTAAAAGAGGCTCTGCTGTTTGAGGCTGCTCTTAAAATTCAAGGATTCAGCTGAGAGAGCGAATTTACCGGAAAACAAAATGACTGCTCCTGCTCACTAAGTATCATCATGGAACACGTTAGACCTTCAACACAGCAGAGCACCTGCCTTCCTACATCTATAAAACCAGCATGTTGCAATGTCTTGCGGATCAGTTGAGGAGCTGCTGTTTTGAACCTAATGTTGTAAGTCAAACATACAGAGCCAGGTTTCCACCCAAATGTAGCACAAATTTGAACCGAATCGGCGAAAGAAAATGCAAACAAAGTCATGTCTCCCTCCGCTGCTGCCGTGTGAACGTGAGCCGATCAACAGCCGGTGGAGCCGATTCTCCAGTCGCCGCCGTTAAACCACCACAGAAGAAGAGGACACGGCGAGACGAGGTCACTAAAAGAGCTGCAGTCAGACTCAGACGATGGAAAACCATGATGGAAATCTGACGTTTCTGCTGGTTCCATGTGTTGATGTGAGGAAGGTTCAAGTCTCCTCACGGCTCCTCACAGACCTGAGGGTTTCCTCTCTTCACGCTTCATGGGCGTCAGCGTTTCCTAAAGCGTTTGTTTCACGTTGGTTTTTATCAACTCAACAACTGTTCCACCTCAGATTACATTAGAAAACACTTTTTTTGCAATTCTTTTTTTTTTTCTTCACATTTTCAGCGTTTCCACTCAGGTTTCTATGCACATGAAAACGGGTGCGAGGAAACACACCTGTTGTGCAAAGAACAGCGACACAGTTTTACAAACTTAGTCTGGCCTCAAAACGACACACCTGTCACCCTACCTGAACGGAAACCGGGACAAGGATGATGCCGAGTTGCGCGTCACATGCTCCGTTTCTTCATCGGATCTGCTGGTTCTGCTGCTCTCAGCTCTGGTGATGAATGCATGCAGAATGGGTGACACTGATCCTGAACCAGAACGGACCGTGGTACCACTTCTTCTACTGCTGTCCAGTCTGATCATCCCTTCCAGAGTAACAGCTAGAAGGGTCCGGTTACCAGTCAGCTGGTACCCAAACAGCATGTGAAAGGTAACACTGCGCTCCATCTCTGCTGTGCCGGAGGAGCCAGAATGTGTTTGCTGGTGGATTTAAAGCTGCGTCATGTTGACTCCTGTGATCAGTTAATTGTCTGTTGACGACCTTAAATGAAATCATCTGATATTTACAGACACCAACAGAGCAGCTAAACACCACCCAGCTGCTGCTTCCAGATGAACACACTAATTATTCCTCCTCAGGTGGATACGTGTGTGTGTGTGTGTGTGTGTGTGTGTTGGATTACGTAACATCACAAAGGACTGGCTGAGACACATTATTCAGTGTAACGACAGCGGGAGCTCAAGGACGTGAGTGTTTTGCTTCGCAGTGATAATCGGTCTCCTACTGAGGAGACGATCAGCTGTTTGTAGTGTGCTCAGGTGATTTCAAAATAAAAGCCTCCAGCAGCCTAATCAGACAGTCGTCTGTCGGTGAAGCTGATCAGCGAGACAATAATTCAGCCATAACCAGATCATATAAACGCCGTGACTGAGTTATACTCCTCACTTTAAGGTCATACTCAGAGGAACGTGTGGGCATTAACACAGTCGGGTAACTTAAGGATAACCTCTCCTCGTGTTCACCGTTCATCTCTGTTGGGGTTTTCAGTCCACAGACATCAGAGGTCATTTAAAAACGAGCATCGTGGCCAGTAGTTCTGAAATAAATAAAACTCTTTTACTGGAGCAACAGGGAAACTACATCTAAGGCCCCTGAACCTTTTTATTCTATTTCCCAGAGCTGTTGATGCTTACCAACATCAATAGCTCTTTGTCCTCGGGCGCTTGCCAGATCCTGCCTGTGTTCAGCCACGGCTGCAGGGAGCCAGTTTAGATCCCTCAGACTTAAAAAGCTTCAGGTCAATTTGCAAACGGCCCTTCATTTCAAAAATCCTAGAAGAGCTGGACCAACCTCTTCAGGCACTAGATAACAGTATTGTTGAGTTTCAGTCTTGTTTGCACAAAGCTAGGCGGCACTGAAACGCTGGTCTATGTACTGTGTTATTAGTGCTTGACCTCAGTGCAGGGCAGCATTTGATGCCATTGATCCTCATCAATAGACCAAAACAGTGGGCAGGTATAACTGGAACCACTCTGGACCGGTTCTCCTCATATGTAGCCAACAGGAAACCTTTTGTTTTTGATGGACAATTTGCCTCACGAACTGCTGAAACCAAACATGGAATACCACAGGGATCAGTCTTGGGACCTGTGTTCACCCTGTGCATGTTTCCCATGGAGCAGATGATCCATCACCACAACATCACCCTCCGTAGCTATGCTGACGATACACAGCGGCGAAGGCCATTTCAACCCTCTGACACTAGCAAACTGCCCCTCCCCGCCATTTATCATAAGACTGAGGTGAGAGCAGCCTCCTGAACCTGCCTGTGGAGGAGACAAAGGTTCGGAGAGTGAACTGCAGCTTCAGCGGAGGCCTGTTAGACAGCGGCGTTAACTGAGCAAGAGTCAGTCCTTCAGCTGCCCAAACAGGCTGCTGAGGTTTCACTTTGACTCCGTTTCATGTGACTGTGGGGACCGGGTAACACGCTGCGGCACAGACTCTATTTGTGCCCGGATAGCTAGATGGATGGAGGGTGGAGGAGGATGAAAGGAGAGCTCTCTGGAGGCTTCGGCTCAGAGGGATTCCTGTTTCTGTGTCGCGGGCTGGGAGCAGACTGTCAGCTGAGAAAGGAGGCCAATAAATAAAGGCTTAACAGAAGAAGAAGAGAGGGGAGGTTTCCCAGCAGGACTCGGCAGACCGCGCTCATTGTTTCCTGTGGAGGAAGGGTGAAACTCTTCTCCTCTTCTGCTGGATAACAGCAGAATGAAGAGGAATTTCTCTCCCGTTCCAGTGAATTTACAGCGGAGGTGACTGCAGTTCATACAGATCCACTTAAACTCTAAAGTCTGTGGCTTGGAACAGCCCCTACAGCCACTGTTTTCAGCAGCATGCAAAGAGCATGTTGACTGACTGAGGACAATGAACTAAACAACAGGTATACTACTGGGTTTCCACCTCACGTTTGAGCGTTTTCAGCCTCTTTTACATGCAGACTGTGGCTCTTATTTGATTTCTTTCCCTAAGTGAAGGAGAATCTGAAGGTGGACGAGTCACTGAAACCTGTGCTGTCGTTTTATCAGCGAGTCACGTGGGATCATTACAGTGGAAATATTCAGGTCCTCATCACTGATAATGAGACAGCTGAGAGAGAGCGCCTCTGCTGAGGAGTCCACGACCCTCAGACTGTTTGTGGGTTTTCAGCCGTGTGTTGTCGTCTTCGGGGAATTCTTGAGAAAACGCGCAACCTGAGCATTTGGAAATAGACCAGCGTTAACGGACGGGGAGCATTTAATTAGTGGCTGCCTCGTTTCTGTCCAATAGCTTTTCTTTTGGACAAGCTGTGCATTCATTAGCTCCGTCTCTGCCGCCGGCGTCCGGGGTAATTACACACACTGTCTGTCTAAATAAACCCTACGGCGTTACAGCCCCAAAGGTGCATTTTTAAAGGGCAGTCACGCTGCTAATTGGCATTTTCATGGAAACCTGGAGGTGACGGACCTGATGGAGATCAGGTTGTGTCTGATTAAACCTGCTGAGGTCAAACTCTGCTGCCAACTCTGGCTTGTAGCAAAGTTAGCAGCGAGGGAGGGTAACGCCGGTCTAACGGTCAATACAAATGCCTCGCAGAGCTTTCACCGCTGATCTCTAACCAGTTTCAGCAGCAGACGAGAACCGGTTAAGGTTATAGAATGATTGTCGTCCCGGTTACAGTAATAAACACATGGTGAAGGTTATAGAGTGATCGTGGTCGTGGTTAAACTGACTATGTTTGAAACGAACGGTGGTCTCTGGGGTCAAAGTCTGGCGTTAAAGTCCAGCGTTTTGTCGGCCGGTCCAACCACCTAAACCGCCGCCTAACTTGGACTTTGTCACTTTATGACAACATCGCCTGACTCCCTCTTTTGCCACCGTCATAATAACTACAGCCACTAGAGGGCACTGGCACTTGAGCGTGAAGGTACACGTACGTCGTTTTGGGGCAGAAAAGGCCGATGCTGTTTCACACGACCACTTGATGTTGCTTAACAACAAAAGGTTGCTTGGTCATGATGCGCTGCTGCACCATCCACCTAAGGGATCGTTTTTTTTACGGGAGGACAGTCCCACCAGTCGGCATGCTGGCTCAATGGTTAGCATGCGTGTCTCCCCAGTTGAAGACTGCAGGTCCAAAACCTGGTTGGGCAAGACTCTGTGTGGAGTTTTGTTATCTAGAAACCAGGATAGCACTTATTATCTTATTTTAAGTTGTGGTTGTTACAGACATCTGGTAGCTGGACATCTGGAAAATCACCCACTGCACTGACAGCCCAGTTTCCTGCCAGTGCAGAGAAAGCTCATACCAAAATATATTTTTACTTCTTCTCAGTGGGGCATTTTTGCAGTGTAGAGACCAGCTGGTACTCTGTTTGTGAAGTCCTGCTGGGTTTCTCTTCCTGTGTATCAGCAACAGTGTGTCAGAGGAGTGTGTGTGAGCCGTGGTGTCGCTCGGTCTGACTCACTGAGCTATTAAATTGATTGTGCAGCTGAAGGAGAGGGAGAACTTTCTGTCAGAGTGAACAGATACCTTCCTCACAGAAACGATTCTCCTTCGGGAGGATTTTTCACTTTCCGGAACCCCCAGCGGAGCCGGACGCAAACGGCCACCGAACGCAGATCAACACTGAGGATTTTCTCTGTCAGCGGGAAAGCTTCTTAATGCTAAATTAAATATTACCCGGGTCTGCTGCACCTGTTCAAACAGCGTTTAAACTACATTAGACACAGGAGAAATTTGTGTTTCTAAATGTACGACCCAAAGCGTTGACAGAACCGATCATCTCCGATAACCGGGACCTGCTTTCAGCACACTGAAGGACCTGTCGGGCTACAAGTCACGTGTCCTCCAGCGGGCCACAAAGAAATGACGGTTTCACAGAAAAACTAAATAGTAATTATATAACTTCATAGACGGTTATATCTGGGCACTGGTTGCAAAACTTCTGTTATCCCATTATCTCAACATCACAAGTTAATTATCTCATTACCTTGGAATAACAGAGATGTTTTATTGTGAAAGCAAAGTAAACGTCTTACTTTTCCAAGACAACAAAAGGTTGTTTTTCTCAACATAATTATTATCCTGCTATTTTAAGAACAAACATTGTTTGGGTGTGTTTACTCCCAAAAAGGCCGTATCCTAAACTTGACTTGTCCGATGTTTGTGATACAATATGATCTCCGCCATGACCGGGCAGCTAATTATTTATGTGCATTTACCAGAAAAGTCACAAACACACACACAGAGGACAGCAGCCTACCTGTCTTCCATCGATAGCTCCCCTCATCTCTTTAAACGTGGCCTCAAATTCGCCGATGTAGTCGTGCTTCCCGTTGGAGTCCCAGTCCCACACCGTGCACTGCGTGGACAAACAAACGGAAACACTGATGAGAGACACAGACAAACATTTCAGACCTTTTAATCACCGGAGAAGTGATTCGAGTTTGCTGTTGTATTGGCAACTCTAACATTCTTTACCTTCATCACATCAGACCCACATTAACAGTCAGTTTCTGATCACTGATATGAGCAGCAGTTCAAATGAAGTTTGTTCCTCCTTTTAACTAGTCGGACTTTTCTATCCTGTTGTTGCAGATGAAGAATCGCAAGCTTTTTTTTCACCAAAATAAATCCATAAAGCTTCTGTTCATTCATTGTCTCTGGAGGATTTGCCTTGAAATAAATTGGATTTTACAGAACACTGAAAATAGAATATTCATTTTTTTTGTTTGTTTATGGGTCACAGCTGTACCAGCGCATTCAAACGCACAAATTCAGCTCTATGCCGAGCTGTTAACAGTACACGGCCAAAAGTAAGTGGACTGTACCTGACACGGGATTTGTCGCTGACGAATCAGCTGCTGACAGCTGCTGTGAATTTAAGGTTTCAAAAGCCCCACCTCCCCCCAGCATCCACGTGTATGCTCTGGGTCATGTTCACCTATGGGGAAAGCTACTGTTGTCACCCCCAGCCCATGCTGTTCTGATGCATTGCATCTTTTAAGCAAAATTTTGTAGGTCACATATTTTAGTTGCTTTACTAAAATACATGATCAGAACATCCCTTCTTTTAAACAAGAAAGGTCAAAAAGTGCCCTGTTTGCTAATTCATGCATGGCTTCATTTGATATATCCAAAAAAACTGTATCTCATGAACTAAAGCGGGGATTTTTTTTCACATTCAAACAGAACAAACTGTACTGTGACATTAATCCAAATGACTGACCTGAGGCACAAAAAATGAAAGGCAGGGAAATATAAAAAATGTGGCAGCAATGTCGTTGTTATCTGATGAAAATTCACACCACCACTTTTGTTTCTAAGCTTCCAGCGAAGGAACCTGAAGCTTCTTGAAGTTCGCGAGGACAGAAGAATGAGCTCATTTCGGCCAGAGAAGACCGACGGTTTGAAAGAGGAGTGAAAGGAGCCATCTACGTCAAACTGGAACGACCATCACTAGACGGAGGAGCTGGTCTACGACACCGCCCATCAGCCACTTACAATGCAGTCCTGAGGTCCCTCCCCAGGCAGCTGAACACCCAACCACACCATGACTCACGTGACCCCAACGACTCCCAAGGCCGTGACGAGCCTGGGACGCGGCTCCAGTCAGTCAGAACTGAAGAAGCCTTTCGGAGGAGAACCATGACCTGGATGACTGAGAGTCTTCAGTCACTTTGGTTGATATCAAATAACAATGACAATAAGTAGAACCTACGTTAAACTACACCGTGGGGCTGGCTGTGGCTTAAACTAAAGTACTGCAGGAGCCTCCACCCACATGATCAGTCCTCCCACTGGAACCAGCGGACAACTCCAACCGGCAGCACTGGGACCAGTTCCGGCAACAGAAAGTGAATAAATAACAGGGAGGACTGAATCCAGGACAGTTTGACAGAGTTCATGAAAAATAGATCGGAGGACATGAGGAAGAGACAGTCTGACGGTCTCAGAGCGAGAGAGGAAGACCACGATCTCATGAATTTACAGAGCGCGCACACACACACACACACACACACACACACACACACACACACACACACACAATCACACACACAGCCTCTTGCTCCCACTCTCATTTCTAACAGTCTGGTGAGTTTATGTTTTATATATTCATGCAGGCGTTTCACTGAGCAATTGGGCCATTTACTGTGTGTGTGTGTGTGTGGTGTGTGTGTGTGTGTGTCATAAATCCTGGTCTGTGAGGCAGAGTAGAAACCGTCATTTTTTTCATATATTATATACATACACATAACGTAAGTGCCGCTCTCTGCCGCTGTGCCTAGACCTTCCTGAACCTCCATTTCAGGGGGGTGTTTCATTCCTGGGAGACGGGTGTTGCGGCCGCGCCCGTCGTGTAACGGGGAGGCTGGTAAATTGGTTGGCCGTCTTTTCTCCCATCAGCCTGAATGGAGTCTGTGGGATGTGTGTCAGGCGTGAGCATGTATGCAAATAGGTGTGTGCGGTTGAATGGAGGCTCAGGGTCAGAGGCCAGAGCATCTCCTCTTCTTCTTCTTACTAAATCTTTGTAGTTCAGGGAAGGGCTGCCACTGTGGTTAGATGTGTTTTCTCCTGTTTATTTCAGGGGAGCACGTCATTGACTTTGATAGAATATGTTTGCTACCTTCCACCTCCCTAGTTACATTTCTCCTGCATCACGTTGTAAAGGAACACAACAATCGTCTTGACTAAAAATCTGACTCCATGGTTTCTTGGGACTCGGGGAAGATGAGGTCCCTTCATGTTGCGTCCTGGACACCACCGGACGGGGCGTAAGAACATGTATGTCCTTCACATTTTCCATGAATTGAACGCACTGTGGAGAAGCTGACACATTAACAGATAAGCTCGTAGCTTATCATGTTGCATCTAACATCCCCTATAGCAACATTTAAACATCTGTAAGCCTTCAGACTCCTCCTCAGTTTCATCATTTCACTCCGATAACATCGTCAGACTCACGATGGACAGTTTAAAACAAAGCGTTCAATTGGCTGCAGCAGAACCAGAGATGGCGTCTCTCTTATCCTCACATTCTTCTTCCCTGTCAAAACTGCTGCCTACATGCAGCTGTGCTCCCAACATCTGGAAACACAGTGAGGTGGAAAATCACTTCCGGAAAACTTTAAACCATCACGAATCTGGCTTAGACAGAAGCCTGAATATTCCCACACAGGGATCGGCATGAGAGCGCGAGTGTGTTTCGCTGCAGATCTGAATCAAAAATCTGGACATTAACATTTCTGAGCGCCTGTGTTGCGGTTTGACTCTCTGAATCATTTCTACTCCTCGGACCCAAATTCTGGTCAGTTCCAGGTTTCATGAGGAGCGTCAGACCACACGTACCGCAGCTCCTGCAGACCGACACCGGTGGTCGACCTATTTCCCAGCAGACACCTTGACTTGTCGCAGCGTGACAGGGAGCCAGCGTGACAAATACCAGGGCTCTGAAACTGAATTCAGACGTTATTCATTTAATCGCTTTTCTCCTGTGCGTTTCCTGCTGAACTCAGAGGTTTCCGTTTGCAGACTGAATTCACAGGAGTTCTGAGTGTTGGTGGTGGAAGCTGTTGCTGCTGAATTTAACGAACAAAGAACAAAGTAGAGTTGCTCATAGCTGGAAAGTAAAAGTAATTCTGGACCGTGGTTAAACTGCTCCATGAACATCAGAGAAAACAAAACAATGGTGCTAATGTTTTTATTGCACCTAAGTAATGACGTTTGGTGACCTTTAGTTTTTACTATGTAGAATAACTGAAAATACCTGTGTCAGAGCGCAGGGTCTTTAAATCGTCGGAAAAACGTTTTTGTTTTTTCTTTTAGCTCATTAAACTGGCAGCAGCTTCCAAAACCAGTTTGTTCGACCGACATCAGCAAATCAGCAAAAGACGTCTTGAATCCTCTTCTGTCAACACGGAACAAAAACATGCATTGATTTATGAACTAGTGGCAAAAGAGCATATTATGAAGATTAGTCGAGTTTTTTATAGACTGATTGATTTAAAGCTCTTTCATCAACATTTGTTGTTTTAATTCATTTGCTGCATTGAATTTAGCAGGAGACTAAGCCACGGCTGAGGACGGTAACATCAGGTAGTAAAGAAATTTCAGATTTGATGTTTAGAGGAAATGTTAACTAGATTTAGTCCTGGTTTAACGTGTGTTCACCATCTCTGAATGGGGCCCTAAACCCAACCTTTGGCCCAGAAACAACTCAGGATTAAGACTCATCTTACTGTTGACGATAACTGGTCCTCACTAACACACACACACACACACACACACACACACACACAATCACACACGCGCGCGTCAGTATGTGACAAGCGCTTTAGCAGATCAGGCGTGACCTCTTCTTTGGTTCAACATGATGAAAACATAAAAAATTCCCCCTCTGTGTCACTGTTCCTCTGCAGCAGCTCAGCGAGGAAACACTCCAGGGAAACACAAAGAGGAAAGTTCACGCTGAGAAGTAGCTTTGGAAGATTTCCGCTTGACTTATGGAACTCAGACCGTTGAAGCTTCATATTAACTTCAGCGAAGTCTTCCATCTCTTACAGCAGCCCCGTCTCTGAGAAATCACATTCATATTCAGCTCATTAGCAACAGTACAACATGTGGATTGAGTGTTGCTACTGAATGTTTCAGTAAAATGTTCACATGTTTTCTGGACAATTCGAGATCAGCTCGTAGGCTGTGTCTGGTCCATCTGGCTCCAGGTTGGAAATGCAGTTCGTCCCGAGATGATGTTCTGCTCCCCACTCTCTGGCCGGTCTCCTCTGACTGATGCTGCTCACTGGATCTTTGTTTTTGGCTCCATCCTGTCACGGACAACGTCGCTGAGGTCACATTTTGTCCTCATTCTGATGTTGGATGTGAACATTGGCTGAAGCTCCTGACCTGTACCTGCAGGATTTCACGCACTGCACCGCTGCCACGTGATTGGCTGGTTCAGGTGTGCGGGTGTTCCTGATAAAGCGATCAGGGAGCGCTCCTAACTTGACTGTATTTTCCCAATCAGACTACTAGTTGATCTTATACACAGTATATATAAGGACGTCCAGAGCTGAGAGGCCAGTTTCTATCACAGTCACCGGTGAATTCTCTTCCTTTCTCCGCTGCTTTCTTTCACATGCTTTGGTGACATACGTGTCTTTGTGTGTCAGGCCAATAAAGCTCATTAGATTTAAACTGAGAGAGGAAGGACGACGACGCGAAGAGGCTGTAATGCGAAAGTGTTGCTTCTCGTCTCCGCTCTCCCGTTAGGTGGACAGGAGTCAGGTGGGCGAGCGAGCCAGTTAGATCAGAGGGAAGATGCAGCGTGGACGGCTGTGTGTGAGGAGTTGCTTCCGTGTGCGTGCGGTACTCTATGCAACCCTTAATACGAGGGATTGACCCTTTCTGTTCGCATGTGTAAACCGAGCATCACGACAGCAGCTGTAGAAACCTTCTGCTCTTCCTTTCCACTGAGTCGCTGAAGTTTAAAGAGAACGAAGGAATCACAGCAGCTTCGCTTTCATCTACCTGAGAGTTTAAACGAGCCGTCGCACTCACAGCTTCCTTCGCTCACATCAGAGCGAAACAAAATTACACTAATTACGCAGCTCGGAGGGTTCCTCGCAGAAAACCTGCCGAAAAAACCCCCTCTGATGTCTGATCAGGTCCCCGAGTTCCTGGTTCAGGTCTCTCATTCTGAGAACAGACTCACAGTGCGGTGCAACCCCCCAAAACCTCAGGCGCTCAAAGTCACTAAACGAGGAGCTGGGTTTGACGAGAAAATAATCTCACCACACGGTCCATTTAGTAGCTGTCCTGGAGCTTTCGATCACCTCACACACCTCAGTGACCGCTGGACAAGGTTGCACCAAATCCTTCACCGCACTGTAGAGCTGCAGCAATCAGTCAAGTGATCGATTAGTTGATCGGCAGAAAAGTATCTACAGCGATTATTGATGAATCGTCACTCTTCAAGCAAAAATATCGAACATTTGCTTCTCAAATATCAGGAATGGATGCTTTTTTTTCATATAACGGTAAACTGAATATCTTTGGATGTTTGAACTGTTGGTCAAATAAAACAAACTACTCAACCTAATAACAAGCATTTTTCACTTTTGAAGACATAGAACAATCTGCCAGATTAATCGATAGTGACTAAACAATGTTGGTCGTCAAAGGTCCGTTCGCGACTCACCACGGTCGGCGCCGCGTGTCTCAGTATGGACAATAAAAGTGAACTATCCATTTAAAAAACAACAAAAACGCAGGCCGCTCGTTCAGACAGAGGAAATATAAAATACGTTTCTGAATCATTTTCAGTTGGTTGTACCCTGATACATGCAGGCATCCATCATATAAACCTACACTGATCATCTGCTTAAATGACTAAATTCACTGGTAAACCGAGCAGCCGGTCTTGAAGAGTGCCCGGAGTTTAGCCCGTGCCGCAAATTACTGTTGGAATTTTTCTATGTTTTCAAGTTCGTGAAATAAAAAGCAACAGATAAATATGTCATTCGACCTAAAACTTCGATTCCAGGCTGAGAGGTTTTAATTTACCGGACAGATTTCTCTCACCCGCTTCAGACCAGCAGCGTTTCTCAAACTGTGTTTGAACGTTTTCCTTCAACGTTGCAGGAGACTTGGGGAGAACAGCGATGTCTCAACAGCCCTTTGGTAATTTAACGCTGGCTCTGACGTCTCCGTGGGGCTTTGATGTACAATTTATTTCCTTTTGGCCGATAAAATTTGGTCCCAGAGATGAAATCTAACATTTGCCGCTGCCGCATTAGTTTGTCTGAAGGTGAAGTGAAGCTTTGCCTCTTATATATATGTATATATGTACACACATCACCACATTCACGTCAAAAATATCAGCTCCTTATGAAGGAAGAGGAACAGAGGCAGCGTGATGTCGATTTCATTCGAGTCTAAATATACAGGACAGCCACAGGACAACTGGAGACTGAGGACGGAGACACAAAAGCAAACACAAGAACAAAAAGAGCAGGGTTGTTTTACGTAAAAAATCCCTGTGAGTGGACTTGAGGCTGTGGATGGTTGTTAATCTTAAATCAACATAGTTCTGATGACAAACGTTGAATTAAGTGATGGGAGGTCATCTGATCCTCCACCTCAGTGACAACAGCGTTTTAATTTGAAAGTCTTTCTCCTCCATGATGGATGGCAGCCTCAGTGTTAATGCAGCGTTCACAGACAGCAAATATTCACCCCGAAGCAGAACAGTATGTGTCTGAACCACGCGGCCAGATTTCTTCTCATTTATTTGTCTTGTTCCAGGAAACTCCCTGAGACTGTCCCCCCATGAAAAACCTTTCCTTTCAGTTGACTTCCGTCTTGTGCCTAAACCTCGCCAAACCTTTACCACAGGCTTGTCACGTCGTGAAAGGGTTAGTTATTTTGAACCGCTCCGCTGTGGCACATGTCCTGACGCCGTGGGGGCGCTAACTCAGGAAACGCCCCTGTGGGTCGTGTCAGAGAGTGGGGGTGGTTTAGGTTGGCAGCCCAGGCCCCTGGAAATCACGTTTCTACACAACTAAACTGCAACACTAAGTGTAGGAAACATAGTTGCGACCGGACCATGTTTCGTATCAACACAATGAAGAAACGATTCTGACAAGTCAGAGACACGTTGATCCTGAAGGTCTCAGTCAAATGTTTCACAGACAACCTGTTTGTTTTCCACCAAAATGTCTGATCCTGCAGAACAACATCCACCTGTAATGAGTCCAGCATCGTTAAACTGGTTTACGGTTCTGTTCAGACTCTCCCAGGACCTGGTTCAGGTTCGGGAAAGATCCCGACTTCAGACACCAACCTGTTGTTGTGTACATTGATCCAAAACCTCCATCTTTCCCGAACCTGAACCCAAAGACAGGACTCTGGATGTAAACCTGGTTTCTGGTCTGACAGTCCTGATCTTTGTACGTCCTCCATCCACCTAATCCGCCTCCTGGAGACTCTGCTGCCGTTAATAAATGTAGCAGCATTCAATCTTTCAAAAAATACGTAGCCCCTGAACATAATTCATCCAGCAAACATGTTTGCGGTTTATTTGCATAGAAACGTAATTTCTGGGACGCACGGGGTTGAGGTTGGAGGACTGGTTGAAGCTGACTAGACTCCCGTCACAAATTCTTCCCGCTCCTGTTTTTTATGTTGCAGCTGCAGAACAGTAGAGATGGTACTTTGACAGAGAAGTCTTGAATCAAAATCCGCTAATTCAACGGTCAGTTGCCCTTTTCTCTTGAAATAACACTGGGAAGTGCAAACACTAATTCGTGGCTTGGTTGTGGCTAACGTTCTGATAATTAAGCACATTTAGAAGTGAACTCAGAAATAGTTCTTTTGTAATAACTACGACTTCAATCGTGTAAACCCTTTTCCTTTATACATGCATTAAGACTAAAGTTACAGATTGTTAACCTCACACACCTAAACTGTTCTTTGACACGTAAAAGCAAATCAGTGTCAAAATCCTTTAGCAAATACAGGGTGAAACTGGTAGAAATACATGTTTTTCATTGATAAAATCCCATTTTTGTCGTCATTGTTTCAGGTCTTTTTTTAGGCCCTTTTGTTTTGATTGTTGACTTAATATACAAATCTACGACACCATGTGCCCAAAATATGGCGTCAGTGTTGAACGTAGTAAAATCCGAGTAGTTTAAGCGCATTGAACGTTGACGCTGCCAGTCAGCAGACACGAGCTCTAAGAATCCAGGTTAGATGTAACTGAACAACATGGCATCTAAAAATAAAATAGTGCACCATAAAATAAAAATGGACACTGTATGGTTCACGTTCAGTTCTGGGATCAGTGTGTCCAGATATAAAACCCTCCGGTCCTCAGCCGTTTGTATTCAGAGCGTTTCTCTGTGACAGACTCTAAAATTCATTGTTTCCTCTGATCCACGCTTCACCTCTGAACATCCACCTGTCCTGCTGCTGGTCATCTTACCGCAGATCGTTGACCCTCAAACCTCATCTCTGTGCGCTGACAGGGGGCCCGACCTCCGGCCCCTGGACTGACTGAAGGGCTGCTGGGTTGAAATCACCGGATAATGAATAGCGGACAGAACGTGCTCCTCTGGAGCAGCTCCACAACAGTGTCATCTCACAACATCAGAGGAAATCTCGTACCTCCACCGTGTCAGCTCTTGGAAACTGTGACAAACAGCCACATTTGAGCAGGACACAAATGTGTTTTTGCCGTCAGACAAAGGTTCTGAGACAATTTAATGGGGCTGGAGCTCTATAAAGATCCATAAAGTCCCTGTAAATGCAGAGGTAGCGATCCCATCTCTCGCATCTCCTGTGAGTCAGCAAATGAAAAGGTAGTCAGGAGGACAGGATTTCCTCCTGCGGGACCTTTCTGGCCTACAAAACTCGACAACGTGCACCATTCCATTTCAAACATGGCTTTTTATTTTGCCGTTGACTGGCTCTCTCACCTCTGTATGTTCTGTCCTGTTTTCTTACCTGCACCAACCCTTTCTTACGAAGCAATAAAAGTGTTAAAACCCAAAAGCTGAAGACACATGGTTTCCATAGCCACCAGCTCCCACTGGTGTGTTTCGGTGTTTACATATAAAATGTACGGTAAAGTTTTGTTTCACACCCTACAAAAAGAAGCAACCTTCGGTGTGACACGACCAATCAGACGTCCACATTTAGACTGGAGCCACCACATCATCGACCGATACAAGAGACAGAGCGTGTGTGTGTGTGTGTGTGTGTGTGTGTGTGTGTACCTGCAGCTTGCGTTCATGGTCTCCACTGCAGAGCGAGTTGAGAGAAACTTTGAAGGTTTTCCAAACCGGGTTGAGATTATTCATGACGGTCTGTCAGAGAGAGAGAAAAACACAACGCGAAACTCGTGACTTTCTTAATGTCGCGAGGTTGAGGTTGTTGAAAGGATTTTAGAACTTCAGCAGTGAGGGCAGCGTCTGCAGCCGCCATATCTGCATCTGCATGTCCTCAATCAACCAGGTAATATCGCTGATAAGTGATTCAATCACAAACTAAAAGTAGCCTGAGGTGAGGTGGGTTCTGTTTACATCCCTTTGTGTGTGAAGGCTCAGGTCTGAACTGACTTTATTTAGACTGTCAGACAGAGGCATGGAACACCTGAGGATTTAGAAGATCATACTCAGGTATTCACAGCTTCACCTGTTGCTTCTCTGAAGGTAAAACTGTTGGAACTGTTGTGTGTGAATGTTCCGTCGGTCCATATTTAAACTGTGCATGTTTATTCCTGCGCACAGGTCTCTCTTGAAAGGATGACCATGATCTAAATTAGACGGCCTGTTCAAATAAAGGATCAAATAAGAAAAAATATCACGACAGAGACACGTCCAAACAGTGTCGACAGGGGCCAAAAACCGCATGATCAGACCCGGGAATCTCAAATCCAGACTGCAGTGCCCTCACACTCACCCTGAACTGAGCGTACAACATGAATAAATGAATGTGTGCCAGAGCTCTGCCTTTTTTATTCATTTTATTTGCATTAATTGTTCTGTTTTTCTCATTTTTATTCCTCATGTGCGTTAGTAATTTGTACGGTCGTCTTATCAGCCTGTCAAATCATCTGTAAAGCACGTTGAGCCGCTCTCAGCTGCACGAAAGCTGTTATACAAATAAAGTCTGAATTACTGAGAGATCAGCCGGTGGCTTCAGCAAAATGACACAAAGGGTAACGGGCTCCAGCTCCGAGCCGGCAGCCGGCTGAAGGACACAGCGCATCTTGGCGTGTAAGCACATAGGTTACAGGTCCAGCAAAACAGAGAAACCACAGCAAACACAACAGCAGATCCAGGGTCAGTTTTCCATCAGAAATGATTGGTTAATTAACACACAAAGAAAAGTCAAGGCTCAGATCAGATCCGCACCATTTCACCCTTATGAAACCAAAGCTGCATACAAACGGGCTACAGATGCAGTAATTATCAGACACCTGCCGGCGTCCAGCCACAGCTCATTTGTCTGAACAGCTAACAACCGTTTGGACAGCGAGGACTCAGTGTGGTTGGGACGTTGTTTGACCTCACAGTGTTGGACTGACGTGTTTCGCACGGTGTGTGTTTATACCTCAGTCCTGTAGACGAGCTGCATCGTGGCGTCATCGTTCAACCTGTAGATCTCCAGGAATGGGTCGGATTTACTGAAGAAGTCCTGAACACAGATACGCAGACATTTTAAAGTCAATTTCAGTTAAAAAAACCAAAAAAAAAACCTGTGTTTGTTGTTGTTTGTTTTCACCGTCATCGGCTGAAGGAGCAAAGTTTCTCTGAGCTTCACCTTAAATCTCAGTTTAACGCCTGGACGTACCTGCAGGAGCTACGACATCACAACTAGTTCAGAGCCAATCGGGGTCCAGTGTGATGTGGAAGCTTGAAGCCTCCAGGCCACAAACACTGGGAACGGACTTTACAGTGAAGGAGGAAACATCTGGGGTCCAGTGTGATGTGGAAGCTTGAACAAACTATTATTACAGTATGTTTCTGTCCAAACATATCTGGAGTGGATCTGTAACGACTCTGTTTGGTGCTTGTTAACTAAAGCTCTCAACCCAGATTATTTGCTTCACTAACCACAGACTATTTTTCCAGACTCTATAAGAATAGGTATCATATGTACATACAGTTTATATTCTGCATCTGCTTGATCCAAAACTTCATTTATGCTTTATGTGACTCTCGGGAAATGAGTGCAGCCATTAAAAAAAAGGGGCCTTGGGTGTGAATGGCCCAATGTGAACTCGGTGGAAACGTCATAGAGCTGCACTGACTGAATGAAGATATGTGTGTTTTTCATTCAGCGTTACATTTAAGAGGAACATCGAGGTTCAGAAGTCCCTGTTCCTGCAGAGTGACAGTAGAGAGCTTCTGAGTTTCTACAAACAAGATGCAGAACTTACAGATCACACACACACACAGCTGTTACCTTATCGTCCAGTTTCCTGGCGCTGAAGGAGAGCTCGATGTAGTCGTCGTTCCCCGTCAGCTCCTCCGCTGTTATCTAAAAACACACACACACACACACACACACACACACACACTTCCCTTTGATAAGAGGCTCATTATGAAGCAGGACAGCATCATTAAGTCAACAACAAGCACTGAATATTCAGATCAGACTCACTGAGAACAACAACGCAACCTGCTCGGGGAGTT
The DNA here is from genome assembly GCF_016859285.1 of Xiphias gladius. NCBI lineage: Eukaryota > Metazoa > Chordata > Actinopteri > Istiophoriformes > Xiphiidae > Xiphias > Xiphias gladius. The sequence continues at coordinate 29,629,585 of NC_053421.1, forward strand.
CTCCAAAACAATGAGGAACCTTCGGAGCCTTGACTCCGTTCTGTAGCCTCATGGTCAGTCCAAATATTGCTCATCACCAGAGGGAACGTGAGAGGCTGAAACCTGGTTAACATGCGGTGTAGGTAAAGGGAGACTGAAGATGTTCTTGCTCACAGAAAACGTAATTGTTGTTTTACTCAGAGGAAGGACGACAGGTAGTAAAATGATGTTTATGTTCTTCTAGTTTCCAACAGCAAACATGTTTTGTAAGAAATGGAACCAGATGGTTTTTATCAACTTAATGAGGAAAGACTAACGAACGTATCTGCAACAGCGCAAAATGTTGATCCTGAAAGTATCTGCAAATGTTCACTGATGTATTCTAAACGTATTTAAATATCCACTCCTGAAATCAACCCTGTCTCCTAGAAATTACGTTTCTACACAACTAAACTGCAACTGCAAAATAACGTTGAGTAGGAAACATAATCTGCAATGGTAATGGTAAAAAATACACTTGTCGAACTTATTTCAAGATCCAGCAGTTACAGGGCAGCATGAGCCTTCATCTGGATCTGGTGTCTGAGTCCACCTGATGAATCCAAGTCCAGTATTCCCTCTCTTTTAGCTCTGGTTTTGGTCTCCACCAGCTCCAGAGGGAAATATCTGGCTCTTCAGCTGCTAAATGCTCCGCTAGGTTCGCCTGCTGGTCTCTGACTGGGTCTGTCTGCTGTTTGCTGCTGAGCAGGTAGTGGACAGCAGCTTTTTACAGCTGTTTCTCTGAAAAATATCTGCCTGCTGCGGCCGAAAACGACGCTATGGGAGCGGTGAGACTGAACCACAGCAGTAAACGGATAAACAATGAGCTGAGACTCGCTGCAAAGGTTCAGCTCATAATTAGGTTCATCACTACCACAGACTCCTGAACATTGTCTCACACTGGTATTTCATTCATTGGTAGTTTAGAAATATATACTGTAGCCACTTTAACGTCACTTATCACAGAAACACCGGACCCTTCAGGACACTGGGACCACCGCTTTTAATGACTGGATTGGACGTTTCTTGCCGAAATGCACCTTGGGAGTCGTGGTTTTTCTGTCCACAGGCTTCCTCTACATTTGACTCTTCAATCAAAGAACCAGATATTTTCTAACGCAGTTGTTCCTCCTTTGTACCGATAAGTCGGCCAGGAGACTTTCATGTCGGTCCAAGCTGTAGAGCAGCTCCAGCTGGGAGTGTGAAATAACTCCGCCTCATTCGCAGCTCTATTATTTTCCTGACAAAATGTAACTGGCAAAACAAAGCAGTATTCTCTGAGCATCAATTCTATGACAGGGCTGTGCAACGCCAGCTGAGCAAACTACATCGGCTGATGAAGAGCAAAATCATCAGGACTCGTATTCTGGGCAGCACGAACTCCGTCCAGCGGAGGCTGGGATCCTCGTTAATCATCGTTAATCGTGACCTTCAGCAAAGATGTCTGCGAGCGTTTTCCAACCCGGTGTAGATTGGGTTCTCATCTCTTTAACATAAAAGACATGTTGGTATTATTCCCGTTGTGTTTTCTTCCCTGTAATTATTTACCCCCGAAGCATCGACACGCTTACATCTGACAGTGGTAACGGACACAGATGATGGATGACACGGATTATAAAATCGGTACGTTCAGACTAACATCTGATCACAGATCAGACACGAGGAGAAGCCTGCAGGTGATTTTATGACGAGTTTTCACTTTACAGGCGGAGATGATCTACATGAATATATTCAGATTGTGTTTACGGCCATGTAAAGAGACAGAGTTCATCATCAGACAGAGAGAAGAGACCTGGGGGGGAAAAACAGAGAGACGACGAAACACAGAGTCATTAAGCAGAGCGAAAGAAGGAACGAGCGAGAAGGAGAGAAAGGAAGAAAGACAAGGTGGGGAGAGGAAAGACTGAAGGACGAACGTATGAATAAAAGAGGAGAAGACGGGAAGACGAAAGGCAACAACACAGAAGAAAGGACGGAAGGAAGAAAAGAAGGAAAAAGAAGGGAACCAAGAGTGAAAGCATAAGAAAGACAATAGAAAAGGAATATGGAAGGAAAGAAGAAAGAATGTAAAAAACAAGAAAGGAAAAAAAAAGAAAGAAGAAGGTAAGAAAAAAAACAAAAGACAAAGAAAGTTGTGAGGACGAAAGAAAGGGGGAAGAACAGAAGATCGAAGGAATAAAAAACAAAGAAAGAAAGAGAGAAGAGTGAAAGACGGCAGGATGGTCAGAAGAACAGGGAAACGAAGAAGGAAAGAAAAATGGGAAAAAGGAGGGATAATGGACGAAGGATTGAAAGAAGGAAGCAAGAAGGAAAGAAATAAACTTAGAAAAGAAAAAGCGATGTGAGAGAAGAATGGAGCGAAAGAAGAAAAGAGGGAAGAAAGGAAGGAAAGAAAGAACAAATGAAGAGAAAGAAGGACAGAAAAAAAATAGAAAAGTGAAGAAAGAAAAGGATGGGAAGGGAAGGAAGGAAAAAAGGATTGTCTGAAACAAAATAGACAGAGAAGAGGAAGAAAAGCTCTGACTCTATAACTGGAGCAGCTTCCTCTTCAGAAATCCTTTCAAAATAAATTCTCTTGAGCCGTTTCGTGTGTCCACGAAGGTGAAGAGAAACACCGGAGTGTGTGTGCGAAGCTCGGGGGGATTTTCCAGCTGTGAATTTGTGGATGAATGGACGAGTAAATCGGTCTGAGGAAATCCTGACGTTCCAGCTGAGAGGATCAGAGTTTTCACAGCCAACTGGAAAAGCACGGAACCAGCGAAAATCCTGGTTTTGACCACGAGAGTCACGAGGAGCAAACGACACAGAACGGAAACAAACTTTATGACAACCAGGAAAACGACAAGCAGATCCTACAGACGTCCTCCCGCCACAGACCTCTCAGCGCCCCTGACGCTCACTGGCGTCCCACGCACACACACACGCTCGCACACACACACACACACACACTCACACACACACACACACACACGCACACGCACACACACACACACACACACACACGCACACGCAAGCACACACACACACACACTCACACACACGCAAGCACACACACACACACGCACACGCAAGCACACACACACACACGCACGCGCACGCACACACACGCAAGCACACACACACACACACGCACAGATTGAAGCTGGGTCTTTGTGGGGAGAGCGTTTAATGGACTGAGGCTCTTCAGTTTATTTTCAGCAGCTTTTCTCTTTTTGTTTCTTTGGAAAAAGGAACTAAACTCATTTTTTCAAAATAAAGTGAAAAGTCCATGAAACACTCCTGCAGCTGCCAAGTAGCTCGGTTAATTTGAAAAACTTGAAATTCTGATTGGGTGAAAAGTATAACCCCATTCGGAATCAGGTAACAACATCTGATTACTGCGGCAGACTATCGATATGCTTCGTTCACAATAACCAATAAAATACTGTAGCGGCTGCGACGGGCAGACGGGAAACACCTGAACACCACCTGCCGTGACCGGGAGTTCGTGAAAACCTGTAGGAAGACAGAATACAAACAGTGGAACAATGACTCTAATGTCCAGTCCCTGCCGCTCGGAGTCCGACGCGTAACGACCGAGCGTTGACCCGGATGAGTGACCCCACCTCTGTGTGGGAAAAGAGAGAGGGGGCGAGAGAGGCTGACGAAGCAGTGAGAGGAGGGGAAAGAGCGAGGCTCACCGTGATGATGGCTTTCCCCACGGTGCCTCCTGGTCTGAGCAGAGCTTTGGACAGTTTCCTCTGCGAGACAATCTGTATAAACACACACACACACACACACACGGTTAATACACAGGTACATGCTCCAGAAATTTCACATGAGCAGCAAACACTCCAGCGACGGTCCAGCTTCCTCTGCTGCTTGTTTCTACGTGAGCAACAACTTCAGCTTGAAACTATGGGAGCGAAGACATGTTGGAAAGCTCGGACGTTCTGGAGAGTTCTGTCATTTCGGTGAACGCAGCAGAGAATTCCGGAAAGGGTTTTGGGAAACGAGAGAAATGTCTGTGATGTTTGGAAAAACGTTTGGAACAGTTGGAAAAGTTTGTACATTTTAGAAAGGTGAGGATATTCCCTCTAAAGTGCAGAACTTCTCGGACAAGATTGTTGGAAAATCTGGACATTTTTGGAGAGTTTTGATGTTTGCGTAAAACCGTTTAAGGGGTTAGACCTGGTTCCAGACCTGTAAGTGTATCATCTCAATGAGGGTCCACACAGGTATAGAGGAACGACCATGCCGGTATGGGGACAGGGGCCGTTTATCGCCGAGGATTATGGGAGCCGGAGCTTTTCTTTAACACGGGTCGTCGAAACTCAGCTGCCCTTGTGCTGATGAAACTGATCGCTGTGAGAAACCTGTTTCCTCTCCAGCAGGAGGATGAAACTCTCTCCGTGCTCCTGCTGTTACGGGACAAACTCAAACCTGCGCCGTCAGCAAAGCGGAAAAAGAAGCGGCTGTACTTCAGCATCGGCCTGAAGCCCAGACCGTCCGAGGCTCCTAGGACCCCGCCTTTCCTCACAGAGGGTTTCTGCGGGTCTCTTCCAGGCCTGTCGGCAGAAAGCTCCGGCGCTCTGTCAGCCATCTGGCCGGCGGAGGAGCTGGCAGCTGAAACCAGTGACGCTGCTGGCAGAGCCGAAGACGAGCGGGAGGCGGCTTTTCCCGACTCCGACCGTCATCCGAGCTGGTTGTTTCATCCCAGACTCGGCTCTCTCCCCCCGCAGGAGGACGTCCACAGCTTCGCCCCGCCATCGCACGAGGCCGCCTGGTAAGAAGCACCGACTCCAGTTTGTAATGAGGCCGACGGCAGATGGAGGAAGAGCTCCGGACGTTCCCGCTTGCTCCTCGCCGCTCGCCAGGCTGTTGAGACAGAGGACCAACCACCACGCGTGTTTACTTGTACAAGCGGCGTTTTCTGTGTATTTATTTTGTGCAGACATTCGTGTTCCCCAGACGATGAATCCTGCTGAAACAAAGCCTGGTTTTCTGTCCAGTGACTATCACAGCCTCGCAGAGCAGGGCTGGGCAGTATGACCAAGAATATCATCCCAGTATGTATTTCTTCGTACCGATGGATGTCGATGACTATCACAGTAGACATTTAGAGGCACTACTGAGCACCTGAGCGGGTGATGTTAAACCACCACCTGGGGAGGGAAGGTGCTGAGTGACGGACCGACACACTCTTGGTCCGGGTCTGTAGTGTGCTGTGTTGGAGAAGAGATCTCTGAGCTCATCTATATGCGACTGTCTCTCTGACAACAGCTTGTCAGTGTCCGAGCAGAGCAATAAATCGTGAATGAATAATAATGAGCGTCGTCATTAGTCCGACCGGACATCTCATTTTTATATTGTTTAGTTCGTTTTTATGAAGATATGTTTTTTTTTTAATATAAGAGAGTCAATGTTGTTCCACCAAGTTCAATAAGAAAATCTCTTATTTAAGAATTAAAAGAAACCTCCTCAGGCAGAGAAGTAATGATTTACTTTTTTTCCGTTCTTTTTATTTTATTTTACTTTAACTCATCTTCACCAGGAATATTGTGAGTGTCGGCTCCTTTTTTACAGCTTCAGTTATGCGTTGCTAAAAACGCCAAATCAATATAAGTAGAATAAGCCGACTGTGTTTGTTTCAGGTTTCTTAGCTGAATTCAGGCTGTGGTGGAGCCTCTGGGGGAGTTTTTATATATGTGGGTATTTTATCAGCTGCTGTCTGACAAAAGCAACATTCGTGTTTTCGTCAATTAGCTTTTTAGCAAATGAAGAAAAGACAGAAAAGAAAAATATAATATCACTGTTTTTCTGACGTTGGTGTATGTCTGAAGAAAAAAGCAACCGTTTAAACCGTCAGCTGAGGTGAGTAAGATGATTGACAGCTCCCCGATGTTAACCTGTAACACACACACACACACACACACACACACAGCTGAGTCATCCTCTGACAGATCTCTGTCACACTCATTTATTTTTGAACTTGCTGACTGTGCCGGCTTCCCTGCCTCAGCGGTTTGTAAAGTCTATGGAAAATCTCTTCATGGCAGAAGAAAAAAGGAAAAGATGGAACCAGAATAAAAGGACAGTTTTCCAAGTCTGTCTTGAAGCAACAGTCATGCGTCCATATGGACGTTCCTCCTCTTCATACTGGTCCGGAAGAGATTTGTTCCCAGATCAGTTTCAATATTAGTCCAGTATTAGACAGATCGAGCGGGTATCTTCCGAATTATATATCTGTATCTAGGGAGTATGTGTACACAGAAGGACGACTGTGGATGCTGTCCTGCACCACGCCCACTGACAGTGCATTATGAAGGGACCTTTTCATGGCCAGTATAACCAGGAGGAATCATCAGAGCAAACAGATCCTGTTGCGTTGCACATCTGAGCCCCTCACTGCTGTTTTAAGACAAGCTTGAAAAAACTGTGAACCTGTCCTGCGGTGGCTGCACATCCACGAGCGAGTGCCAAGGGCCAAATCCACAACTGATCCAGACTGCAAGGATCCTCAAGAGACCCTCAGAGACCGAAAGCTGCGGGCGTTCTCGCTCTGGGATTCGAACGCGGACTCACCTGTCCCAGCGTGCACTCCACCGATCCCAGGAAGTCGGCCTCCTTCGGGCCGTTGTGGCTGCTGTTGATGTCGTAGAGCTCGAAGCGCAGGCGCTGCACCTCTTCGAAATAAAAGTCCAGCGTGAACACCTTGGAGTAGGTGGGGTTCACACAGCTGCGGATCACCTCCGTCCGGTCCACCTGCAGGAGACACCGACAGGTGAATTATTACAGTCAGCTTTTTTTGGAATAAACAGAACAAAGGCAAAAGAGAGGACGACATCCAGGAACTAAAACTGCATCTGTAATAAATTCAAAGGAAGAAGATGTCACAGTCCCGCCTACAGTGATTGACTGACAGGTGGGTGACAGGCGATCTCTGGAAAGTGCAGCACAAAAACGTAACAGTGTTGAACCACAAAGATGGAAAAAGGGAAAAGCCTACTAACTTTGATTGACGTCAAAAAATCACAGTTTCACATAATCCAGACACAGAAAGCTGTAAAAATACCAGTTCCTCTGAATACAGCTGGGTGGCGCTCAAAACCCGTCAGTATTAATTACAATACGTTCAAACTTTTTGTCCCCAAATCCCAACACCTGAACGACTTCTCGTCCCAACAAAAGGCAGCGTGAAATTATGATTCAAATCAGGAAGCTCCGACTCACAGAAGCAAAGCTGTGTCTTTTGTGCACAGCTGTTCCAGACAGATTACACCCGTACGATATACCACCTCCATTTTATCTCCAAAACGCATTTCTACTAAACATTCACCATAAATTCTGTCACCCTAGTCAGATTATTGTAGCGGGTCCTGCACGGTATGTATCACAAATCAAGTGGCCACAGAACTAAGTGAATGCAACCTTTGTAATCAACTAATTTAAGAAGTTATTCAGTCAACAGACGGGAATAATGGAAACAGGCTTCTGGAGGGAGTTTCAGTCTCTCTCTCTGCCCTTCAAATTAAAGCTCATCCAATTATTTTCATTATCAGTCAGTCTTCCGTTCATTGTCTTGATGAACTGCTTCATCATTTGGTCAGTGAATGTCAGAAAATATTGAAAAATGCCCGTCGCAACTTTCCAAAACTCGAGTAGCTTGTTTTTGTCCGACCGACAGTCCCACACATAGAGATATTCAGTTTACTGTCACAGAGGATTAAGAAACCCAGAAAATGTTCACATTTGAGGAGCCAGAACCGGGGCCTGGCTGGAGTGTTTCCCTAAAAAAGGACTTTGACTTTAAAAAGTATAGAACTTGACCGTTGTAGATTGATTAATCGAGGCAGTACTTGTGGTGCAGGGCTCAGCTCTCAGCTCATGAAACCATCTACTGCCTTTCAAAGGTTACGATGAACTCGCCTTAAATCCAACTGGTGAAATGTTCTGACCAGAGCACAGGAAACACACGATACTTCTGTTAGCATATGATACAAAAACCTGTTTCCATCCTGCCAGGTGAAAGGCCAAGAACACACAGTCAGGATGTGGCAACTACATATAAAGTCCTGAAAGAAAAGGGAATCCTGTTTGAGAGTTCCAGATTCCAGTCTAGTCACAAACTGAGGACACAAAAAGTAAAACTCCTCGAGACCTAAACCGGCAAGGAGCTGCTGAGGAGCTGCTTGTCGTCAGACTCCTGTCCGCCAGTCAGAGAGTCTTCCTCTCCTTCCTCGGTGTTAACAGACAGATGGCGTTCAGGCTGGAGCTCCTCCACACTCTAATTAAAGACACTTTAATTGGATCATTAAAGTTTGTCTGAATCAGCTGAAAAGAAATCCAACATGGAGTGTGAGAGGAGGCTTGACGTCCTGCTAATCCTCCAGCTGACCCTGCTGGACATCTTCCCGGAACATTTACCGAGTTTTCAGACTTTTCTGGTTCTGTGTATGACGGTCTGTCACACTCTGCCGGCTCCCGGAGGAAACATGAGCAAACAGAAACGTTTGGCAGCTGAAAGCAGAAAATCCTCCTGCAGGTTCACGCAGCAGTTTGACCTGAAAACAAAGACCAGACCTTCTCATTATGCTGGTGCCTTTTCAGAGTTGTGGCAAACACACTGGTTTGTCCTCACACTTTAATGAAGACTGAAGGTTAAAATGTGCCCGAACATTGTTGGGTCAAACCTTCCTTCCTGGTCAACAAGTCAACTACAGTCCTTTCACGCTGTGTCCCACTGGATGTAAAACTATCACAAAGCGCAGTCCAGTACAGAGGTGGCAGATGGGAAAACAGTCCTATGAATGGCTTCCTTAATGGTCGTCTGGGTCATTCTGGAAGGCTTTGAGGTACTGTGTCTGGACTTGCTGGTACTGCTGCTTCGTGTTGACTTTCCCTGTCCGGGATGTTTATTCACCGGACTTTTCAGGGATTCTGCCCCAAATACTTTTTGATCTTTGGAAACGGTCATTTCCACGTAGCAGAGATTAACTTTACTTGGAGCGTTGAACGGAGGGAAAGTAACGTAACGATATAAGACACAGGCAGGCGGTGAAGGTACCAGCTTCAGACCAGCCCTGAAACCTCCAGTATTTGCTCTTACAGCTTAGGAGACGGGGCCGTTGAGACAGCGAAGGCTTTGTGTTCCCGGTGTGAGATGATCAGACATGGCAGGTTGAGGAAGATGATCCAGTGTTAAGAACCAATGCGGTCTTGTCTAAATTAAAAGTAAAGTTAGTAAGTTCACAGTCATGTTTAAAAGGATTGCGCTGTTACAGAGAGTACGTGTCAAACTAAAAACCACGAGAATGAAATAGAACTGACCATATTTAATCAGTTTGAGAAAGAGACGTTGTACAAATACATCACAACTTTTGACAAAGTAAAAGACACATTGGTCATGAAATCACACAACACACCTTTGGATATCTATTCCTTTACTCATCCCCTTATTCCTTTTACATTTAGACGAGTATATCTTTATTTCCCTCTTTGTCCACAGTATTTGTCTCATGTTCTCCCGTTGATGCAGGTTTTCTGTTTTGTCTTTGAAATGTGGTTTTCTGCCGAACCGCCAGTTTTTAGTTTAAAGTGATCACTCCGTCGTCTACATCCTGCTCCGTTTTGTTTTCCTGTTTCTTCATGTGTAGTTTCTCCTCGTCTCGTTCGACTTCCATCCTTCCTCGGCAGCAGCAGCAGCAGCAGCGACAATGACGCGACTCAAGAGAAAACAGCTCATTTAACAGATCATAAAAAACACAGAGGCTCTGTTTGACTGATTGTTCTAAGAAACCGAAGCTGCTGAGAGACCTGCAGACTGTAAACAGACCACACACCAACAGTATGGGCTGATTCTGTTATCAACAACATTTTAATTTGAAGTTAATGACCTACCGAAGCTGTGTTCAGGAAACACATGCTTTAATATCTCGAGATAAATCATTATCTCCGGGTTTAGTTTTTAAGGTCTGGTATCATGTTGCTCAGTGTCTGCTGGATGCGGAAGGAGGCGGCTGTTTGCTGATGTTAGCCTGGACCTTCCGGTAAGGTGATAGGATAACAGCAGATACTATAACGGTTGTGTTTTCAGCTTGGTCCACAGCCTCCAGACGGCCAAACGGATCAATGAACTCTGCTTTAATAGGACAATTAAGATCCGGAACTATAAGTTCCTTCAGTGCAAAAACAACCAAACTGCCGAGTAGCAACGGCTGAAGAGCAGGTGGGAAGCTGAACTCAGAACTGCCTCTGCATCGGGTCTGACTCGTGTGAGTCCCACTGAATAAACGGTGTCAGAGGAATAAAGTCGTACTTCTTCTCTCAGCGGATTCAGATTTACTTTCTAACTCACTTGATGATATTTTGTATTTTTGCATTTTGTGACAAATGTCCCATGTACACAGTAGCGTCTGTAGTCGGCAGAGTAGTAGTAATATTTCGTTGAGTCTGGTTTGGAGATGTGTGCCACACCCATGGGAGGGACTGAGACTATTAATAAAAGGAGACGCACCTGAGTCTATGTGATACCTGTGAACCTGCTGAGGAGCCAGCTTGGGCTCAAAACGTTGTACTTTTCTAAAATGGAGCAATAGTCTACAGAAGGTTGTGTGTGTGTGTGTGGGTGTGTGTGTCTGTACGCACGCGTTCTGTTTTCCGGTATAAACACTGACCTTGTCGGGACCAGTGGTCCTCATGGGGACCGAAGCCTGGTCCTAATGAGGCAAAGGGTCAGGCTGTCCACAGTGAATGGACGTCAATGCCATGTCCTGACAAGTATAGCTGTGCAAACTTTGCGTTTGTGTATAATAGGACTACCATGACTAGAGTTCAGCTAGTCCCAGTAGTCCTGGACTCCGTGCCGTGTATCCGACCTCTTAGTCTCCTGTGAGCCAGTACGTAGCCTGAGATGATCTTTTACCTGCTTTATCTGTACGAGCTGCCTGAGGAAGTCAGGTCAGCAGAATCAGGGACCTCTTTTACATCTCTTCTTAAAACAGCTTTTATTGGAGAGATTTTCCTCATTCGACTGGATTTTTATCGACGGGCCCTGGCGACACTGTTGGCGACATTGGTTTTTCCTCTCTTTCTATTTTGCTTATCAAGGTATCAGATCTGCTTCTCTCGAGGTTGTTGCCTTGTGTGAAGTTCTCTGTAACGTGGGTTTAGAAAAGTTCTCTGTAAATAAAGGATTATTATAATTATTGTTGTCATAAAATGCAGGACAGTAAATATAGTGCACTACATAATAAATAGGGAGCGATTGCAGGCACAGCCATTTACTACAGTATAAGTCCAAACGTATGAGGACGCCCGGTCTGATTAGTGGGTTGATCTGCCTCGGCCACTCCCGCTGCTAACAGCCACTGCACAGGTGTTTTTCCCAGCAAACATTTTGACTTGTCATAGTAGGAAAGGCAGCGCGTTGCTGATGACATTAACAGGGACCCTGTTCTGCAGTAGTAAGACATGACAGGGAGCCAGCACCCTGAAACTGAATGTAGACATCATTCATTTTATCATGTCTTTCCTGCTGCAGTGGTAACGGGCCAGCGGCACCTTCAAACGTCTGCGGCAGGATAGGTTGTGCTGATCGGGGGGGGATTGTTGTAGGGTACCATCGTCCCACTAAGCTCGGTCTGTCATGTTTCATCCTGCTGTGTTTGTTCTGCGGCTGTAAGTGCAGTTAATGTTCAGAGGGCTTACGTGGCTCATCTGTGAATCAATTCATTCCCTGAATATAATGAAAGAATCTCTGTGTACAAGATGGAAGCAGATCAATCACCAGCCTGAAGATTTGTTCTTACATTTCTGGTATTTAGCTCTGCTCTGCTAATGTTTGCGCACGACTTCAGTGTTGTTCATTCTGTGAGTTTAATTGATGTGCTGCGTTAGCAGGTTGGCAGCTATCATGAGGCCTACGCCCCACAGCTGCAGTCCGCCGCAGCCCGGACAGTGAGTGACTCGTTACTAAGGAACATGGCGTTATACTGAACCAAGAAAATTTGTATTGAGACGTGAGAGGCATTTTACCCTCAAGTGCGTCTGAGAGGAGGTGTGATGTTTTGTTCTTGTGTATTGTGTGTTTGTAATATTTTGTTATTGGTTACGAGGATTAATCAGACGAGTCGACCGCCAGTCGTAACAATGGGTCAACCACGAGGCGTTAAGCCGCATCAGGGCGGCGGTCGACAACTTGACAGAATGATGCTTCCATCCACCGGACCTCCTCTCCCCTTCTCATCAGGATGACGCCAGCGCCATAAATGAACGGTTTTCCCAGACGTTGTCTTTCCTGCACAGAGCTCTGACTTCAACCCCATCCAACACCTTTGGGATGATCTGGAGCAGCGACTGCGAGCCAGACCTCATCACCAGCATCCGTGCTGGACCTCACTGATGCTGTGGTGTCTGATTGGGAGGAGGGTCAACACGACCACTCGCACTTTTGTTTTGAGCCTACAAATTCCCAACGCAAACGTCTCTGCTTCCGCTGCCGCTGTAAACGCGTTCAGTTCGGCATAAATCAGCCAGCGGATCAGCCTTTAGTTTGGTGTAGATACAGAAATACCTCCAGCCATCAAACAGCACCTGAACTTACAGAAAGCCGATGCTACTCCAGTTGCTAATGCTTGGCAGGTTGTTCTCTCTGTGACTGGCAGTTAACTTTTAATACTGCAAAGAATAATCAATGTTTGAACCAATAAAGCTTTGATTTGTATCCGTCCTGACTGAAACACTGACACGCTGACGAGTCCTGAAAATGAGATCTGAGAGAATCCGACAGACCGAAGGCGCCTTCTTTATCTGCTCAAATCTGTTTGTCAGCCTGAGATAAAAGGAGTGCGTGAGAAAAACCAATCAGAGGGGGAAACAAGTCATCATCCTGTCAGTGGCGTGACCTCCGGTCACCTCACCGCCTCGGATTCAGGCTGATCTAAAGTCACAGCCAGATAGCGGGAGGGTTTCAGATCTGCTCTGATTCCAAAATAAAAGAGAGTGAATATGAAAGCGGGATGAAACAGACAACAGCTGCGGAGGGAAAACGAAGGAGTAGAAGGAGAGGAGCTTGCGTCCGTGCGGACGCTTCATCCGCATCTCCTCCACCGAGCAGACGGCTAAAAATATAAACTTAAAGTGGGGCAACAGAAAGCAGGTCTGACCACATCACACCACACACACTTAGAAAACACATAAAAACACACACACTTATGCAACAGGAAGTGACGGAGTAACATTTATAACAAACCTCATGCCTTTTTGGACTCAGACAGAAACAGACACAGTGGTTAAAGGTCCACTACGGCTGTGGAAAAGCTTTGACCTGCACATTATCACAGATCCCGGACCAGATTCCCTCCAGGACTTTTGCTGCCTTTAGCTGCGATTATGGTCCAAAACGCAGCCTCTCCAAAAACCTGCTTTAAACTTGCAGCCGTTGAAATGTAGTAAATCGTCTTGTTCTCTGTCTTGACACTGAAACGGGGGGAAACTCTGAAGAACACGTCTGTTTGATTTACATATTGTATGTAGTTTGTTCATTCTTCTTCTCTCTGATTTCCCTTTTCAAACTTTTCTTTCGAGGATTTCCAGTGTTTGTCGACATAGAAGCACAGGCCTCGCTCTATAGGTTCCCACCCGTCTGACTCATTTACACTTTGGTTTTACTAAATCTGTTTCGGCTCTAAATACTACATTACCCATGGGCCAACGAGCCAGGTGCTGTTGCTATGGAGAAGAATTCAGTCAGAGGTGTGGATCAGAGCTGTAGTGGGTTCAAAAACACTTAACTGATCTAATGCGCCTTGGGAGTCGTAGTCGACTTCTCTCCTCCAGTTCTTCTGTCCACAGGCGTCTTGTACCTTTGACTCTTCATCAAATAAGCAGATGTTTTCTAACAGAACTGTTCATCTTTGGTTCTGACGATTCAACCAGGAGAGTTTCGTGTCCATCCAAGACAGTCAGTCACCAACACTGACTGAGAGAAAATAAAGGGGGGGCTCTTACTCCCAGAAATGGGGTCACCTGAAATCAACGGCTCAACCACTAACGTCCATATCCCCCTGAGAAGTCCCTTTTTTTTTTAGGATCAGAAATTCTTTGGGAGAGTTCTGCATCCCCTCCGATCCACGGACAGAGGCTGGTGTTACGTAGCAGACCCTGAGCTGTGTCTGCTCAGGCCCAAGTCTTCATAACAGCTGGATAGAGAGCGAATGCAGCTGGATAACCGGCTCTCTGACTGAGACGGGCTGTCACCGAGATTATGACCGTAGCATATCTTTTAAATGATTTATTTAACAACGGGCGTAACGCTGACTGCATGCAGGGACGAGTGTGTATTGTATTCCTGAACTCCTGTGGTGCGTTGTTCTCTTCCTCCCAGTGAAACCATGAACATTCAGTCCTAAACTTGCACAAGCAGGTGGGATTAAAAGCCTCAATAATCCCGCCCCTCCGTCCCTCCCGTCTTCTGCCGCCGACAGAATCTCGCTGGTTCACCAGGATTTCACATCATACTGAGGAAGTGAAGATACATGATCCACGTTGGCCTCACTTGCCGCTGCGGCAGCTCATTAACATTATATAAGTGTGTATTAAGCTGTTGGAACAAAAATTCAGGCGTTTTTCAATCTGAGCTGTGACCCAACGATTTAACTGTGTGGAGAGACAGTAACTCGTCAAGCGAAGAAACATCATTCTACTAACATACAACAGATACACAGATGATTCAGTATGTTCCAGGATTATTAGTGAAAGTCTTTGATTTCCAAATGTCTCCCTACTTTGTTCTTTCTTCCAAACTAACAACGAGTCAAGTCAGTCAGAGGAAGTGAAACTAAAAGTAGCTGTTGAGCTGTCGTGAATTTGATCTTCACTTGGGAAACAGTAGCAGCAATAAGCAAATGTTAGACTTCAAACACTCTATCGTAATGTATTTCGAGGCATCTTAAGGCGCCCAGACTTTTCCGGGACTGGCAGACTCCCTGATGTGTCAATCACGGCCTCGGCAACAGTTACGCTCCTCTGACTCAGCGTGTAATCACATGATCATCATAGGTTTCACTACCATGTTGTCAATCATTGAATTTTTTGCCCAACAGCCATGAAGATGCAGATACAAGCCTTTGTTCAAAACTGAAAGCTGACGGCTGGGTGAATGCAGCTAAAGCAGCCTGAGATGGTTCTGAGAGAAAACGAACTTCTTAATGACGTAATTAAAAGGTCAATTAAAAACGTGAAGGAGACAAACCAGAGGCAGGAGAGAGAGGCCCACAGCACCGATGATAATCCCCGGGCCAATCAGGCTTTAACAGACACAGCCAGCGAGCAAACGCCATCCATTATAAAACCACCATTACAGATTGATGACTTACTGGCATCGCTGGGATCTGAACAAGACTGAAGCATTAAGAGGCACAGCAGGGAGCTCCCGTCTCACCCAGACTATAATCCCTGCCGACACTCAAACGCCCCTTCGGACCCAACGTCTGACCTCAGCGGTGGGCTGAAGTGCAGCACGGGTGAATTCACAGCAGGCCGCTGCATGTCTCCCACTGGCCCCCATCCATCCGGGGGGTCTGTGATACCAGTCTCCTGTACTCAGAGGCGTTTCAGTCTGACACGAACACAGCTGCCTTATATCACCAGGTGTTTAGTGACGATCACAACCCGGTTAAAGCCCCATTCGGACTGGAGGAACAGTAGAGGGGGAGGAGGCGGGGGATGAAATCTTCACCGCGCCCCTCGGTTATTTAACTCATCGTTCGAGACACGGTCTGCCATAGACACGGGCATTCGGTGGGGCGCCACCTAGCTGACGGGGGGGGGGGCTAAGATACTGTGTGAGTTGAATTAAAGTCAAAAATCCGCCTCTTTCTCCCTAAATCAGTCAGTCATGAGGACACACGGACATGAGACACATGTTGATTTGACTTCCTCTTCCTGAGGACATCGTGATCTCTGATGCCCCTCCAGAATAAAGCTCCAGAAATCCACTTCAGAGGCTGCAGGACTTCATTCAGAATCTTCCTGCTTTTAAGTTTCCTCCAGCATCACAGTGATCCGGCGACAGCTGTCTGTACATCCACGGCCACACCGCGGAGAATTACCGACATACGCGCTCCAGACGGGATTAAAACCACTGACCGGAGCAGGTGATGTTCAAATCAGCTCCCCTGCAGACAGAAATCCAGTCTGAATGAGGTGTAGGTCCCATATTCGCTCTCCTTTTAGTGGCTGGACATGGAGTCAATGGCCACTGAGGTCTAAACATATAGTAAACGTGCAGTAAAACCAAAAGTAGGAGCTAAAAGGGGCTGAAAAAATCTCCATAATGCCGCAGAGATGGCGAGAATCCTCTAATATTGAGATCAGATTTTGTGTTTAGTCCTGAACAAACAGAAGCGCCTCAGATCACTGTTTCCCCCGAGCCCAGCTGGCTTGATAAAAAGAAGAAAAGAAAAATCTCTCTGATGTGACAATATCTCACAGCTGCTAATGAGGAGGCAAATTTGGTTTTAATTGTGGCGCTCCCGTTCCTTAATCAAGACATCAGAGGTGGTGTCTCCTCTGATGTCTGGACAGGCTTTTACCTCAGATATCAGCTCTTTACTCGTTCATTCCACAGGCCAGGGGACACTTTACCAAAGAAAAAAATCATTATCTCATTTGGCCCTAATTTACATGGAGAAAGAGAGATGGTTATATGAATGAGGGACAAGCTCTCATGAAAATCGAGGTCAGCGGAGGAAGCAAGAGTCAGAAAACAGGGTGAGAGGAGAGTTTTTATCTGTGTCAGGAGCAGAAAGGATGAGTTAGAAGCCAACGGGACTAAAACTGTGTCCAGAGTCAGTGGCACAAAGCGAAACAGAAACCAGACCTGCAAGCAGGTACGAAATCCTGTAGCTAGCAAACAATACGATCAGAAAGTGATTTTCAAAAAAGTGATTTTATCAGCTGTTAAACTGCTGAATATTTTCTACATTAATCAAGTGCTTGGTCTGTGAAATGTCAGAAAATGGTGGCGAGTGCCTAAATTACAAGAACAAAAGGTGACATCTTCAGATTGCTAGTTTTATCTGACCAACAGGCAGGTAAACAGGTTTACAGTCCTGAACGGTCTCAGCTGCCAGCGCACACAGCTACGGGGAAACGGATCGTGTTTTCTATCCAAATAATGAGAAAATGTTGCTGATATACGTATTTGGAAACAGGCCTTTTTCAGGGATTAGAAGCAGGTTCATTTACAGCTGTTGGAAGGAAAACATCAGGTCAACACTGTGCTGCAGGAAGCAGTCACTGGTTTACTGGTGTCAGACTGGAGAGAAAGACAAGTAACAGAGGAGAACAAGACCGGTTGGTCGGGGCTTCGTCCTACAACGAGATAATGACCCAGAACGTTAGAAGAACAGGACCAGACGGAGGCTTCACATGATGGAAGACCAGCGAAGTCTCCAGACCTGGACCCCATGGAGCTGCTTCCAGATGAACTGGACAGAAGGCGGAAGCAAAGCAACCTGCAGGTGCAACACGCTGATGGGAACTTCTGCCACAGAGTTGGGACCAACTTTCTGGACAATGTTTGATTTCCACTGTAGAAAGAAACGTCAGGAGTTCAGCTGCTGGACGAGTCAGAAATTTAGCTTCAGTTTAGTTCAACAACAAGATTCAATGATTCCTTGTTTTTAAAATCTCTAATTGTTGTTTTATTGTTTTATGCTTAAATTTGGAGAGAATTATGTCAAAAAAAAAACAGAGTGGGTTTTCATCATTGTTCTGGAAGCAGCAGCAGCAGATACCAAACTCACAACACACACTGTAGACAAGACCTGATTGTGGTGGTGGTGGCGTCCATTAATTGTTCACATCTGGCCAGAGACCGCCGTTTTTTCCTTTGTTTCGTCTCCCGGCATCTTTCTACTGTCTGCTGTCAAAGAAAATAAAAGTGAAAAAGATATGCTCGTTTTATGCCAGCACTAGTCAGGTTCTGTGAATCCAGTGTCTCCAAAAGTCAGTTACTCGCGCTGAATTGGACCAAGTGATCGGCGTCTGCACTAAAGGATCAGGTTACACCAATTCCTCAAAAAATGTATAGAGTGATTATAATATGATAGTAATACGTTTGGTTTAAGTGTCAAATGTATGTCTTTCTTGTAATTTGGGTGAACTGACTCTTTAGGCGTAAAATAAGGCAGGACTTAACAGCTCTATCTCCATCTCCCAGGAGCCGTACGGGGCTGGAAAGACTGTCTTTACTAAAACGGGAGCCTTGAATTCCAGCCACTGAAGACAGCCGGTGTTGAGCATTTGTTCTTATTGTAGCTGCTCTTTAACCAATACAAAAGTCATTACAAGTCTATGCCCCTCTTGATAAGGCGTTTAAAATCTGAAGTAGCTCCATGATAAGAAATGGATGAACCCCAGCAGCACATTTATATATTTCGTTCAGTTGAAACAGCCTCAGTGTGGATTCCCTGTGTTTGGAGTCCTTCCCTCCTCAGAGCCTCGGATCCCCGAAAAAAACAGAAACCAGCAGAGAATTATGTCGCTTTTCTACTTCATCATCTGTCGTGGCGATAATGAACCTGAGCAGCTTCCAACCAGACGTAATTTAACCGAACAGTTCAGCTCCAGATGGCTGATAACAGAGAGAACGGAGGGAGGAAGAGAGGAGACTCCACAGAGGGAGCAGACCGAGGCTCTGTTGTGCTTTCACTCTTATTACCGCTGTTATTGAAGTAAACAGATTATCTGTCAGACGAACACCAGGGTCCAGCTCCGAACTGCAAATCGTACACCTATAAAATCAAATTGGAAATTCATAACTAATTTGATTGAACTGACTCAGTGATTTAGCAGCTGTTCAATCAGTGGCAGACCTTCTACTTGTTCTGTGCATCGTTTTAGACACGTTGCCCCAAACATCTGCGACACATCTGGCATCTCCGGACACTGTGTGATCTCCGCTAGAACGTCAGACGAAGTCCAGTGGGTCTGAACAACGTTGGACAAACCACGTGACTTTGTATTAAAGAAAACAAACCAGCAGGGTTAAAAAAAGTCGTGGAGTCCAAGTCTTAAACTTTGGGTTTTGAGTCATAAAGAAGCCATTATTCAAATTGCACCAAATTCACTGCAAAGGCTTAAGCAGAACAACATTTATTTTAGTGAATATACAAAAATATAGTTCTGCACCTGCTGGCAGCAGAGAAAAAGTGCGGTTGTTTGTCACTCAAGTGTGGTTTTACTGGCGCTGGGGAACTCAGCGTCCGACCGGCTCGTTTTCACGTGGTGTTTTAATTCCTCTTGGCTGGAGGGTGTCTCTGTGGGGACGGCGCCGCGCTCATAATGCCCAGAGACTTCGGTAATTAAAGCTGCTATCTGATTGGCTGTTTGCCAAGTACTGCTGAGGTCATTTGCTCATAGTTTCAGAGGTTAGTATTTCTCTTAAAGAAGAGAAGAGCTGTGGTCACCGTGAACCAAGTGGATTTCAGGATCTCAGTCCTCGTTCTGAGAGGACCATCAGACATGAACGCAGCAGGAGTCCCTGGACAACAAGGTAAAACTGGACTCTGAACAAACCCTCTACCCAGCCGCCGCCGCCCCGCCGTGACCCGGGGTTTCTACCTGTTAAAGGGAGGTTTTCTTGCCACTGTCACCCAGTTCTTGCTCATTGGGGGAATGTTGGGTCTCTGTAAATCAGAGTCCTGGTCTAGACCTGCGCCACATGACAAGTGCCCTGAGGTGACCTCTGTTATGATTTGGCTGCTATATAAATAAAACTTTTCTGGTTTTGCATCCGTCGTAGTTGTTGCCCTGCCATTTCTTTTCCACTGAAAACACTTTGAATTAAAATAATCAGGTGCGTCTTGGTCTGTTAATTCTGTGACGCAGTTACAGTCATTTGTAACTTTTGTGTGCTGTGTCCTTGAAGTCACCAGATTCAAAACCAGATTCAAAAGTCTGGTCTGACTCGAGTCCACACTTTTACCTGTTGCACACCAACACAGAGCCTTGTTGCAGTTATTAAGAAACAGACCGATTACAGTTAAAATGAAAAGTAGATGGTGTCATTGTAAAAGGCAACAGGAACAGACAGAAAGAGGCAGCACTTTGGTCTGGACACTGGTGAGTTCTAGATGTTTGGTTGTTTCATTTGCCCGGCGGCAGCTCACCGTTAGCTTAATTAGTTCATTTCGCTCAGCAGCCTCCAGTGTTTTCATCAGAAGCTCGTTCAACTCTCAGCACTTTTTTTTCCCATTAAAGACACAGGACACATTCACTGACGCTGAAGTTCTCCAGCTTCAGGCTGTAAACTGAACGCAGCACGACAAATGGGGGATCATCCTTTAGTGCAGGACAAGATTAAACCGCGCTGATCAGCAGTCAGCACTAACGGGCAACAGACTGTGTGTGAGGGCACTTTAAATGATTAGTCTTCGTTCCTGCAGGTACAAGCAGCTGAGCAGCAGGACTGGTGTTTACATCTTGACGTTAATGTGACAGGAAGCTGAGAACGCACCACAGAGTAAACCAGCAGAGAATCTAATATCCATTTATCTCCAGGAAAAATCACGACTGTGACTTCGCCAACAGCGAAAACAAATGCCCAATAACACAATGGAAAAAAAAAAAAGATAAAAATGTCCTCCTGTTTCCTGCAACCACCGTTTGTCAGAGCGTCATCACCTTCTGTGACTCTGAATCAAGCATTAGCTCTCACTGCTAAACATAAAAAAAACACTGCAGCATTAACTTTTCCAAAGACATTTTTTGGAAATGATTATGGTTCTAAATCCATATAATGGTTTATAATGGCAGCACACTGGCACTGGAAACCAATACAGACTGTCAGCAAAACAGCAGCTGGGAAAGAACTAGAAATTTAATTTGGTCCCTGTGGGTTCTTGTCAATTATTCATGTGTTGTTTTCCCAGATATTTAGTCTCCTTTTAACTGGATTGGATACAACAGTAGATTGTTTACCTTGGTAGCATCATAGTTATCTGCCTTGGCACATGGCTACTGATCATTCTGCACGGTGGCTTTTCTAACCCTGTGAATTACATGTGAGGACGGTGATGCAGATCAGTGTCTGGAGAAGGATCTGGATCTTTCACGGTACAGTCACCGGCTTCCTAATATTCACACACGCATACTTTCTCTTTCCCGGGAATACACCAAGCAATTGGGGATGGGCAGTACGGGCCAGAAATTCGGATAAACAGATTCACGGAAAGTTCTCTATGAAGACCGGGAGAAAGCCCTAATTGTTAGCACTGCAGCACAAAACTGAAGGCAAAAAAAGGAGGACACCTGGTGAAGGACAGGGGAGACCGTCACTCCTCAGGCAGAAAAGAAAGATGACAAAAGGTGACAGGCAAATGTGAAGAATGAAGTAGAAACACAAGGGAACGATCTAATCTAAGGAATCATTTGGAAAACCCCCAAGAAAAAGATCCAGTGAGCAGTAACATTAAAACCATCACATGCAGAACTACCAGTACGACAAACCGGCAGGGGAGGGGTCTGTCTGGTTGCCGTGGCGACCTACCTCTATCCACTGTCCGTGGGACTGCATGTTAAGGACGATGCAGGGGTCAGGTTTGGACAGAGCATCTCGGTCTGAGATCCCTTTACAGGTGAGTCGCAGCTCCACTTTGGTCAGACAGGGGCTGCTGAACAAACCCAGAGAGTTGGCCGCTGACTCGTAGATGTCACTCATGGTGGAGGCGGGACAGGAAGTCTGCACGGGACACAAAAGGGTTCACAGGATGGATCAGTGTGTCTTTACAGCCATTTTCACTCACTTTCTACTTTTCCCAGAGTGCCTTGTAACACCCAGCAGAGACACAGATGAACTGCGTCAGTGACGGTTCAGACAGACGTGAAAGTACAGCAGCTCACCAGACATCTGGGTCCTGAACAGTGGGCTCTCTCTGCTGCAGGACCGTCGGAACCGGACAGGAAGTGGACAAGGTTTGCCCAGTAACGATGGGATCACACGTTACTGATCCTCAGAAGGGAAATGCGGTGAACCTTCAGAATAAAGCTGTGGTCTGTCTGTCTGCGGTTCCAGTAAAACCCGCCTGCGGTGTGTTCTGCTGAATAACGGGGACACGGTCTCCAAAGTGCTGCTGCCGTTGACGTTTTTAAAGCTGTGAGCAGCACAAACTCAACCCCATCCTCCTCCGTTTTATTGGGGTGGAGTCAGAAAAATGTGTTTTTATGTAATGATTTATTTTACTTGTTCATAATTTCCAGTAATTTCCAAATCATTTCCTGAACATTTTTCTAGAAAGAATTATTTGATTTATCGTAGGAAAATGGCGAGGTAGTGTTATTGTTGATGGCTCACTCCTAATGACTTGTGAGTGTGAACCAAAGAGTCTTTTATTCCATGCACTTGCACAAATGTAAAACACCGTCAACGGGCAAACACACAACTAATCATGTACAAAGTCAAAGATAAGACAAACTCATTCATACAAAAAACTGTCAATTGTTAAAACATGTTTTCCACCAAAATGTCTGATCCTGCAGAACAACATCCACCTGTTGTGACTCCATCATTAAACTGGTTTACGGTTCTGTTCAGACTCTCACAGCACCTGGGTCGGGTTCGGGAAAGATCCTGGTCTGGTTTAATAAAGAAAAACTTCACAGTGACTTCAGACACAACCTGTTTATTGACATTGAACCAAAAGCTGCAACAGTTAAAGGATCTGCTGAGAGACTTTGCATTTGTAAAATGAAGTTGGAGGTTTTTCTCAATCACTTCAATACAGGAAGAGTTGGATCGCAGCAGCAACTAGTGGACGTTAAAGGAACTGCTGCAGTACAATGTGGAGGGGGGAGCTTCAGGTCAGCCTGTCTCTAACAGACTGGCAGGAAAACGTTAACAAAGAAAACCTTATCAAAACATTTACCGGCCTCACGGAGCGGATGGGATCATTTCATATCTGATTTACGTGATATAATTGCATGGGAATGTTCCCTGTGAGGATTGGAACTGATGCAACCAACAGCCAGAACAGGTCTACTGAGCAAGTGTTCAGTTCCGTTAGAATAACAGAGGATTTTACTCCTGTGTCATTTCATTCATTCCACTCATTTCACTGTATTTGATGAAACCACTCAGATTCAGGTGAAAGAATCTGATTGTATTGTGCAGGAGAATTACCACATGATGTTCGAAATCGTGTTCATTTGATTAAGTCATTCAGGTTTTATCTCTTCAACACACACACACACACACACACACACAGACCGAGAGACACGCTGTCCATAATAACTGACCTTCTCAGTGTTGCAATGCACTGATTTCATTGTCTGATATAAGATAGTTTCACTGACAGAAAGTCAGTGAGACGGAAAGTGATTTTCAGTGATTTTCAATTTGAGTCGCAGCTGAACACACATTTTCAACGCGTGTCCTGATTTGCCAAAAGTGTCCTCATATATTTAAAAAAATATCCTGTTACCAACAAATGTCGTCAAATTCCAAAACATCCTCAAATTCCAAAAATGTCAAGACTTTCCGAAAGTGTAACCCTTTCTAAAAATGTCCCATTTCCAGAAAATGTCCCCGAACTTCAAAAGTATCCTAACTTCAAACAATGCTCTCACTTTCCGAAACTGTCCAAACTTTCCAAAAAGTATCCTCACTGCAAAACCGTGTCTGGTCCCAAATTTTAAAAACGTCCACAGCTCAGTTTCTAGTTTCCGATCTCTAAAGAATGTCACCGGTCTCCTCAAATTCAAACCGTGTCCTCGCTTTAAAAACCACTGTGTTTCCAGAAAATGTCCTCAATTTCAAAAATACACCAACTTTCCAAAAACTCAGCTTCTGGAAATGTTGTCAGTCTCCACAAGCTGTCACCATAAAGTGTTTTCAAAAAAATGTGCCCACTTTGCAAAAAATGTCCTCACATTTCAAAAATGACCGTTCTCACTGTCCAAAAAATCTTGATATCCTACACTGTCCAAATTTTTTTTTTAAATGTACTGCAAAACATGTCCTCAACTTTTTGAAAAATGTTAAACTTTCCAAAAAAAAGACTTTGCACTTTTCACGTCCTCTAAAAATGGCCCCATTTTCTATCACCAGAATGATCAAGACATCAGGTGACTCTTGTTTTATTTGTGGTCTTGAATCTGTTTTGGGAGAAACACAGAAACATTGCAGACCTTAGATTCCCTTTTTTATGCCAAAAACTAGGCGAGGCCAAAAAAACTGACCTCTCCACCATGTTTGCGTCTCTGTGACTTTGGTTCAGCGTCTCTTCTGCTCAATCTTACTTCTTGATTATAAAAATTTAAAGCGTTTCCTTTCAGAGGAGACCAGGGTCATGACTGTGATCAGAAGTGCTGAGGAACAGGAAGCTTTTTATCTTGGGTACATTATGCACAGAAATGGGGCTGTCTGTGAATGGGTTAAAGATTTCGGTACCTTTAGCAGCTTTAAGTTGTTTCCAATGTGACAATTGCTCTGTTAGAAACATTTTGGGGAAAAAAAAAAATTCCAGTTCCACATCTACTCAGTCTGAGGGCGGCATCACCTCTGTTGTCCCGAGCAGCTAAATCTTAATTTCTTTTAATTAATCCAAAGAACCCCATCAAGACCCAACGCTGACAAAGTCTCCCTGTTGAAGGATTCATCTCAGTGTTTTATCAGTGAAGAGTCAGAGTCGAACATTTAGCAGCGTCTCCCTGTGACCGAGCTCTGGTTCCTGCTCATCGTCTGGATCACCGATAAAAACCCCCCCACCGAAGAACTCCACCCTCACAAGAAGCCATTTGTGCTGGGTCGGGAAAGACACAATCGAATCTCCACCCCAACCACCAATCACTCGGTCAGCTCCCTCCATTATTCCACCAGCAGCACTCAGAGCGCGGATGCGGTATCTGACCAGCCGGCAGTAATGTACTCCACAGGAGGAAGTTACAGATATCGTCCAGTAAAAGTACCCCCCCCCCCGACTCGGGTTACACGGGTTGTGAGGAGGTAGGACGGAAGAGAAGGGTAACAATTAGAGCCCAGGAAGCTATTTTAAAAACAGACCACAGATCTGTTCTTTAACTGTAGAGGATCGGGTTTTACTGTTCGTGTCAAGCAAGGTCACTGAAATCCACCAACCTGTGTGTTTTTGATGGAGAAAGGAAATAAAAGTACAATTTTTACTCTCTTACAGTATTTATCAAAAAATGCACATATCATATCTTCATGGGCTTCACTGGCTTTTTGATCAATACCATTTAGATCAATATCAGTGATGAATTGTCTGGCTGCACCTTCCGGTCCGAACATGCAGAGAGGCACAGTTACCTCTGTTAAATGACTCCACTCGATCACAAATTGTTTCGTCAGTGTTTCAGGGATCAGACACATGCAAGAAAATAGCCTGATCCTTTTTCCACCACAGGGAATTTCTAGGAACCGAGGAACCATTTCAGCAGCTCAGGAACTAGACCTGCATTTTGACCGGAGCGAATCTAGTTCTGCAGCCTTAGTTCCTGGTACCATTTGGTCAAACACGCACTTTGAGCTGCCACCAGACCATAAGGCTACTGGACATTTCTGGTCGTGTCTACTGACGTTAAAAAAAAAAGTCATGTCGTCGGTGACAGACAAAACTTTGTTTGTTTGTTTCAGCGGGGAGAGGCCTCGCAGGAAATGCGAAGAACAACACACGACTGTCGCTGCTTTCTTTTATCTCGAATGCTGCTGTTGTTCTTCCAGCTGTTTTCAGGTCAGTTTAATTCACCTTGGGCGGAAGTGCAAACAGTGACGCCTGAAGAACCGAACTTCCTGAACTAGTTCCTTTAGCACCTGAAGCTGAGGAACAGCTCCGGGCCGGGAAGTGATTTCGCTGTTGTGACCAGAGTCTGAACTGCAGGTCAGTATAGAATTAGTTCAGGTAGAGCACTGAGGCCAAGCTTGTATTGGTTGACTGGCATCAGCTGTTGGCAGGATGCTTCACGACCATTGGCTCGTTCGCAGCTGTGTAGCCGGTCCCATCCAATCACCCTCAGTCAGGTGTGCCACCTGACACCTCCTCTGTAACCCTGACGCAGATGCTGTCTGCTGCAGCAGCTGTTTATTGAGGGGGATTAGCTCTGTCATGCACTATCATCCACGTTGCTCTGATTCTTCGAGAGCTCCCTCCCCCTCCTTTCCCGCCAAATCTACTGTTTAACCATTTGCTATAAACGCTTATTGCCTCCAGCTGAACTCTTATGAAACCAACAGCTGTGGAGCCCTGGTAGCCCAATGGGCGCATCGACGGATCCGCAGGTCGACTCCAGCCAGGGCCCCCGCTGCGTGTCGGACCCATCTATATCTCCCCCCGTTTCCTGTCTGCCTCCTCACTCTGCACTGTCCTGCACTGGGCAGCGCCCTGGACACCCCGAAATGACCCGTTAGGTCCAATGAAAACTGGGGGGAGTCAACAGCAAGTCGACATGCTCGTGCTCATGTCCGCCTAAAAAACACCGAAACTAGGGGAAATCAGAAAAACTTTTTCAGTGAATGCACCCGGTGAGCAAGTTTCACAGGAGTCGATGTGACTCCTCAAATCCATTCCTGCAGCACAGTCTACTTCTCCTCTGTCTACTTGTGTGATCGGTCTGATCCACATACTCAAAGGTTTGCCAAAAACTCTCTCTGGCATCAGAGAGGATGCTACAGTAACTACTGAAAGTGATGCAGAAGTCCCACCTCAGCAACTGTGGCCCCACGCTGAATTAAAGTTACAAGACAAACCACTTTTCTGTTGTCAGTGTGTTCTGTTCACCCGTCAGTCGCACTCGGTGGGTCTACGTGCACTGAAATAACCGGGTTGCACTCGTCTTTCTGCAGTAATCTCATAACCAGTGATCCGATTTTTCATGTAAATGAGAAACACGGTTTCTGTGGAAATCAGCTGATTTCTGAAACTGAAGAGCCTTTCTCCTCCCGGTATTAACGTCTGTATCCGACACGTTGTCTGGATGGTCACATCTGACCACGGGCCTCTGTATTTACACCTGCTATTAACAAGTGCTGTCATTGTCTCCGTTCTGCTGCGCGGTGATCAGATTTCAATATGCAGATTAGTGGGGGGGAGCTGGTGGGCTCAAAAACCTGGTGCCTCTCAGGTCGAAGGAGGAGACCTGGGATTCTGCAAGAGTCGGGAAAGGCTGAAGGAAAAGTTGAAGCCACTCCAGAGTTTATCTATGTGATCTGACCTCATTCCGGACGAGATATCCCGATCCAGATCACGTGTTGATGACAGGTGAGACCGTCCTCGTCTGCGCAGCAGCTTTTTACAACCCATGGTTAAGTGACCTCATTTCACTTATTTCAGCAAATGCACCAAAACAACATGTTAACGTTCAAGCGACAGCGCCCTCTGGTGGTCATAATCATGACGGGGGCAAAGGAGTCCACGTTAGGAGGAGGTTGGGGTGAATGGTCGACAAAATTGTTTCCCGTTTCAAACATAGTGTTGTTCCTTTTAACCACGATCGTGCGACAACCGTAACCAGACGTTTGTTATCGTTACCATGACAACAGACGTCCTCTGCCCTTAATGAAGCGCCTACTTTAAACCAAACCCTGATCTCTCCCTAAACCTGACCAAACCTTTACCAGAGCACTGCCACATCATTGGTGGCTAGTTATTTATTTCTCCACGGTGATTTCTGAACAGTTCATCTGTGGTGGATCTCCTGCTGCTGTCGGGCTCCTACTGGTCGTGTCAGGGGGTAGACATAAACCACCTGTATGGAGGTTTAGGCCGGAGGACTTGCTGAACCAAGTGGAGATCAGGTCACATGCTGTGTCCTAAATTCAGACTCCATAGTATTTCTATACAGTATATACTCTATACTAATCCTCATATACCGTTTTTGCTGTTAATACACAAACAAGATGGTCATCAAACTGTGACTTTAGAGCGTCAAATGTCTTTCTTAAGATGAAATTCTTTGGACGGAGATGTCTCGCCACCGCCGTAAACGTATTTACATTTTTCACCGCTGTGAGCAGCTCCTCCATCTCCTCCGTGCATTTAATTGTGGGAGAAACAAAGCGCGTGACACAACACGTGAAATCGCAAACGTTAAGGAAAACGATCCAAACCCAGAAATGCTAAGAAGAGGAGATCGCATGCAGAAGGAAGGGCTACGCTGGAAGTCCTCCGGGATCCCGGGGGAGCGATGGGCTCCATCTGGATCCGGCCACGATCAGATGAGAAGAGCAGCACAAAGCTGATTGTGAACAATTAGAATATCAACTTTCTAACCTAGTATCTCCTTCCTCTGATGTTTTCTGCCATGTCTAGCGAGTGGAGCAGCACAAGTCACTCCAGGGACACACAAAATGAACTTTTCCGTCGTCCTCTCACACAGGAAGATTAGCGCTGCCACAGCTTCTTACTGGACGCGTGTTTCGGGGGGCAGACGATTTGTGGTCAACTTTCCCGGGATCCCATGATCCGTCCTCTAGCGCCACCCTCAGGACAAAGAGCACACACTGCAGATCATCTGTAATGTGTTGTATTCAATAACACCTTTTCAAATAGTGCAGATCTAATGTTCAACCCTTCCTGATTGAATCATGTATTCACCTCCTGCAGCTCAGAATGTGTTCTCACATTAGTAATTGATAAAGTCACTATTAGTTCATGTTTACTTCATAATTCAGAGATGATCTATTTCTTTACCTCACAGTTAACACAATAATGAAACAATAACAAACATGATATTAAATTAAAACACATGTTAGATGATGAGAATTCATACTTCAGTTACACATGAGTCGGTGCAATAAAGTGTTTCCTCGTTCTTCTTTAAAAGAGACAAGTGTCAGTTATGTCGTTTCTGTCCTCAGTGAATGTCTCACTGTGTCACCGTGAGTCCTCAGGGACCAAAACGACCTTTGACCCTCGGCAGCTGACTCTGTCGTGCATTGTTTTAAAGCTTATATTTTCTCCTAATGCAGTACATCATCCAGAACGTGTGAATGTCCTCTTCAGCCTCACTGCTCAGACTCCCTCCTCAGTGTGTTTCCACTGCGGCCAAACATTAAATAACATGTTTAGTCTCTTCTCTCCGGCTTAGTCAGTGGCAGCACCCAGATACAGTAAAGTCAAGTGAAATGCGAATCCTCCTCACTTTTTGTGTAAGCAAATAATAACCCTAACTATGATGACACTATCGGGCATATTTTTCCACGGGGGTTAAACTGGTATTTCGGAGGAGGAAGCGCCCTTGTCCAGTGAGGCGGGGGGGTTGGGTATGGGCGGGGTGGTTTCCACAAACCACACCGTGGACGGTTTTCATGGGGACTATTTCTTCAGTAGAAAGTAGCTCCAGTGAAAACTGCAGACACGGTGTTTCGTGGATGTTCAGAGTAATCATTTTTTACCACAAACTAAATTCCATTCACCTCCATCGTGTCGGTGAAATTCTCAAATTGAATCTAAACGGCCAGATGCCGCTAAGAAGAAGGCATTTTACATGTTTATTTTTATTTTATTTTAATTATTTATCGGTAATTTGGGTGAAGTGACTCTTCAAATGAATTTGAAGGAGGAAAAGTTCACCCCCATGAAGCACTGCGAAGTCCCGAAAGACATAATGCAACACCCTTGTTCTTGTCCATGCGTAAAAAGACAAACCTTTGCTTGGAGGAACCCACTGTGAATTCAGTAACTTTGAGGCCGAGTACAATTAACAGTGTTTCCATCATTTTGCCGTATTTGGTTTTTTTGTTTTTTTAATTTACCCCAGTGATTAGACCAGTTCAACGCTTGCCGTAAAGCCACTGGTGCAAATAATGTTGCATTTAAGCAGCAAAACTGAAAACTCTATAATAATAAACTGAAAACTCTATAATAATCGACTTGACGTGCCGGGAAAAAACACTGTTCTTCTGAGGAAATCTGAATGATAAAAAGATTTCTGGATCAAAAAAAGATTTTTAACCCATTTCCCAAATCGCGTCTCCGCCGGCGACCTCCATTTCCAACTGGGGAAACATGTCACGAGTCGCATGTTACGAATGCACAGAAAACGGAATATTTGATGGTCAGAAGCATCTCTGAGGATTCTGAAAATACCTTCAGAGCAGCAGCACCTGAACGTAAGCTGATGCACGAGAGGCACAACCCGGAGCTGGGAAGAGGCTCAAGTAAGCTGGGAAACTGAGCCACTTTAAATACAGCTTTGACTGAGCCCTTGTGCCGTCATAGTTGCAGTAATGTAACAAGCTATTGTTAGCTCACCGCCACCAGTCAAATTACAGATTATGTTATAAATCCTAGGTATTTAATGGATTTTCAAGGGGGAAAAAGTTTAATTGAGCTGAAAATTCAGAGCTGCTGTAATGATAATTGCGGATCGTAAACTGTTTTACCATTTAAATCCCATTAAAAGTCATTCTTGGAATTTGGGGTACTGTGCATACAAAACACGAGTCTGGTTTTTTTGTTTTTTCACAACTCAAGCTGCATCTCTTCATTCCCCAAGCTGATCATCAGTCTTCCTGAAGACGGCACGGAGAAGCGAAAATTGCAGTGTGAGCTCAGCAGGTGGATGTTGGGAGGAGGTGCGGAGCGTTTCACGGAGCCCTGCCGAAGCCTCGCAGCAGCTTTCAGCTGTTCAGTCAAGCGGCAGATGAATCCTCGCGCCAGCCGAGGCTCGCCGCGAATTGACATCCAACACCAGATTAAAGAGCTGCTCATGAAAATCACATCACACAGATCCCTGTGCAGCTGCAGCACTACAACAGAGTTAATAATTCATGTCATTGAGGGGCGTTCGCTCAGCGCTCTGCTCGCTGTCGGCAGTGCTGGTTTCTGCTCAGCGGCGGAACAAACGAAATATTGGTGGAGAACAATAAAAGCGACCAGGGCTTCATACAGACTGTAGAGAGACAGAGACCGAGGACAGGAGGGCAGAGACACAGCTCTCGCTACTCTTTCGTGGATGTCTAGAGGTGATTCGAAGTGTCAGTAGCCCAGAAGTCTTTCTCCAACGGCCTCCACTGACGGATACCTCCAACCGCAGAGGACGCCAAAACCGATTGATGTTGACGTGATGAGTGAACAGTGAACGGTGATGACGTCTTTCCGTCTATCAGCGCACACACACACGAGGTTGTTCAGACACAACAGTGTGTGTGTTTGGGGGTTTACTGTGTACAGCACTGTGTAGCATTTTTAGATTCTTCTTTAGATTCTTCTCCATCAACAGTCCCATCGAGAGGCGTCCGATCGGTTCCAGATTCATCCTGCAGCAGGACAACGAGTCCAAACACTCAGCCAGAGGACAGGAGAACCAGGAGTCCTGCAGCAGATGGTCTGGCCCCCACAGAGCCCTGATCTCGGCATCATGGAGTCGGTCTGGGACCACGCGAAGAGACAGAAGACACTGAGACAGACCGAATCCACAGAAGAACCGTGGCAGGTTCTCCAAGAGACTGTCGCAACCTACCTGCTGAGAACTTGAACAACTGTGTGCAGGTGCACCGAGGAGAACTGGTGCCGGTTTAAAGGCAAAGGGGGGGTCACAGCAAATACTGATCTGATTCAGGTTTTTTTTATCTTTACTCTGGTTTGTATGGAGTTGACTGAGAACTTATTGTTTTTGAAAACATCCTGACTTTACTTTTAGTGCCTAAAGCCTTTGTACAGCGCTGTATGTGTCCAGGAGGAAGTAGTGTCACGTTTACCAAGCCAGGGCGAAGGAGGTCATGTACAGTATGCAGCCATTAAGTGCCTATTTAAGATCCTTTTACGGGGATCTCGTTAAGTCCACCAGTCAGAGTTTTAACCAAAAATAAGAAAATGCTTTGGTCTGACAATCAAGGACCCATTGTTTCAAAAGTTACTATGAACTTTGATTGTAAATCTGTCGCCGTTATCGCTGTACACTGCATTCACAAACCCAACCGGTTCAGAAAACACTCATGAAAGGGTGCATGAAAGGGCACCAAATACTATAGTGCCCATGAGCCTCTGCAGCGGTTGCTATAGAAACAACTCCAGCCACAGCTATGGTATCAGAGTTCCTGGTCTCTGCAGGAAACCGCAGCAGACAGCGTCATGTGATCAAACCTGCTTCAGTCGGATCTGTGACAGTGTTGAGAGGGAACTGACGTCATCACCTGCCGTATAAGGAACCGTGACACTGCAGACTGTGATGTCCATCGGTCCGTCTCTGCCCCCAGGGTCGGTTTGCTTCTTGTTAGGTTTAGGAAATTTGATGCACTGCTACACTGACATGACGAGGCCTTAAACTACAAGTCTCACCGTTTTAACTCTTGTCCACAAACTTCACTCAAACCAACACTGAAATTTCTGCCGTTGTGATGCATCATATAACATTTAACAAAGCTGCATGCAAAGCAAAGCAAAATGACTGAGGCTTTTTAAAAATGAAACCATTGATCTGTGAGGTGCTTTTTAAAGATTCACGTCTTCAGCAGGAACCAACGGGCTCAGAGCAGAGAGACATAGACAGAGGAGGGAAGGTGATGAGAGACGGACTAACACACTGTTGGTTTGGATCTGCACTTGGGATTTGATGACTAGAAGAAAAATCCAGAACAACAGCAGAGCTGTACTTCAAGAGGTGCCCTGGTCCTGGTCCTGAAGAGCATCCCTGAGTGTCAAAATCTAGTTCAGCTGATACTGTGCTCACATGGCACATGTTCTTAATTGAATGTATGTTCAGTCAAATGACCACAGCAAAGCTGGGGCTGTAACATCCCAGCAGAGGAACACTGTACACAAAGCACAGATGGTTTGGGAACGAGGGGGGGTATGGTCCCGGCAGCTCATTCAGCCATGATCCAATCACATCCCAACAGTGAAGAGCCAGCATGGTCGGCAGATCAGTGGTGCAGGGATACTAAAAGACGGTCAGAGCAGATCCTCAGATCCTCACGCGTTCCTCAGACCAGAGCGTTGATATCGTGTAACTGCTCAAACCTTTAGTCCCTGCCTTTGGTTAGAATTACACTAAAGTATTTCTTATGCCTGACTGTCAGAACCTCCAAACCTACTGTTTGATCAAGTTCGAGTTCAAAGCCCCCCCATTTCTTCTCCTACAGTAAATTCTTCATGACCCCTCCACCTCTCCCCTCTTATATAATCCTCCTGTAATGAATTTGCCTCCTCTTGTCTTCTCTTCCCCCCGTGATCATCACGTCTGTCTCCACCAGGTGGCATAAAGATTTTGACGTGTCAATTTCATTTGTGTAGGAGCTGGGGGGGGGGGCGTTTGTTTACATGGAGGTGTTTCTGTATCGCGTATCGCTGTCAGAATAAATGGAGATCAACTCCGCGGGATCCCAGTGACGCGGCATCCTCGTTCCACACGACGCAGAAACCCGCGGTGCGATACGGTGGGACGACCCTGCGAAAGCCCAGATTCTGTTCACTGACAGCAGTGGGTCTGCCACAGGACACTCACTCTTCCCTCCATGCGAGTCAAACTCCCGGCGCCCTCAATTTCCACATCGGTGCCTAAAAACTCACGAGGCCATAATTCCCAGCGGCAGCACGATCCACACTGTGTTAAGGAGAAATGTTGATGAGTTTGTCATGTCGGGGGGAAAACGCTGATTTCTGCTCAGTTACTTTGTTTTATTAATGAAGTGACACAGATCTCCTCTGACACAGCGGACTGCGTTCAACCCAACACATCAAATCACACGTCCGCCCTATTCCTGCTGATCGTGTCACAGATCCAGAGTGTGTCTCTGACAGGCAGCTACCGGGCTCATTTAGTCCGCTCCTAGAGACCTGAAACTGGCCGCAGGGAGAGAATCCATCCAACTCCCTTCTCCTTTGTTTTTTTATTTTTTATTTTGGACACTGATCACAGACAAAACTGGAGAATACGGATGATGAGCCGTATCTTCTGATACCTACGCTGCTTTCCGAGGTACAACTTGAACATAAATGACTGCTCTGGCCTTATTTTTGCAAGAAAAACAAAAAAACCCCAAAAAACTATAGTACCACATAATGATAGTTCAGCTTTTATTAGAAAAACTTTCAAATCTCTACAAGTTTCATAAGAATGAACTAAAACCAGTTCCTGCCTGGGAGGACGGGAATCTAAACGCTGCATGGAGGATTTGAAAGCTATCGTCAGGGATGTACGACATATGATCGTGTGGCTGCAGGACGGCCAGTGTGTGTGTGTGTGTGTGTGTGAAGAGCGCGTGAGTCGATGTGGTCCCGGATCTCTGCGTCCAGATCAGACCTGCGGGTTTATCTGTGTTTCAGGTTTCAGGGCTGAACAGACCAACATTTACATCTCCTGTCTTTTATCGCTGTTCTTCACCACATCAGCTCAACTTTAAAGGAAAGATTCCCTTAACAACGGAAAATGTGCATTTTAATGAACAGTCCTCTGCCCCCCGGCCCACAGTCCGTCAACCTCTGGGTGACTCGATGAGCAGACGGGGCCCGGGAAGACTTTATGCAATATGATTTAAATACTCATGTGTCTTAAAATACTGGGGGGTGCTTGCAAGAGAGCCGCCAGGCAGACATGGCTGCAGGACTGGACCACAGCTCTCAGTGAAATAACCTGAATGGAGGAACCGACCTTCACCGACTACGACATTAACAATGTCCAATACTGGGAGAACACACCATCTACACGTGCCTATAAAATCTAACTCACTTCACCAAGTGTGTCATTAAAAGACCCTGTTCCTATACAAGTGCTTTGCCCAAGTCAACCCACTCATTCAGCTTGAAAATGAGATAGTGGCATGTCATTATTTCCATTTAATCAACCAGAGTTTCCTTGATGATCTTAACAATAGCATCCAAACATGAATAATACTCTACTCAGTGAAAGGACCCAAGGACACAACAGTGTGAAACAGGTGAAAAAGGTGTATGAGCAATGAAACGTAGAAATGAATTGGATCCCCGGTCTGCGCTGGAGCTCAAGTGCTCACACTGAACAAATGTACCGCAGAGCTCAAACCATGCTAACGCCAAACTGGAACTAAACATTATACTAACCCCACGGTATCCTGCGGAGAGTGTCTGGTGCAGTTATTTCAGGAAAGGGTCGCGGGTTTATTTATCTCTGGCCGAGCTTCCTGCGGATGGTTTCACACTTCTTCAGTGATGGACAGTCAGTGGTGGCAACATGCAAAAAAAAAAACAACCAAGGACAAAAATGGATGTGAACTATTTCAGATTCAGATCCAAGTCCACATGGAGCCTTGACCCTTAAATAACGTCTGAAGCCTCCGAGGAGCTGAAGAGTGACCGAGCTGTTCCACTGTCGCCATTTAAAAGTCCTTCTGGACCTCACAGAGACAGAAGAACAGGAGCACAGACAAGATCTGTTGTTAGGATGAAGCTCGTGATACCAACCATCCACCTGCCAGAAAAACCAGCAACACCCCCAAAATATAACATGAGATCCCTGCAAAGGAAGTGCAGAATCAGTTGTGTTACTACTGGAGGTAAGTCTCTAGGGAAAATCACCTCTTCTGACACGCACTGGCATCTTTTCCCATTTTCTAAATAATCAGTGGGTTACTGAAGAAAACAATTGTCGGATGCACTGATAATGAAATGAATTGTTGGTCGCAGTCGTACAGTTCTTCAAAGATGGAATAATGCGACCTCGCTCCTGGTTTTCTGCCCGTTACTCAGCTGACAGACGAGCGATTGGATAAAACGCTTTACAACAACTAAGCTCAATATGAACTCAAACAAATCAGGGCTGAATCTAGATATTGACACAGAGTCTCTCCACAAGTCTGCCTTCAATCAAATTATGTCAACCCAAGTGATGTGGAGTCAGCCCGGGGGGTTCAGGGGCTCCTGAGGGTCTGGGCTCCCGGGCAGTTGCTTTGCCTGCTCGGTGATCCAGCCATGATACCATAGGAAGTCAGTGACAACTTAAGATAAAAGACATTAGCAAATACTGATCGACTGTTAAACCCATTAAGAGAATCAGTCTCGGAGTCTCCAGCCCCGTAGCAGCTCTGCGGGGCCGCACTTAGACACAGCGGCGCTCCGAGGTAAATGCTAACACATCACCTGATGGTGGCGCTGGATGGAAAGTCAGAGGATCCGCAGAGTTACTGCAGACCGACACTAACTTCTCCAGAGCCGTGACACTAGCGGTACTAAAACACGCAACACGTTGCTATAGTAACGCTCTCCAAATGGACACTATGCTTAAAGAAGGCCAATGGTTGGTAGCTCATCATTCAGTTAAAGGCTGGTACGTGTTTAACAAATGTTTTCTGGGTCAGAGGAAAAGCTCTGAGCCGTTTTTCCTCACGGTTTGGTCTTGAATGATGGGCCACCAGGAGAGTTAATGACCCTTTAATACGGAGCTTGTACTTTAAGAGCAGCGGGATTTTTCACCACATGGCGACACTAAACCACTTTTTATTCACGGCTTAGAAACGATATTTACCATTAGTGACCGATTTATTAATCATTAATGAAGCTCTAAGAATACTGAATGAATAAATGGATGAAGTGCTCCTTAATGATTCATTCATGCAGCTGCACCCGGGCTGACGGGGCGGCACGGATTCACACAAACCAGATCCGGAATTCTGCTCACACGTCCTCAAACACACCGCGAAGAGTCCCGGGTGAGCGGGGCGTCCCGCCTTCTCCTCCCGGCGCGCGAGGGACACGTTGAGCAAGTGAGAATTCAACAAGCCTTTGTTCACGTGGACGACAGAACATCTCGAGGTTCAGCTCAGACGTTTCATGACAAACTGACTCTCTTACATCATCGGAGCAAAAGGAGACTCACTTCTCACACAACCTGTTTTCCTCCTGGAGATTTCTGAATAAAAACGTCCAGAGGAAGGAAGCAGCTGTGCTACCCGACACATCTGGATGAGATTGGCTCAGCGTCGGAAAAAACTCGATTTGAGCTCCCAAACATGTTTCAAAGTACAGTGTGGGAAAACAGCAGCACAGAAAAGCTGCCACTAGATGATAGAACCCAGAGACAGCGAAGGAATGTTTGAGATCATTCAGATGTCACGGGAGCAAAATCGGCTCAACACTGACGAGAAAACCGGCAGGAAACCCATGCGAAGAGATGACAGGAAAGACAGGAGAAGGAAATGTGATCACACACAGTAACACATGCAGGACTGGGGGAGTTTCTGCTGGTTTTACCTTCTCACTGAGAAAAAGGCGTCAGAAAGTTTCCAGCTTCAGCTCGGACGCACTGAACTGAGATCAGCTCCACGACGACGGACGCACAGCCTCATCATCCTCCTCCTCCTCCTCCTCTGGATGCTGGAGAGCCTTTACAGCCTCCAGCCGCCTCTCACGGCTTTATAGCGGTGGAAGCCTCACACACACACCGCGGAGAGGAGGAGGAGGAGGAGGAGGACGGAGGACGGAGAGGGCAGCGGGCTGCAGCGCCTCCTGCAGGCCGGGGAGGGGAGCCGCTGGAAGCCCGGAGACACGCGGGAGTCGCAGCAGAATGTCAGAAAAAGGAGAGCAAACCGAAACCAGACCGGAGGGAACAAGGAACCGTCCCGTGATGAAGGCAGGGACGAGTCCAGCTTTTCCCTGCACTCGTTACTTTACTGCATGTCTGTGCAGTAACAGACATTCAGGGGGGAAATGAACAGACGACGAGGCTCGGCAGGTGAATCGTTCACACGGTTTTCCTGTTTGAGAACGGTGATTGAACACAGGCTACCTGTCGTAACGTGGTCCGTTTTGGTCCCGAAGCTCAGGCATCCTCACCTGCAGCTGCAGGTGAGAGCGCGGGGAGCAGCCTCCTCTCACCTGCAGCTGCAGGTGCAAATATTGATGATTGGATCGCTGCAGCTGCAGGTGAGAGCGTGGGGAGCAGCCTCCTCTCACCTGCAGCTTCAGGTGAGAGCGCGGAGAGCAGCCTCCTCTGCAGCTGCAGGTGAGAGCGCGGAGAGCAGCCTCCTGCAGGTGAGAGCGCCGAGAGCAGCCTCCTCGAGCGCGGGGAGCAGCCTCCTGCAGGTGAGAGCGCGGGGAGCAGCCTCCTCTCACCTGCAGGCGGAGGCCGGGTGAGTCACGGGAGGGGACGGGAGAAGAAGACACGCGGCTCGGGTTCTCCGATTTTTAGTCAAATATTGATGATTGGATCGCTGAAATGAAACCACGCGAGAAGCTCCGACTCCGGGGTTCTGTTGCAACAGGTCCCAACTAGAAACCGGGGTCTTGCCGGAGTCGCAAGCCCGGAAGGTTGGAAACCACCGATTTAGTCCGGATGAAAGTCCTGTATTATTTGAGCTTATCCTATGGATTTTTGTCGAATATTCAGCACCTAGAAAAGCTGCGGGTCTGCGTTGAGTCTCTGCTGGTTTCGATTTATTTCTATATCTGTTTATTTTTCTCGGTATTTTTATCCTTTTTTAGTCTGTTTAGTTATTTTATATTATTTAGCCTTGTGCTCTTTGTCGCCTTCCTCACTGTTCGCTTGTTGATCCATGCATCATTAAATGGTACAAATATTTTAAGGGGGAAAACAATTTGTAACCACAGCTGGAGGTTAAAGTAGAGTATTTCCCTCTGAGATGCAGGGGAGCAGAAGTACAACCTGACATTAAATGAAAAGAAGTACAGTACTTGAGTAAATGTATTAGTTACTTTCCGCCACAGACAAAAGTGGGTGGGTTTCGGAGGAACCGCCGGCTATGCCTGCTCTGGGGGCTGCAGGTGGAAGAGGACCTCAACAACACACTGCACCTGAGGTTCTACTTTACTCTGGTGTGTGTGTGTGTGTGTGTGTGTGTGTGAGAGAGAGAGAGAGTGTGTGTGTATAAAGAGGAAATCAGTTAAATGAACATGTTTGAGTCTTAAAAGGCTCCTGACTACACTTGACTAGGAAACCCAGTTGTGGGATTTTCCAGATGGTATCAGGCTGCTGGGAGCTGCTCGGCCGGAACGACACACCGTAAACCTGCAGCTTCCCTTGTGTCAAATTAAAAGCGGCCTATCGTTGGAGCTGATCTGCGAGGGCGTCAGAGGAAAACCGCTCGAAGATTCCTTCACTTTCACTGAACCTTATTCAACCCGGGGAGAGCGTTCGGTTCCGCGGGCAGCGTTTACACACGTGAATCAAAGCAATAAATGGAAGCTTCTGTTTTACTGTGTTTGGGGAACAATTGTGCCAAAACATTTGGCTTTAAACAACTCTGTGTACACGTGGCTCTAATGTATTTTTCTTCAGGGTGAAGGATGCGTCAGTTGTGGTTCAGATCTACTGCACTTTACTGCACGTTTAACCGTGCGATGCTTCATGCCCAAAAAGTCTGATGTGTTCATGGGAAAAGCATCTTAGGATCTCCAGCTTTATATTTTATAGAAAACAGAGGGAGCATGTTTTCTGTTGAATAAGAAC
The DNA here is from genome assembly GCF_016859285.1 of Xiphias gladius. Taxonomy (NCBI): domain Eukaryota; kingdom Metazoa; phylum Chordata; class Actinopteri; order Istiophoriformes; family Xiphiidae; genus Xiphias; species Xiphias gladius. Next base: position 29,668,981 of record NC_053421.1, read on the forward strand.
CCTGTGCCCTGGGATCTGAGAAAAAACACACCCTTTGTCCACCACCGCAGACACTCTTAGCTCATTTAGCTTCTAACGAAGCATCAGCCTCCAACAGCCTGATTCTGTTGGAGGCCTCCTCAGTTTCAGGCCCGAACTACCAAGAGCAGGGTGGGCTGAACGATGCTACTTGTTACTGAATATTTATCTGAATGTTTTTGATTGGTGTGATCATTCGATGGCTGGCCAGACCAGGCCAGGCCAGGCCAGGCCAGGCCAGGCCAGGCCAGACTCACTTTCTCCTGGAGTAAACCCCGAAAACAGAAACAGACCAATCTAAACATAATTTTCTTTTGAAAATAATTTTTTCTTTTTTTGAGAAACCAGACTTTTTGGAAAAAACATAGCACAAAGGAACAGGCCACATAACCAAAGCTACAGGACAAAATGAAGACAGAACAGAAAAAGCGATGAAAAAAACGACACTCTTAATTTGAAAATCGCGAGGGGAAGTCGGTTTTTTCCCCGCGCTTGACAGAAGAAAGACGAATCAGTAAATGCGGAAGTTCCAGTAAAGTGAGTTTGGCAGGCAACAGAGAAACAAAGCAACGAGTTGCCGAGCTCTGCGACTGGAAACTTTCTTTTCCTGTGAACTGGAAGAAAACCGACCGGTGAGTCTCTTTCTGAAGCATTCATTATTTTCATCACCCTCTTACTGTTAACCAACTTCCTGGCGTAGCGGGGACGTTTAGCAGACTTTAGGCCACCATTAACACTTAATGCAAAGACGTAGGTTCTCGCCGCTGCGGAGGAAAAGCAACGCCAGACTGCCCTTAAAAATCCGTCCATTCACTATGTCACGTCGTTTCTTTAGAAAAGCCACATTTTATCCGCGAAACTCGGGTTAAAATATTTTCACGTGTCATAAAACATGGGCTCTTCGCTTCGGCTCGAACTAATAACACCCAGAAGTTTTTATTTGAGCACAACTCCACCTTTTAAGAGTTACCTCCCGTGGTATTCCCCTCGACCACTTCCAACAAAACACACAGCGAGTGAAGGGCGGAAACTGGACTGAGAGCCTCATTGACGGATCGGTCGCTGCTCAAATGAACCAAATTATGTGCCGAATCTACCAGAACACACATCCGCTCACGATAAAGCCTTCGGTCACTTTCCGCATTGTTTCTGTGTTTGTATATCAGCGAGGAATTCGTAAATAAGTCAACTTTTGAGGGAAGTTTGGCTTCGCGATATTGCGCTAGATGACATCTGGTGGGATATGACCCACTGGCTGCCAGTCCGCTCAAACCTCGGTGCCGGTCTCGAAGACCTGCTCACCTGCGCGGCTTCACTTCAGCTCGCAGGGAAAAGGCGACCCGAATGTGAAAAACCCTCAGGTTCACATGTGGACATGGACGGTGTTTTTAGAGATGTGTGTGGTAGCACGGCAGGTGTTTGTGCACAGGCAGGTGACGGTTTGAACGGCCAGAAAATACAGTGGGGGTTTTGTCTTTTGTTTGCTCCTATTAAAGTGCAGGTCATGTTGTCGATCAGAGTCCGCAAAAGGAAATCGAACCCTGTTTCCTCCGTCTACACGTTGGACGCATCGTGGATGCCTTGCACTGACACAGTTTTCCCCGCTTGTCCGCTCTAAGTTTGGCGGGCACGGTCGTTCTTGCTGACCCCCAGCGAACGCACCTGGAGGCCGGTTCTTTCTCCTGCCGTGTCCGGCTCTCCTCAGGCGTCACGGTGACCCGGAGGAAGCCCCGTCTTGTAGGCAGACGTGCAGAGGCGCCACAAAACGCGCAGGACCGGTGTCATCGTGGCACCACGGGATGTGCCAGCGGTTATTACAAAGCTGATGGTGTTTTACAGTGGAGGTGACTTTGTTGTCACCTCGATATTGATCTCGCTGTACGTCGAGATGAGATGTGAAGAGATAAAAGCAGATTTCAGCGTATGTTTGGGAATGTAGAGGCTGCAGGCAGCCTGTTAAAATCAGATGCTCTTACACTTCAGATACCGGCGAGACAGGGGTGTGAGCCCGGCGGGAGAGTTTTCCTCATCTCATTACATTTGCTGATATCAAATTTAATTTCCGTACGACTCCTCAGGTGCTCGGGGAGCTGGGAAACCTCCCGGGGTTTCTGTTTCCCCTTTAGAGAGACCGCCTCCCTGCTCCGGGACCAATATGGGAAAGTCCTCAGTCCGAGGAACCGGGGTCGTTTGGAGCTCAGGCTTAATCGGCTCTCAAAGAGGGACCGATCGTGTGGTCGTGGATGGTGCTCTGTTGTGTACTGCGGCGCTTTAAACAGAACACCGCCCGGTGTTGGAACTGTTGATCGGACACCACAAGACATTTGAAGACAAGTCCCTGGACACTGGGGAACCGCGAAGCACACGTTTGGTACATCGTTCCAGACCAAAGAATTAATCGATTAATCGATAGTGAGAATGTGAGTTCGTTGCGGCGCCGGCGTATTTGCCTCAAGGCACATCGGGGACAAGTGTTGCCGAGTAGCTCAGGCTGCTAATGCTGCGGTATGTGGCATTGGTGTGTGATGTGTACACGTCCCCGTACCGCCAGAATAAACCTTTAACATTATCGTCAACATCATTCAACACATTTTAGTGGATATCTCCTCGTCACTTTCTAACGCTCTGCTTTCCCAATTCAATTTCCAAGCGAAATGTTGCTGAAAACTAACAACATGACTCACAACATGATGATTTTGTTTTACACTTGAAGGATTTTTGACTTTGACACATGACAAAAAATGACCACCGCGATTATCGAACCCAGTGCTGCTGCCGATTTCCGCTTCTGTCCCTTCAGGACAAAGTCACGCTGATATCTGGCTCCTTCTAAGAAGAAGATACGAGCCTGTGTTCAGTCTGTGGGCTGTGTGAAGGACCGTGTCTGTTCCTCTGTTCAGTTTAAACACTCGGTAACGACGGAGCGTGTGTTTCTGCAGTAAATGACCGAACTCTCTCTCTTGTGTCTCCCAGCTCTATCATGGCCACTGAAGTTTACTCCTCCACGACGGCTCCGAACCCCAAATCCTCCTTGTGCATGGTCCCATCAGAGCATCTGGATAAAATGCGCTTTCTGGTAAAACTAATGGAAGTGGTGAGTTCAAAGATCCTGAAACTGTCTTATGTCTGAAGCCTCTGAGCTCTGCTCACACGTCATGTCTCGGATTGTTTTGTTTTTTTTATCGAACAAAAGCCGGCTGGTATCAAAAAAGCTGCCAACAAGTAAAAATCAAGTGTCTCCCTGTATTTGTGTCTTTCTGCAGGTGTATTACAGGGTTTCTGCAGGTTTTTAAAAGTCGTAAAAAAAACATTGAATTCACTTCCCTCCAAAAAAAAGGAATTAGAAGTTTTTAAAAAGTCTTGAATTTCATTTACAAAGCTCTTGAATATTTTTGTTACCTGCTGTAGACTGTGACATTGGTCACAACTTTTGTTGTGAGGAAACTTATAAGAGACAAGTGTTGATTTTTAGCAAAAACTTCAGTGAGTTAAAGTTAATTATATGTTTTTTAATTGGTTAATCCATCCGTTTTCCGTATCTGTTTCTGTGTCTCTTCGTTGTGTTTTTGTTTCTTTGTAGCCTTTTTTTAGTCTTTTAACTGAGCTTTGTGACTTTAAGACAAGAAATGTCAACAGTTGCTTCATACAGAGGCTCTGTGCCCCGTGGACTCAACCCATACACGTGTCCAGGTCCCCTTAATTGATTCATTACGGTACCAGGAGGTGCAGGCAGAAAATGTGATATAAACGTCAATAAATTAATACATAATAAATAACTAAGATGACGTCTGATTGTGAAAAAGGTATTCGACCATATTCCATGTGGTCTCAAAAATGTAACTGGGTGAACCCTGCGGGGACCCGGCATTAGCCGATCTGGATCTGAGCTGGGTGAATAATCATCTGAAACAGTGTGAAGATTTCATGGCACTCGTTTCCCCATGAACATGCATTACTGTTCGCTGCTGCCTACTGAGCCGATGATGTTCGTGCAGCCTGCCACCGTGGTTTCCATGTGTCCATGATGACCACAGAAACCAGGGAGAGGAAAACCATGCGGGAGCTGAGTTTACTGGAATCTGGAGTCATACACCTGTTAGCCGGCAGAGAACTGGGTGCAGCTTCCTCAGGTCAGGTGCCATCACACCTGTACAGATTTGAGAACACGGGCATCATATCGGAGCTCAGTAACTGTGCACATTTTCAATTGGTGCATAGAAAGAATCTGAGTGGAAACAATGGAAATTTTATTAAAAAAACTGTAAATCGGTGTAAAAATTGTTGGGAGTTGTGCTGATTAGAAAACCAACGTGAAACAAACGCTTTAGGAAACGCTGACGTCCATGAAGCGCAAAGAGAGGAAACCATCAGGTCAGTGAGGAGCCGTGAGGAGACCGGAACCTTCCTCACATCAACACATGGAACCAGCAGAAACGTCAGATTTCCATCACGGTTTTCCGTCAATTGAGCTCTGACTGCAGCTCTTTCAGGGACCTCGTCTCGCCGTGTCCGCTTCTTCTGTGGTGGTTTAACAGCAGCGACTGGATAAATCGGCTCACGTTCACACAGCAGCAGCGGAGGGAGACAAGACTTTGTTTGCATTTTCTTTTGGCCATTTGTTTTGATGGAAACCTGACTCGTATCAGCAGTTTGTGTTCAGGAGATTCTTCTGATGTCAGATCAGTCCGGGGGAGGCTAAAAAACCTCTACAAACCCCTGTTCTGTCTTTCATATGAGCTTTACTGGCATGAATGTTAAAGTTACATCACTGTCTAAGCCAAATTAATTATTATTGAATAATTAATTATGTTTTACACAAAAAAACACAACAGACAATCACAAGAACACAAATTCCCTTTAAATGCTACAGTCCATCAGTGCGTATATACACAAACACAAAATGACCGAACACACTGGAATGAATTAGAAGACTCCGTCCTTATCAGGTGTAGCGCTGGGCTACGGGGCTCGTATACTGTATAGCAGCGTTATAGGGCCAAATAACAGTTGTGCTTGTGTCGTGCTAATTTCCCTCCAGTGGGTCTGCCCGTTTTCTTTTTGAGTGTGTATAATGTGCTTGAGTCACTGCAGAGTGACAGGTTGTTTGTGTATCTGTCGGTTATTGTGCCGGAACCGAGCCTCGTCTTTTTCCCTGTTTCACCGCAGCTCCTGAAACCGAAGCTCAGCCGAAGCTCAGGTGTTTCTGTCTGTGAGCCTCGAGCCGTTAGTCCATCGACAGAAAAATAATCTGCACTATTTTGATAACCGATGAATCATTTTGGTCATTTTTCAAGCCAAACAAAGAGAGAGAAGGTTCCAGCTTCTCAGCAGACGGGGGTTTGCTGCTGCTTCTTGTCGTGTATGACGGTAAACTGAATCTCTCTTTGGGGTTTAGATAAAACATTTGAAGACAGACAATTGATCGCAGCTCATTAAACACAGGAGAGTCCCACTTCAGCTCTTTATGAATCAGATCAAATATCCGGAGCTCGTTAAGCTCAGAGTTCTGGACCAGGAGCTTCAGTATCTGGATCAAGGAGTTTGTGAAAAATCAGGCGTAAAAGTCAGTTTGTTCCAGATGTTATTTCGCTGTGTCACAACAATCAATCGACCTTCTGCTGCTCAGCTCGTGTTCAGGTTGCAGCTACAGGTCGTCAGCGTTGATTAGGCTTCATTGATGTTAATGTTGATTCACTTAGTAGCTGCCACTAAAAACTGTAGGATTTGTTTCTTCTGGCCCAACAACAGCTGATCCCAGATCTGAACTGAGTCTGTTACTTGGAGTTATTTATAACTTCAGCTACTTGCAAATGATGAAAGCTAAACTTAATGAGATTCAATAAGGGATTTTTCCTGGAAATGAACTGAAGCTGACGACTGCCTGAGTGGAAAGACGATAAAAGAGCACAGCCAAATCTGGACCAACTCATCTGAGACCAGAACACCACAGAGCTTCACCTGGTTTTATGCACACAACACAGGCTGTGAGCTCACGCCACAAACAGGCCGGTCCGAAGAGTCAGAGCAGGGTCGGTTCTGCTCTGATGCAGGTCAGTTGGACAGAAATAAGAGTGATTTTACTCGCCGTAAGTGCAGAATGTTCTTCCCTCTCCCCCCCCTCGGTTCACAGTCTGTGCTTTGTTAACAGTTGTTGTGCAGTGAGTAACAGTTAATATACTTTATATTACTGCTTCACTCACCATTGAATGTTCCTGACAAACGATGCTGTTTTTCACCAGGCGTGACCAAAGCTGAGGCCTCAGACTAAACAGTCTGTCTCCTATTCTTCAGTTTAAAAAAAAAGAGCTCTAAATTTACCCAGAATGCATCACGGATCAGCCCTAATTTAGATAAGTGGACAGTTTAGTGGGTCTAAGCCGGAGTCTAAATTCATGCAGACAGATCTTAAACAGAAGAAATAAACCTCCGGCTCAGTCGACCTGCGCTTGGGCTGAGTTCGTACCGGCCCCTTATGATATTAACGTAAACACACAACATGGACAGATGTGACAGACAGAAATGTCTCTTACATCAGGCTCACTAACCGTTTTCTATCACAGTAAACTGAATATCTGTGTGGCAGCAGGACGGTGTGTGTGTGTGTGTGTGTGTTCGTGGTGATGAAGGGACATGTCTCTCAGAGCAACGGTCGTCTCACTGATGGGTTTTTAATAGTTTCTGGAAACAGTGGAACCCAACGACTCAGAGAAACCAGATGCATCACAGCAGGAGACATTTCAGTGTTGGTTTGAGTCTGTGCATGAAGTTTGTGGACAAGAGTTAAAACGGTGAGACTTGTAGTTTAAGGCCTCGTCATGTCAGTGTAGCAGTGCATCGAATTTCAGTAGTAACTGATATTTCAGCTCTATGGCTCAGAGGAATCAGATACACCAGACACACACACAATACTCCGTGTGTGTGTGTGTGTGTGTGTGTGTGCGCAGCAGCAGCGAGTGTGTGACCTCTTTGTGACTGGATCTTCCTCATCCAGCGGCTCTGCAGGAAGCTGCAGACCGGGAAGTGAAAGTGTTGCAGACCTGACTGTTGGAGAGAGAGCTGTCGTTAGCAGATCTCAGAGCTGCTGACCCTCCGCTGTCGCAACAGTTAACTGAGGGCTGCGAGGGCTGCATCCGGTCCGACCCTCTGCACGCTGCTCGCATTAGTTGGTGGTTGACAAAAACAGGATCTTCAGGGAGGGAGGGAGGGAGGGAGGGCGCTCCGTCTGTCTGTCTGTTGTAAAATGGCCTTATTCTCAGACTTCGGTTGCATCAAAACTTTTATGTGATTTGACATAAAACTCCTGTAGATTACAATGTGAATACAAGTAGGGTTGCGACTAATGCTTACATGCATATTTGTTATTGATTCATCGGCAGATTGCTTTCTCGATTAATCGTTTTCAGATGTCTTGTTTTGTCAGATCAACAGTCCAAACCCCAAACAGATTCAATTTATTATCGTAGGGCATGAAATTCTCATATTTGAGAAGCTGGAACCAGAGAAAGTTTGGCCTTTTTGCATGAGAACTGATTTCAAAGATCATTTGATTATCAAGATAGTTGCTGAGTAAGAGCATCAGCAGAACTTCAGCCGTAAAGGAAGCAGGTCACTGTTTGTTGAATCCAAATAACCAGTCAGTTACATGTCCAGTCTCGCAGTGCAACACAGACCATGGACTTGTGTGTGTGGTGCTTTTTCTTTTTGGCCCAATGACACGGGCTGCTGGAACTCTGCTACTCCAAACTGTCCTGAAACAAGCAGGTTATTAATCTGTTTTATTCTCAAAAGCAATAAAACACTTTACAGAAGAACACTGACAATTTACACGTACAAGCCTGCATGTCTATGGTGCCGGTAAAGCTAATTTGGCTCCACAGTGAACCAGCCTGACACAATTGACTGAAAAACTTATCTGATTCCCGAACCACTGGACGATCTGTGGTAATTTATCCATCCACAGGGCCCTGGGGGATTCTTTGAGGAGCCCGTGATTTCTTGTTTTAATATTTCTAACGGCGTATTCTGATCTAGAGGGCAGAAAGCACAGAGGGTCACGTGTGTGTCCACAGGACGGTTCCCAGTCAAGCTTTCACTCGCCTCCTGTAGTTCCAAGTATGTCCTGGTTGTGGCTCCTTCTTCTCTTTGCAAAACAAACAAACCCACCATGCGAAGCTACAGAGCGCAGATGGTTGTAATGTCAGTCCTTGTTTTCCGATGTGCTCTCCTTCACCGACCTTTTGTTTTTAAAGATGCATTAACCTCTGTTTTGGCCTTGCTGCGTTCAAAACCAATTGAAACAGTACACGCTTTTTATAAATCATAGCACAACCAAAACTAATCCTTATTATTTGCATATACCAGACTTCCTACATAAGCTTTTCAGACTCTGTAAATAAACTTAATGGTGTCAGCTGTTAAACAAGGAATGTTGAACTAACCTTAACTTCCTGAAGTGCTTTCACAATACAGACGCACCAGTGTCTTCATCTTAAAATGCCTTTATTGTGAAACAGACACGGGAAGTGATGAGCTGGTTTTTAGCGGCAGCTTCTCTCATCAACATGAGCTGATGTAGCATAATGAAAGGGGATTTCCACTCTACTGATGCTTTTTAAAGGACTGACTGAATGAATGAATGTAGATGGGACTCTGCTCCTGCAGCTGCTCAGGAGTAAAGTTGAGGAAATGTTGGCTTTTTATTCAGGTTTTAGTTTCAGTCGGTGATGTTGGCGTCAACTCCGGGTCACATCTGCTGCTCGTGGTTTGTTTGGCCAGTGTGCGTCAGAGTCGTGTGTCCTCAGATCAGGTGGGAATTTAATGACGGGGTGTGAAGTAAGTCAGGGTCCCTGCTCACAGACATTTTAGTGGGAACAAAAAGCTGAAACCGGAAAATTGGGGATGGGACGCACTTGTTTGTGCATCTTGTCTCGTGAGCAGTCTAGTTGTTGGAGGGCGGCCTGAACTGAAGCCACACTCGTTAAGTGTGTAACATGCGCTGTGTTACAGCCTCTGTGCTCTGTCCTCAATGGTTGACCTGCTGTTAATATTCCTGCTCCCCTAAGAAACAACAGTAATGATGATTTCAGAGACCTTCTGACCATCCCTCTGGCCTAGATTCTCAGTCCTAAACAGGCCCCTTTGTCTTGTAAAAGTCAAACCACACTGTGGGAGCTGTTGACTTGACCTTCGTGTTTCTCCAGAAGTGGCAGAAACACAAGAACAGTTCCCGAGCTGCACTGACTTTTTAGTGCCTCAGCAGCGAAACTCATGGGACCGTTTGGTTGAAAATGTGGTTGGACTTCTGCTTTAGGAAGAAAAAGGGAAAAAAGTGAAAATAGGTTTAAATAAAATAGAGTTAACAGAGTTTCTCTCAGTGCAGCAGCCTGTATGTGACCGTGGTAAACAAATTCCGTGGTCAAGTTCCCCGCAGCACAACCGAGTTTGATTGGAGGAGTTTAAAGGGGCGTTCAGCAGCATATACCGTATGTTAATAAAACTCGATCTCAGTGTTAGTACGCTGAGTCTGAAACCAGCGTGGGTGATATGGATCAAATCCTTTATCATGATTTATTTAACTTTATAATCAATTATAATCAAAATCAATTGAGTCTCTGGAAACAGAGAAAGAGTGTGTTTTTTGTTCATCCAGTGAATTGAATAGTTTACAGATCAAAGGTGCTCATGACATTGATGCAAAAATCATATAAGAATCCAACGTTGACATAAATATAAAACACCCAGAGATGTTAAAGGATATTCACCAATATCCCGATCAAGCGTCTGTGGCCCAGATCCCGATCCAAGTCCTTTTAATACTTGGTATCTGCTGATACCAGGTCCGATCTGACGCTTGTATCTACTTGATGGGCGATCGTCTACATTTTCATATCGTCGTATTGTCATTACCAGACACTGCCGATAGATGATTCTGTCACCTCCGGGTAGATGGGAGGGCAGTGTGGCGGGGCTGGATCACTCCTTTTTAAAGCTCAGTAAAGCCGATCTCACAGCGCAGCAGCTTTTAATAACCTCTATTCTTGTTCATAAAATAATGGTTTTTATCTGCAGCAACAGCTCGGTAACAACTCCTGGTTAAGACTATACTTACACTGTCTGTGTAAATATAGTCTTAACTATACAGCTTTACAGCTGTCTGATGATTTCAGCTGCATTAAAACAGAGTGTGTGATGAGAGAGAGTCTTCCTCCCTCCTTCCCTCAGCCTCTCTCTCTCTCTCTCTCTCTCATCACAGACACCAAACACTAGTTTTGCTGCAGCTTAAATGTGTTAAGACGAAGTCAGTAACAAATTAAATTCATAATTAAAAACAAATTTTCAGCCAAATGTCAGTAGTTACAGGGATTTACACTGATGAGCCACAACGTTATGACCACTCCGGACTAATATGCTGTAGGTCGTTCGTGTGCCGCCAGGTCGGCTCCGACCCGCCGAGGCCTGGACTCTGCAAGACCTCTGAAGGCCCCTGTGGTATCTGGCATCAAGACGTCAGAAGCAGATCCTGCAAGTCCTGTAGGTTGTGAAATGGAACGGCCGCGGATCGGAATTGTTCCAGCACATCCCCGGGTCTCGGTTCGCCTGCGATCGCCTCTTCGACGGTCGATAATCGTCGGTCTGATTTGCAGATCGGCCAAGCCTAATCTGAAGGTCCTGGTTCCAAACCCTAAAGTTGATCTGCTGAAATTATTGATCTGAAATAAGCTAGTCGATAAGTTTAGATGGAAAATGTGACTCCTGAAAGTGACCTGAAGCAACCCTCTACAGAGAAGACGTCTCACTCTGTTAGCGGACTAACTACAGAAAGTTAGTCCGCTCTGATTGTACAGTGATGTTACAGAGTGGAGCTTCCTCAATAAGCATTAAATATAGTTAAATAAGGTTATCCAGTTGCATTTTGGGACATGTAGGATCCAGTGTTTTTTGGACTAAAAGTCAGGATATGTCCGCCTCTGCTGCTCAGTAATCGGACTCTCACAACAGCCACCGTATGGAAGAGTAATATTAAATCACTGAAGAGTCTTTGAACTTGGCCTTAACATCTGACCTGCTCCGTATGAGTACGTCCGAGGATTCTTTTCATAACCGAGGTCTCTCCGTCTTTTGGCACAAACATGTAAACTTGATCTTTAGGCAGTCGGGTGTTAATGAGCAGCGGGAGCATGCTGAAGTCTGTTGGAGAGGCTCTTTCCACACGCCTGTTTCGATGTGTTAAATACCGAGCGAGTGTTTGGATGCCGTAGAAGACAAATGACCTCAACGTTCCTGTGAAATCAACGTGCAGATTCATCAAAAAAAATGACAATGATCATTAGCTGCAGTCCTAATCTCAGGCATATTTTCAGCTCAGGTGGGAATCAAACCTTCAGCTGTGGCATTGGTGACGCCTTGCTCCATGGCCCTACCCTCACATCTTAACTCTGTTCGGTAAAAGTGGACCAGGGGAGAGCTCACACTCTGAGACCCCGTAGACGTGAGACGGTCTGATCTTTCACGCTGTGGTTCAGGGTTTGTCTCAGTTTGAAGAAAGCAAAAAGACTTTTTATAACCTGACGTCCAGCTCACCAGACTCGCTTTAACGCAGCGTATCCCTACGGTAAAACCAGTGGCGTGATGGGAACTGAGTCTGGAGTTTGGTTCACCACGTGACCAAAAATACACAGCACAGAGGGAGAAAGCAGAAAACTACACTTATGTTCCCAGTCCTACATATCCACGTCTTTAAATCTCCACTAATCTATATTTATATGTTAATGCATCAAGTGACTCTGTAACTACAGAGGTTTTTAGCCTCTTTAGCTCCTAGTTTTGGTTTCATGATACATTTACTGTCTGGTTTAGTTTAACCTAAAGAAAGAGCGGCAATGTGGGTCTGATGTGGCGGGAATCAGGACTCTGAGAGTCTCTCTCCAGCTCCAAGATGAACGAAATACCAAAGTTGTATCGTATTATTTTTCAACCCCGCAGCTCTTCAGAGGTGTGGTTGACCAATAAAATGACCGCCTTTTAAAACCAAAGTAGCTCTGCCTGCATCGCTTGCCGTCACCTCATTAAGTAATTATTTGTTCACAACTCGATCGTGTCTCTTTGCAGTTAGTGTTCTTACGGAGCGTTTTTGACAGGTGTTATTCCCTTTTGTAAACATCTGGATTTATAGCTGACACCCATCCACCAAAAAAAAAAAGGCTGGATTGGCTCAGTTGTAGGAATGTTTCAGTATTTTGATGATACAAATTTTCATGCAAAAATATCATGGTACACGATATTATGACACCTTCATCCAACATTCCTGAAATACTTTTTCCTTGGACACACTCGACAGTGAGCTGTATGATCTCAGGCTCATCGAATCAAACTATCAGAAAACCGTAAAAACCAAAAAATGGCTTATTTCAAGTTCAAGACAGTTGACTGAAAAAGTAAAACCATCGTACCGACACACCTGCTTAGATCTGGATCCTGGATCTTTTATTTCAGGGTGCGGATCTGTGTTTATCATTATTCCTCTGTTTGACTGAATACTTTGCGACTCGAGTTAAGGACACACCTTCACACACGGCAGAATATGTTTACATGCGCTCGTGATATGCGTGTTATGATGTTTACATGGAGGATAATTAACCTGGGCCTGTTTTTCATCAATCCACTGAGAAGGGTGTTTGAAAAAATGCACTACAGAAGACGAAGAAGGAGAAGAAGTAGTAGTAGTCGTGGTAGTTGTAGTTCACAGTTGTTAGAGTTAGGGTTAGTTTATCTGCCGTTAACCCGAGGCTCCAGCAGTCAGAGTTACACAAGTCAGGTTACAGTGTTTGCTGTAATAAAACTCCCCTTTTTAGTCACGGTCCTTCCGCTGTAGCTCAACAGGGAAACGGTGGAAACACAAAGAGGGAATTTTATACTAAGCCAACTGGAACCTTGACAGACACTGACACAGACTGCGGAGGCCTCTTTTTAACTGTTTGCACAAAACAAGGACTGTGGATGAACAGGAGGAACGAGGCGGCAAGAAAAACCTGTTTCAGTGTTCACGTGGTCGGCTTCTCACACTCCTGTTCATACGATTGGTCAGTAACAAGGGGAGTGAATGAACCACTCAAATGAGCAACAGCCACAGTTTTATTTACCGTTTGTTCGCAGAATTTTTTAAAATGATGTAAAATATACGAACACATCACCAGGACAGGATTACACTGAAAAGGCTGTTCACCATAATAAAGTTCAATCAGGAAAAGTAAAAGTACTCAATGCAGAAGAATGCCCCCTGTGACTGTTGTGCTGTTTATATATTATATCATTAGATTATTATTACTCTGGCATTGATGTGTAAACTTTACTGTTGTAGTAGGTTGAGGTGGAGCTCGTTTTTAAACTGTTTTATATAAAAGGGCAACAGATTAGTGTTTGATTATGGATTAATCTACTGATTATTTTTCAATGAATTCATTAATAGTTCGATTTGTAAAAATTCAGAAAATATTGAGAAATGCTGTCGCAGTTACCCAGGTCCCGAAGTGACACCTTATTATTGTAATTAATAAAATACTTTAAAGGAAAACACAGCAAATCGTCACAGCTGAGAAGCTGGAAATATGAAATGTTTGGCAATTTTACATGAAAAATATGACTTTCAAAATAGTTGTTGTTTTCTGTCTCAGCTGTAATTGTACATTCTGTTGGGTAGTTTACCATATATAAAAAACCAACATTTTATAAACTCTTTATATGTTTTAATGGAAAAATCTTAATTTGTAAAGTAACTAAAAGCTGTTAGATGAATGCAGTGCAGTAAAAAGTACGTTTCCCTCTGAAATGTGGTGGGGCAGAAACAATAAGTTGCATACAAAGAAAATACTCAAGTAAAGTACAAGTACCTCTAATTGAATACTTTGGTACAGCCCTGAGTAAATGTACTTAGTTACTTTCCACCCGCTATGGCTTCATTTGGATCGTACCATTGAATCCTCCCTGGTCAGAACTCTGGTAGCGGCGTCTCTCTCCAGCAGGACGAAAGCTGACGTCCTCCTTCCTCTTCCTGTTGACTCAGCTCATTGTGGTTCAGACATGCTCAGGATGCCCGTACAGTGTGTGTTGGCGTTTTGGGCAGCCGCCGCCCAAACACACAAACACAGAGCTGAGCGGTTGAGGCGGTTCTACCTCGACAGTCACTTCGCTTTTACTGAAACACTGGGACTCAGCGGCTGTCGGTGTGTTTTCTACGGGTTTATTGTCTCGGCGTCTGCTCGGGCTGGAAATACATGTGACATTATATCAGTCATATTAAAGACTGTTGTTCTGCAGCAGCCAGTACGGTACCACACATTCATAGACTCAGTGCATTCAACCGCCACGGGAGATTTTAGTCACTTTGGGTGTTCCTAGCGACTCATTTCCCTTTTGATCAAACGGAAATTTAAATTTAGACTATTCGACTAGTCGGGGTGAGTGTGGCTAACAATGGCAGTGCTAGCGCCGGGGGCGTGGGGGCAGGGGACACGGTCCATTGTCAATGTGTTTGTGTGGGGGGGAGAGAGAGAGAGAGAGAGAGATATCCGGGGGGGGGGGGTCCAGTAATTCCCCCAAGAGAAAAGCAGAAGGAGGAAACCTTGAATAAATAAAAATGAGTTAGTGCAGCAGCTTTTTGCGAACCAATCCACTAGACCATTGCCTGCAGGGTTGCAAATGAATCAACAGGGCTGCTCAATGGCAGTAGAATACCAGAGTTACAGGACTTTTTTTCAGTTGATGTGATGACGTCTATTTATTTCACCAGATTAGCCAAAAACTGACTGTGACCTGGTTATTTTATCTGCGCGTGGTGTATAGAACGTTGTCTCATAACGTTGTGGTTCATCAGTGTAAATCCCTGTAACTACTGACATTTGGCTGAAACCGACATTAATAGTAAGATTGTTTTTCACTGTGTATCAATCAGAGCTGGAACCACTTCAGTTTTTTATACAATCGATCAGTAATTTTTCATGCTAAAGTGCATAATATTACCTAGTTTCAGCTTTTCAAATGAGAAGATTTGCAGTTTTTTTTCTTTGTCTCGTGTGATTATAAACTGAGTATTTAGGGTTTAGGACTGTTGGTTGGACAAAGCACGACATTTTAGGAAGTCACCTTGGGGTTTAGTACAGTGCGATGGATACTTTGCATCATTTTCTCCCATTTTCTAGGCCAATCGATCAATCGGTAAAAGAATCAACAGATTTGTAATGGTTAGTTGCGGCCCTAATATCGGTATTACAATGAGACTATATCTAAAGAAGATTATATCAATATCATCCTCCCCTACTGATGCATAAATGCGTCAGAAGCATTGGGATGTTGCAGCTTCTTGTTCCTTGACATCTAAGTCGATGAACAAGAAGGAAAAACACATTTCTGATCGAACGAAGACTTTTAAAAGTCAGAACTACCTACTCACCCTTCTGAGAGAGAGAGAGAGTTGGTTGGTGTGAAGTTGCCTTTACGCCTCTTTAACCTGATGTTCTCCGTCTCTCCGTCAGCTCTTTTCCTTCGTGGCCTTCATCCTGGAGGAGGTGGTCAACAGCTGTGTCAGCTGCACCGCCCTCTACTTCTTCGAGTTTGTCAGCTGCACGGCCTTCCTCTTCACCCTGCTGCTCCTCATCCTCCTCTCCACCAACCTGCACACCAGGGTCAGCATCACCTGCTGGCCCAGTCTGGTAAGAGCTGACGCTGAACGCTTTCTATTGGTTACGTACTGGAAATACGTTAATTTTCTTTCTTGTTGACAGTCAGATGTTCTGATCGATACCACTCTCCAGCTACAGCCAGCAGCTGGTTAGCTTAGCTTAGCATAAAGACCGGACACGGCGGAAACGGCTGGTCTGGTTGTGTCCAAAGGGAACGAAATCCACCTACCGGCTCTTCTTAAGCTCAGTAATGAGCATGTTATATTTTGTAGGTAGGTAAAAGAAAATGTTTGTCCTTCTCAGAGTGCAAACATTTTATTATTCAGTGTGACTTCCACTTCCTGAAGACATCATGATCTCTGATGTCCCTCCGGAATAAAGCTCCAGAAATACGCTGCAGAACTTCATTCAGAATCTTCCTGTTTTTAAGTTTCCTTCAGTATCAGTGATCCAGTGACAGTTGTCTGTACATCCACGGCTACACTGCAACAGGAGCTGATCAATGGAAACAGATGTAAGCTAAAGAATAAAAAGGGCTCAAGTTGTAGCCCAGCGTGTAACTCAGACTCCACTGTCTGGTTTTGTCTCCTGTAAACAGACAGTGTAGCTCCTTCAAATTTACACCTGTAAAAATACTCAGCCTGGGGAGTTATAGATGCATTTCCCTTTTAACTGCAGAGCGATTCATGACTTAAAAATGAATTTAAATTACATGATGATACAAATGTATATGCATTATATGGGACATTCTAAGTCTTCGTAATGAATACTAAGTGAAGACACGTGGACACTCAGTCTTTATTGCAGTAATTTTACTGTTATATCCAGTTTTTCCCTGCACATGACCATATGTCTACAAAAACACTTCTTAAAAATAGCTGTTAAATGTAAAAATAAAATAAATAAAAAAAATAAAATAAAAGCGTTCTTCGAATGTGCACAGTGAAACAGGGACTTGTGTTAGTGCAGTGCTTCTTCTTTGGATGGTTGATGAGGGAGGCCCAGGACGACCGTCTACACCTTTATTTTGCATCTATGTCTCTGTGCGCACACGTCAGTTACTGCTGAACCGCTTCTGTGTGAGCTTCACGGGCAGGTTTATTCAAACACTTCAAGGATTGTTTGCACCAATCCACCTTAAACTGCCTAAAACACAACAACAAAAAGACAGATGCCGGATGTCATTCCACACTAATCAGATTTATTGATAACGTCACCTAACTAATAATTTGAAATAGAATGGAAACAGACAAGTTTGATGAAACGCTGATCGAAAGGAAGAAGTAATAGAAAGTAAAGACGGTTATTTGTAAATTAAGGTTCTCTGCTAGATGGACTACATCTGCTTCAAAGAAATTTCCATGTGACAACACAGGAAGTGCATTTAGTCCGTCTGTGGCTGCTCAGTGAGGGTCGGAGCCGTGTGACAGTGAAGTCAAGAAGGCGACTTTCAGTCCTCTGACTTTCTCGGTCATGGATCGTTTTAAATTCCTGTGCTGTTTTCATTAAAACCTGGATTCATGTGATGTTATCGCATAATGCCGCGATTCTAAAACTATGAGTTTCTCAGCAGCAGCGGGTTGGGAACGACTGCAGGTTTACATGTAATGGTTCTGAGATGAGATTGTTGGGTCCTGGCTCAGTGTCCGACCACAGAAACAGAAACATCTGTAAATGAGAACAGCTGTATGTTGAACTGAGCTGCAGTGAAACCCGCTGAGGTGACGACAGAGGAGGAGGAGACTGATCCCCGGTTTAACTCTCAGCAGACGAGCAGACCGTGGCCGCGAAGTGAAGAACTAACTTTCCGTCTCCCCTCTAACTTCCTCCGTGATCGATACTTTTAACTGCCAGTTTGTGCGATCACACAGCTGTTGCCGTTATCCCGTATTTATGCTGATTCTGTCAGATGACCATGAAATCCAGATGTTATCAGCTGGCTGCCTGTCATGCAGTTTTGTTGTGGTTTGAAGAAGAAGAGATTTGCCTGTTTTTCCGTTGTTCAGGTGATTCACTGTGGACAGAGCTCTCTGCTAAAACCACCTGGAAACGCTGTGTGGACGCAGGTTGTTTTGAGACGGCCTAGTGTGGTCGTACCCCCTCATGTCTTCCTCTGAGTCCTGTTATTATATTATATATACACTTTATTGTACTGACCTTCTGCTGTGTGCCAGGTGTGAAACTGGTGTTGTATGTCAGGAAGGTCACCCTTCATGAAATGCTGTATCGTAGGGGAACTCTGTGGTAACCACGCCAGCTTGAAGTCCATGGCCCAACAGCTCAGGTTGTCTTCTGGTGAAGCCCATTAGCTCCACGGCAACAGAACTGTCGGACTCTGTCACCTACCAGAAACATATTAAGACTAATTGTTGCGATGAAATACTGCGAGTCTGCTAATTAATAGCGAGCTTTAACTGGAACGCTAAAGCGTGTCAGTGTAACGGTAAAGGAGGAGGCTACCTGGCACACTGATGATGATAAAAGAAGCAGTTTCAGGGCATTCTGTAAATTATTGCAGGGTTTATTGAGTTAGAATAGTAACATAATTATACAGGTTTTCTATCGAAACATCATGATGAATGTGTAGCTGTTAGATGGGGCCCTTTCATGTGAGGGCCCCAGTCAGTTGCCTGCCTTGCCTAGTAGTAAAGTCTGCCCCCGATACAATCATTTCTCATACACAAAGACCACTGACCTGCGCCAGTTTGGACTGATTCCTTTGTGGAGTCCAACATGAAGGTGTAGTGGCGGTTTGAACCCTGGTGAACCGCAGTGTCCGTCACCTGAGATGTGGTTCAACATGTCCTCCAGCTGCTGGCTGATAATTTCAGCCGGTAACCCCCCGCCCCCTCCTGCTCAGTGTCTCGTACACAGGCTTATTCGGCTTCGAACGTGTTTGTGTCCCCGTGAGCTTAACACTCCTCACGCTCTGGAAACGTTCTACCACTGAGTAGAAGCAGCGGGCAGCAGGCGGAATTCACGGCAGCACGTCTCTCAGGTGAGGCGAGGACTTCCACATACCAGAGTGTCCACCGTGACAGCTCCACTTCACCCTCATCTGCGCTCCTGAGTGGAAAACCTCCTTCTCCACTATGGGCTGGCCACACGTCTGACACATTCTGAATAGCTCCATCAGGTTATGGTTGTAAACAATTGTACAGTCTTTGTCGATGTCCTCGTCAGACTCATCAGACGTTGTTATTGAGCTGAACTCTCGCTTTGAGTGGAAGCTGCTGTCGTCCAGGGGGTCGACTGACACCACGATGCAGAAGCTTTCATCTGACGCGGCCGCTGGAGGTGACTGTGAGGAGCTGCCTGCGGCTCCGCAGGTTGGCTGAGAACAAATTAACCAGAGACGGAAAACAGACGTGAGCTTAGCATGGGCACTTTATTGAATTTGTGTCATTCAAAGCGGGATCACATCCGTAGCTTCCGGAGAGTGAAACCTGAACATACAGGTTCTGCTCCAGAGATTTAAAAAAAAAAAAAAAAAAAACTTCATTCAGAACCTCGTTGTCATCTGTAACATCACTAATAACTAAACATTCAGCCTCGGATCAGAGTCTTTCTCAAAAGAATGTTGTGTGGCTCGCTTCGTACTCTGTGTAGTCCATTTGAAATTATAAGCAGATAGTCGATAATCTAGTCAAGTCTAAGAAGTTCCACGGCGTTCAGTCCCCTCTGTTCTGGACTGTCCCCTTCGGTGGAGCGCCTGATGTTTCGCCTGCAATGTTTTGTGGGCTGATGGGAAATGTTGTTCTTTAAAAATCACTAAAAACCATAAATATTAAATGACAGTATTAGACGGCTTTTCAAAAAACTTCTGCTCCTATCTGAACAAACTGTACTATTTGGATCATCGTTTCAGCCATTTTCAAGCTAAAATACCAAACACTCTCTGGTTTCAGATGCGATGATTTGCTGTTTTTCTTTGAATTACATGAAGCGGGTTCCCCTGGATCAGGGGGCCCCCTGCCTGAGGTTTCCTGGGGCCCCCGGATCACTAATCCCGCCCCTGTGTTTAGTAAGAGAGTCGCGTTTTAAACTAGAACCGTTCATGTGTCGTTACTGACGCAAACAGAAGACTAACAGACACCAGGTGCTGAAGGACCGCGGTCACCGACGGCTGTCGGGAACATTTACCTGAGTCCTGGCTCTCTTTGGAGCCGGGGGAGACGGATCCGTCCCGACGGGCTCACCCTGCTCTCTCCCGGGGAACACTGACGGCACAGCGCCGCTCTTCAACGTCGGCTTGGGCGTGATGTTGAGTATTTTAGCCCGGAAGTCCTCCTCGTAGTCCTCAGGTTTGAAGTGTAGGCTGCAGACCCTAACGCCGCTGTACTTGGACACCGGTGTGTTCTCGTCGTACCTGGGGTTCTGGATCGCCGTGAGCCACGTTCTGCAGCGCTGCGGGTCTCTGGTCGGTAATCCGTGAAACACGACGCCCATTGACTTCGCCTCATCGTAGCCTTTACATCCAGGAACGCAGCACCTCCACGGCATCGTTACAGTGTCCAACAGAAAACAGGCTAAACTGTGAAATGTAAAAATGGCGACAGTTCATTCACGACTGTAGCAGTAAAACAGTAATTTTATATGTCTACACAGGCTACGTTAGCATAGCCGCTGCAGTTTCTTCTTCGTCTCCTCCTCCCTCTTCTTCTTCTTCTTCTTCTTCTAACAGCGGTTGGCGAACAGCGCAGGTGGTACGTGAACGCCACCTTCTGCTCCAGATTGCGGACTAGAGACTTAAATCCTCCCCATTAATCTGGTCTGTCTGGCGACCTCGAAGAAAACTCCTCTGCTCCGGCCGCTTGGCAGGTTCATTAAAGATTTAAAGCCGAGTTCCTGGGCTCAGTCCTCCTCGGTTCTTCCTTCATATGTCGTCTTTCTCTCTGACTGCAGGAGTTATAGTCTCCTTCTCTGTTATTCTGAGTATGCTGTTTAAATTGGAATGACCTAGACGTAGTTCTTCCCTTGAACTGCCTATATTTCTCCTGTTAGATTAACTCTGTTGCTTAAACTGTACCGAAACCTTCCCCTTGTTTCAGTGCTCCACTTCCCTAGCCACTCTGCTATTCACACCGACCTCGTCGGGACCAGTAGTCCTCATGGACAGGGATAAAACTTGATATTTAAGAGTCTAACTTCTCCTAATGCCATTATTAACACAAGTGGTCATTTTAATTGTGCTTTAGGGACCAACTACCAGAGCATCAGGACACTGCCACTAATTGGAACTACAGTAATTAACTATCAAACATACGGTTTTTCAGAAAGTATTCAGACCCCTCGACGTTTTGGCTGGACCGCAACAGCGGGGCCAGCACTATAAACCTACACGTCGCTGACTGACCGACTGAGTGATAAAGTTACACCACCGGTCGGCTGAATTCAATTCAATTCATTCCAATTCAATTCAATTTTATTTATATAGCAGCCAAACAATAACAGAGGTCACCTCAGGACACTCGTCATGTGGAGCAGGTCTAGACCGGGACTCTGATTTACAGAGTTAGATTTACAGAGACCCAACATTCCCCCAATGAGCACGAACTGGGCGACAGAGGCAAGAAAACCTCCCTTTAACAGGTAGAAACCTTGAACAGAACCCGGGTCGTGGTGGGAGGGGGGGGTGGGGTAGAGGGAGGGGGGGGAAAGAGGGAGGGAGGGAGGGGGAGAGAGAGAGAGAGAGGGAGGGAGAGGGAGGGAGGGAGAGAGAGAGAGAGAGATGGGGGGGCAGGGAGAGGGAGAGAGAGGGAGGGAGGGAGGCAGAGAGAGAGAGCTGAAGTTTCCCCATTGGTCGTTGCTCTCTCAAAATTAATTGGCGCAAACAGTTTCTATTTCATCATCAGGGGACGTTCAATGGCAGTGCTGCCAACTTAGCAACTCTGTCGCTAGATTTACCAGTTAGAGACTCATTTTCACAAAAGCACCGAGCGACAGATCTGGTGACTTTCTGGACAAACCTGAGCTACTCTGTAGAAGAGAGTCGCCGGTATTGACCCGTCAGTGCGAGGTCGAGGCTTTCCCTAGGTCGTCTTAATGGGCCTCGTTTCAGTCACTGTTTCGTACTTGTTCCGTCGTCTGACAACGGAAACAGACAAACGTGTAAATGAGAAAAGCTTTATAGGGAATCCAGGTGTATTCAATTACTGTATCCGTGAGCACAGAGAGGAGGACAGAAGGGAACAGATAAAGGGTGGTCCATGGGTGGCCAGACCTTCTCCTATGACACTAGAAATTCAGCTCGGGTGCCTCCCATTTCTGTTGATCATCTTTGAGATGTTTCTGCACCTTGACTGGAGTCCACCTGTGGTAAATTCAACTGATTGGACGTGATGTGGAAAGTCAAACACCTTTCCATGTAAAAAGGTCTCGCAGCTGACAAAGCATATTGGAGCAAAAACCAAACCGTGAGGTCGAAGGACCTGCCTGCAGAGCTCAGAGACAGGATGGTGTCGAGGCACAGATCTGGGAAAGGCTACAAAAAAATGTCTGATGCATTGGAGGTTCCCAGGAGAACAGTGGTCTCCATAATTCTTCAATGGAAGAAGTCTGGAACAACCAGGACTTTTGATTCTCTGGTCTGCTGAAAGCAAGACTGAACTGTTTAAGCGTCACATCTAGAGGGAATCGGGCCCCAATCATCACCAGTTCCACACCATCCCAACAGTGAAGCGTGGTGGTGGCAGCCTCATGTTGTGGGGGCGTTTATTCAGCAGCAGGGACAGGGAGACTGGTCAGGGTTGAGGGAAACCTGAACGGAGCAAAGTACAGGGATATCTTAATGAAAACCTGGTCCAGAGCTCAGGATCTCAGACTGGGCTGAAGGTTCATCTTCCAACAGGACAATGACCCTAAGCACAGATCCAAGACAACACAGGAGTGACTCTGGGACAACTCTGTGAATGTCCCTGAGTGGCCCAGCCAGAACCCTGACTGAAAATGGCTGTCCACCGACGGTCCCCATCCAACCTGACAAAGCCCGAGAGGATCTGCAGAGAAGAAGGGCAGAAAGTCCCCAAATCCAGATGTGCAGAACTTGTCAAGTCAGACCCGAGAAGCCTCCAGGCAGTAAACACTGCTAAAGGTGCTTCAACTAACTACTGAGTACAGGGTCTGAGAGCTTATGTCAATGTGATATTTGAGTTTTTCCGTATTAATAAATCTGCAAAAATGTCTAAAATTCTGTTTTCTCTTTTTTCATTAAGGGATATTGAGTTTATATTGATGAGGGGAAAAAATGGGTTTACGATTTTAGCATCGGGTGCGACGTAACAAAATGTGAAAAAAAGCGACGGGGTCTGAAGACTTTCTGAACTCAGTGTTGCCCACGGACGTCCTGCTGAGCCGAAGGGTTGATGGACTTTCCCAAGTTATCAAAGATAAAACAAGTGTGTACCTCAGAATGTAAAGTTTGTAGGAGGGACGAGAAGTCCTTTATGTGCCGTCCACCATGTTGTTTACAACAGCGTTGCTGAGTTATCACGCATTCGTTGGTGTCGTCAGTTTTCTGTTTGTTTCTTTGCCGATGCCTGCAGTGTCAGAAAGAGGCAAAAGAGACCAAGCAGAGAACCAGAACGAAAGAGTCAATAAAGGGAGTCGATGGCTGCAGAGTATTATGGCAACTTGGAATCGGATCCACAGTGGAACCAGCTATCAGAACCCGTCCCTACTGGTTACACAGAACTGAGCGATTTTTGATCAGCTCATGTAAATCTCAGCAAGGCGGCAACTAAGCCTATTTCCCAAAATGCCGAACTTTCCCATTAAGGTGTGGCAGGTTGTGTTTGCCCACAGTGAGCAGGAGACAAAGTCGTCAGCCGCTGATCTTCCTCTTCTCCTCTGCAGGACTTCGGGTACACCGCCAGCATCGCCCTGCT
This sequence comes from Xiphias gladius, assembly GCF_016859285.1. Taxonomy (NCBI): domain Eukaryota; kingdom Metazoa; phylum Chordata; class Actinopteri; order Istiophoriformes; family Xiphiidae; genus Xiphias; species Xiphias gladius. The sequence goes on from NC_053421.1 coordinate 29,692,559, forward strand.
GTTCTTCGTCTCCTCCGTCATTTTTGCTTCAGACAACACCGGCACCACTCTGGAGAGAAGTGCTGTGGTAAGACACTGCTGTCCCGTCTCCCCTCCTCCTTTCCTCCCCATCACCTTCTTTTTTCTTACCTCTTTTATTCCCCTTCATGTCTCCTCCTTTTCCTTCTCTACCTCCTCCTTATCTCCTTTTTTCTCTCCGTACCTCCTCCTTGCCTCTCCTTCTCTTTTCCTTCCCTATCCCTTGCTTTCCTTTCCTATCTCCTTTTTTTATTCCATACCTCCTCCTTTCTTTCCCTCCTACACCCCTTCTTCCTTCCTATCGCCGCATTTCCTTGGTTCCAGTCTCTTTCTGTCCCGCTTCCTTCCTTTCGTCCCATATCTCTTTTTTTTTCCCTCCCTATACCTCCTCATTTGCTCCTCTGCCTCCTCCTTTCCTTTCCTACTCGAGAACCTCTGCTTAAGGTGCTTTCTTTTGTTCTCTCCTGCTCCAGGCGTTTGGTTTCATGGCGATGTCGGCTTTTATCGTGGACCTGGTCTTGTTTTTTAAGACCCGCGGGTTTCCTTGGCAGAAAGACGGGAGGCTGGAGTCCAGTAACGGCGGCCCCATGACGGTGGAGGCTCAACCGGAGACGGAGAAACTCGCGCCGACGCCGAGCAGCGTAACAGAATAAGTCTGTTTTTATTTCCGCACGTGGGCACGCGTATGCTGCGTTCAGAGGTCAGAGATTATGTTAAGCACTATTCCTTTAACCTGACGACGGGAGGCGGAGCGGCAGCGACAGGTGGCTGACCCCGTGTCCATTTTTAAAGTCATTTTTAATCCTGTTTTTCGTCGTCGTTCACCACAGCTGAGGACACTTTGTGCTGCAGTTATCAATTTGATCCGTCTTCCACTCATTAACCAATCACTGTGCAGAGGGTCCATCAGCGTGTGACGTTTTAATTCCAGCAGGTGTGTTCTGTCTAATGTAAAAGCACTGAGACAGAAACACCATCCAGATGAGTTTCCCTGTTTTTTTTTAAAGACTTCAAACGACATTTTCTTTTAAAGGAAGAACAGAGACACTAAAACCATCAAACCACTAAACATTTCTGCTGTAAGGTTTATTTTTTAGGATTCTAAACATTTCAGTGAACTAGAGCTGGACGATATATTGATGAGTCTTTTATTCTGTCTTTGTGTTTTCTTTTCTTTCTTTTTTTTTCATATCATTAAATTTATTAACAGATTTTGTATAAATTGACTTCAAAAATCAAATACTGTGTCATAAAACTCCCGTAATGATTGACTGAAAATCTAAACAACAGAAGTTTTTCACGGTTGAGCAGTTGTTGCGGGGGATCCAACCTAAATCTGAAGGGTCACCAATGATTGTCGGGATAAGTAAGAAAAAAACGAATATTTTTGCCCCACGAAATGTTTTTTTTTTTTTTCTCTCTCTTTCTCTATATTTGTTCATGGGAAATATTTCACCTCCTCGGACCACAAATGTATTTCAAATGAAACAATCACACAGGGAAAAAAACATCAACCTTCAGACTAAAGAACTTTCATCTTGTTGTCGTCATCTACTTTTTTCTGCTGTGGCCCCGGACGCCTCTTCATGATTTAGACTTAGACCCAGAAGATTTTTCGGTTTGTCGCTGGAACCAAGGAACTGCATTCCACTAAGAGAATCCGCCAGTGTCTGACACGAAAACCTTTTTAAAACGATTTTAAAATACAAAGACTCTACAATTTGCCCTCCCCAGAAAGAAATGAATTGAATAGACGTGCTGTTGTTTGACCGGGTGTCGTTAATATTCTTGCCGGAGAAGGTGGAAATAATCGGTCGTATCTCAGATCATTTCTTGTCCCAGTCTTTCAGTGCAGGTGTAATGTTTTAAAGTGACCAGCAGAGAGAAGTGTTTCACATTTCTTTCTGCTGGACCTGTTAGATGCTTGTTGCCTTCAGGCTGCTGCTGCTGCTCAGCTTAACGTCCCCATCGATCATTATTCCAGGCGAACGGACTGCGCCATCTGAAATACACTCAAACAGCTTAAGATGACACTTCAAATACAGTCCTCTGCTTCGTTGTGTTCCCAGTCAGGCAGCTTTCTATTGTTATTAACCTGATTCACCGTCGTGCGTCTTTGGACCGGGTGAATGTTGTTTCGATTGAAACGTTGTGTGAAATGAAGACGGGGTAAACCGGCAGCGGGTGACACGCAGGAGGTTTTCTCTCTCTCGCGCCAGGACCGCTGCCCTCTGACAAACCTGCGTGGGGTCAGATAAGAGTCACTGAGCTGCCGAGCTGGTAAATTGAGAGAAATATCTGGCGGCGTGGCGGACGTCGGGTTTTACCAGTTTTCTGAAGTGATCTTTTCGAAGCCTGTGGTTGTGTATCATCCTTTGAAAGGAGTGAGAAAATTGAAGTTTGTGAATGTGTAGAGAAGATTTGTGGTCGTTCAGATGAAAAAACCCGAAACCTTTGGATAAACGTTTTTTACTCAGACCACCTCGCTTTCGTCCTGCAGAGCAAGGAACCTTACGTGTGTGGCCGCCGTTGTACCTTCAGTTTCACACACAGTGTGGGCGTTTCCTGCTTTGCATCTCAGATGTTCACAGAAGAGTCCGAGGTTTTGCAAAAACCTCATTTAAACGTTCTCAAGTCTTTGCTACACATTCAAAAGTAGGAAATTTCTCCTGCGGTTTGTTTCGCAGGTTTACAGTCAGTCTGCAGCCGTTTGATGCGATCACACTACCGGAGACTGTTTCTCTTGGCTTTTAAAAAAGGGTTCGTTATGATTGACAACCATTGATCAGGAGAATGACTAACGGTGTTCGTCCCAGGCGACGGAGTCTCCGCATCAGCCTATAAAGCTCCAACCGCTACGGACAAGCGAGGCGCGAGCCTGAAAGATGAGATCTGCAGCGGCGAACCTTTCCAGATCAGGCAGGTCTTCATCAGAGTACGTAGAGAGGACCCTGATGAAGACTGCAGCACCGTTTTGAGAGCTCCAACTATAACCACGTGCTGCAGATCCTGCCTCAGGAAACATCCCCACGTACCAGTCCTGTCTGAGTCTTGGTGAGTGAAGCAGATTTCTCAGAATTTCATCTGGATCAAAGGTTAGTTTGCAGAGATGAGTCAGGTTACAGTGAAACCGCCAGGACGCCTGAACCAGAGCAGCTTTATTTCCCATAAGCCTAAGGCCTATGGGAAGCCGTGTTCGCCCTGGCCGGCTGGGTGAAGTGGCGTCCCACTTGAACATCCACTCGTGCCTCTAGTCTGATCTCGGACCTCCCTGTGGAAGAGCGGTTCGTTGTTCAAAAACACTTTGTTTTTCTTCTGTGAATAAGTGGCTGTGAGCTGGCGTCATTCCTAAAAACTCTCTCCTTTGTCTGAACCGGCCTTGTGTCACAGCTTAGGTCTAATTTCACCTGCCTCGACATTATATTTCTAAAAGCTTCAATGTGTGTTTGGTTTTTTAAATACTGTTTTACATCCTTAAACATCTGCGATTGTCAGCGAATATTAGCTTTTGGACTTCAGTCTTTTTGGTCTTCACTCACAGTTTTTTCACTTTAATGGTTCATCTCCTTCAGTTTGTTCACCAAACTCTGCTTCCTGTTCCACTGATTTTAACGCTAGTCTTAATAACTCTGTATTTTTAAAATTAAATGTTTTATGAAGGAGCTGATCCTGTTGTTTCACATATAAAGTCTCTCTGAACATGAACGATCCTATGAGGAAACAATGATCAGCTGTTTATTATCCTGTCTGGATTTTACTGATTTTAAATTTTGTTTATATACTTTTTTTTTTTTTTAAATCAGCCTGAGGTTGATGGGAATTTTTACTGCCACTAAGGGAATTCTTCATCCAAGCTTGTTGATTTTTGAGGTGATTATTGACTCAAAATATTTGAATGTGGCCAAGGTGAAGGGCAGGATTTTGCTCACTTAAGTGAAGGAATAAATATCAATGTTTAATAAAGATAACACCAAGCTTGATTGACGCTGAAACAGCTGCCATTTTGCGTCTCTCTGCTCGTTACGCTTCTCTGTAGTTGTTTATCCGTCCGTGGGGTTTAGGGACCAAAACAACATCATCACGTTTGGGGGGAGATCTTCCTTCAGTATTTTGAGCACTACAGAGTGGGTTTACCGTTTAGTCACAATAAAACAATAAAAACCAACCCGTTTCCCTTTCTTTTCTTTTTTTTTTTTTGGTTAATATTTTAACTTTTATGCCCAGAAAATAAAGCGGACTGCAAGTTGAAACCAAATCCAACAAACTGTCATTGTTGATGTTTAAAGTTGTAAAGTGTTTCCTTCTTTACATTCCTCACACATTTCTTCTTCTCTCTGATTTTTCAGTGTCTAAACTCCAGAAGTTCAGGAGACGTAATCAAAATTTTCACACGTCAAAACTAAGTTGGAAATCATCAAGTTTTAAAACGGATGTGAACAGTTTTTTACCGATGATGATGGTTTTGTTAGAAATGAAATCAAATAGCAGACGTGAACTAAAACAACCATGTATAACCAAGCAAAAGCAGTGTGACGTGAGCAAGTCAAAGTCCCCAGATGTTTCATGTAACTGTGACGTAATTCTGAAATGTCATGAATTTGACAGGCGAATACTGCGGGATAGTTTTGTTTTCGGGCGGGACAGGACTTCCAAACACAAGGGACCGGTTCTGTCTGTGAGGGTTGTAAATAACCGGTAAAACATTCAACACCAGGGCAGCCGACGCGGATTAAAACTCCCAAACCATCAGGAGGTTTAATTCGGGTCCAAACCGTTAATGACGGAGCAGGAGAAGTCAGGTTTTACATTTCTGTCTTTGGCCTCTGACTCTGTCGTATATTTACATTTTACACTTATGATAGTGGGAACAACTTTATGACAATTGCGAAATGTCAAATAAATCATTGAATACACTGGAAAAGTGAGCGGAAACCTTTTTCAAAACATTATCTACTTATTCACGACAATCAGAAAATCCAGAAATCTGTTTTTATAGCAGCATCGATTCATGTTCAGAACCAAGTAAAGTTTATTTTGGAGCAAGAAAGGCTTTTGTAAAATATAAATACCCGCAATACTCTCCTGTCCTGTGCCTGTAAATTAGTTTTCATCCACACGTGTAACACAAAAGACTGTATGATGGTGTAGTGACTATCTCACTTTGTCTTTTAAAATTGCTGCAATTTTATATCTACGATCAGTGTATATTCTGTCACGTAATAAACAGATTTTCAAGAAATAAATGTGCTGGTTCTTTTCTGTGGTTAATATCCTGGATCAGTGTTGTAGCAGGTTTTTTTCCTCTGAAACTGTCGGATATTTCAGCTCGCAATTACAATTTAAATCTGAAACCCTCACTCTTCTCACCCGGATTAGTTAATGAATTAAGAGGTTAGCTCAAATACAATCTACCTTTATACTGCCTCTGCTTTCAGTTGGATATTCCTGTTCTGTCTTTAAATGTATTTCTTGTGTTTAAGTGAGAAATATGTTAAATGGGCTACAAATGTTTGTTTGTTTGTTTGCTTGCTTTCACACTGGGACAGGGCCAATGTGTCCACATAGTTTTGGCCAGATAGTGCAAGTTTTTCATTTCAATTAAAGGTTAAATACCTTTCTTTGTCATGTCAGACACTATTTTATTACAGTGGCAGTAACTAAGGGCATTTACTCGAGTATTGCCCTCCAGTGGAAATTTCAGGTACTTGTACTTGACTGGAGTCTTTTCTTTTCACGCCACTTTCTGCTTCTGCTCCTCAACGTTTCAGAAGTAAATGTTGTACTGAGACGGATGATTTTTACATCATTAAAATAGATGAAGCTCTCATAAAATATGAAGCTTTGGTATAAATTAAACTGCCCAGACAGCTCACCAACATCACGAATCAGAGGGTGGACTCTCAGTCCCTGATTTCCAACAGTAAAAATTCTGGCCATTTGTCCCGGGACCACTATCAGCTGGGCTCAATCCTGACCGTCGCTCGTTGGAAACCAATAGAGACTAACGTAGCGTAGCCACGTAGACTGGAAGATCCGATTTGCTGGGCTAAACTACGGCGCTAAAACTACGGCTTGGCCCCATGATGAGGTTTCCCGCCCTCAGCACGGCGTCTTGCTGAGAAGGACATGTACATGTACACGGCACCTTAAAAGCCCAGTCTGTCAAAACTGTTGTCTTCTCGTCAGCAGGTTCATTTCAACCATATCCACGGGACTTGCCTCGCTCCGAAGAAGGGCCCTCTCGTGACACGGCTGGCATCTCTAAACTGCTCCTTGTGCCCAGAGGGACTCGCCGGGTCTTACATGCATACGTATGGGGAGCGCTGGGGAAGGATGCGAGGCTTTCCCTGGGGGGCTGAGGTTTTGTTACTGTATCTGATGTAACTGTGCTGCTCTTACCTGATACCTCCTCGTTCCAATGAACACGTCTGAATACACGTGTTTCTCCTGACGGCGGGTAAACGGTGCTGGAGCTGGTCCTGGTCCTGCTACGGCCTGGCAGGAGATGGCAGACAGAATCCAGGAGTAATGTAATCACCGGATCTATTATTGCTAAATTTGGGTGTAACCTGCAAGTATTATACCTGTGAGATCCACGGGTCAGAGGATGGGCTGTTTTGTTCCACCAGCGGTACAAAACCCACAGAGATTCAATCGATCGGCAGCAACTATTTGGACAATCGACTCTGAATAAAGTCCATTGTCATATAAAATGCCAAACGTTTCATCGCTCCAGCCTCTTAAATTTTAATTAATCTTTTGAATAATTTTGAGGTTTTTGCTTTTGGTTGGACAAAACGAACATTGTAAAGCTTTCACTTTGGGGCTCTGGGTGATGGTTACGGCATTTCCCTCTATTTTCTGAACTTTTACAAACCAAACAATCAATCAATTAACTAAAAAAAAAAATATTTGTCTGCACTTTTACTTGTAATACTTTATGTCCATTTTCCTGATTCTACTTACCTGCTTTGAGTTAAGTAGCATTTTTGTAATGCGGGACTTTTACTTGTAACATGTTTTACAGTATGTTTACTGGGTTTTCTTTCTATTTTTAATTCAGAAAATGACCTGAATGCTTCCTCCACCACCTTAACTGTTTCTCCAACTGAATGAAACAGCGCCCCTCTGGGTTCTCATGGCTGGCAACCGTCAGTCTGTGTGGTCAGAGCTGGTATTGCGCTCGTGAAGTCAACCGTGTAGCGTGGCGGACGTTCCTAAAACTCGCCAAACCTTCGGTTAAGTAACAGGATTTAGGAAAAGCATTCTTCCCTCGAAACAAACGAATAATAAGAAGTTTTAGTTAAACAAAGCACGCGAGATAATGAGTAGTTTTTCAGCTTTTTCTGCGAATCAGGTAACATCAGCCACTGTTGGCGCGACGGCGGGAGAAGTTCCGTGAGCATTAAAAAAACCAAAATGGCGTGACAGCAGCTGGAGGAGCGGGACGTTACGTGATATTGTGACAGAAGGAAGATTGGACTTTAAGTAACGTGAGTGGAATGCGCTGTTCGCCTGCCGGTTTCTGAAACGCCCCGCTGCTTGGCAGCTTCCCACTCGGCGGTGAAGGCCAAACCTGACTCTCAGCCCCTTTTTTGCGCCATTTATTGTCGTGAAAGTGTGTCGACGCATCCTAGTTAAAGCCTTAACGCTGTTTAAAGCCCACTTCCAGATTTGTGAAACCTGTATTTTAGTCATGGAAGAGAAAAAAAATAGCGATTTCACTGCATTTTCTGCATCCAGAAAAAGTCTAGTTTAAAAACTAACACATCTAACGTTACACTCGTTGAACCCGGACTAGATTAACAAGTAGACACTTGTTTAAAAAACAGTGATTTCACGGGTCAAATCTGGATTAGATTACCGCAGAATTTTATATATCAATTCTGTACCTTTGTAGATTTATTCTGGTGGTTTTTGAGCTTGACCTGGTCTGTTGTTGTCTGGATGGAGAAAATGCAGTGAAATCACAATTTTTTATTGATTTTTTTTGTTGAGTTCATGAAGGAAATAAAGGTTTCAACAGTCTGAAAGTCTTTAAAGGATTTAAAACAGGCTTCAACTAGGATGTGTTACTACCGGTCACGACACCAAATGGGAAAAAGAGAATGGGTTTTCCTGAACCTTCCTCTTGAACGCCGAACCGGAGGCTAACTTCAGCGTTGTCAGCTAACGCATGATATCCTGAGCTGTGTACCTTGTGCGTCCGGCCGTTGCGTTGTTGCGTTGTGTACACAGAAACCGTCTGCTGGGTTTAGAACACATTTCTGGGTTGTTGAGTCTCCTGTTGACTGCGTGTGGCGTGTGAATGTTTGTAGTCTGCACTGAGGATCGGATAGTTTTTAATGTTTCCATCTTTGTTGAGTTTACGGTGCGAGCTACTGTATATGGAGCATAAGCTCAAACATAGTGTGGGTCTTGCAGGCTGTTTTTATGTCCTAGGTATATATATATATATATATTTATATATAGATAAGAGGCGTGTAGATCCTGTATTTCATAAATGCATTGATACTCTTCAATGCGAACAAATCTGCAAATCTCTCCTGTGGTTGGGTCTTGTAAATGGATGATGCGGCTCGTTGAGTTACACCACGACGTGACTATCGATTGTTCACATTGTTGAAAGATCTGCGGGTTATTTTCTCCTTTGATCGTATCGTCAAAGTGGTGACAAAGTTCACTCGCAGTTTCTCAGGGGTGATGTCTTCACATCTTGCCCAAAGATATTCAGTTTACTGTTATTCAGTTTTATTAACATTTGAGAAGCTGGAAGTAAACCGACACAGCCCCAACCTTTCTACCAGACCTTTGTAGGTGACCTGTCTTGAGTCTCAAAGTTTTGATGAACCACGTTGCTAAAATGAGGTCAATTACAACATTTCCTGTTTTACTGGTAATTGGTGAGCAGCGGTCCACTGACACAAAGAAGCTAACCCGCTGAAACGCAGTTCTTTTCATTTTTATTACATGGCAGAGATACAAATAAGTATTTCATGATTTCAGGCCGTTAGTCTTTGTATTTAACATGTTTATAAAAGGATGCATCAGTGAATATACTGCGTGTGTGTTTGTGTATATGTATGTATATATAAAGCTCATCATATCAAGTATCTAAGGCTTCATGTTTTTAAGGCTCCACTATTTCAGCAGGTAGAAATATTATAAACATCTTCAAGAACCCAAACTACTAACTGAAGCAACGACAAAAAAGAGAAGAAGCATTCGACAGAAAATGGTCAAAAACAGACGGTGAATAACAATCTTCAGTCACCAGCCGCATGCGCATACACACTCAACGTATGTTTGGTGTCCGGGGATTTACGAGTAACAGCTGAATACGAGAACCGGACTCCGGTGATCAGCGTAAGAGCAGGTGGGTCACAGATGACGGCGGCGGTGTAAGGCAGTCTGGCCCCGCTCCTCTGAGCTTCAAAGCTCCTCCATGAAGTCTGGAGGCTGAAACCGAAAGCAGAGTTCAAACAGCACAGATGAGATCAAGAAGAGAGAAAGAAAAGCCGCCGACCTCCACAGTGGATCGAAGCTGAGGAGGACCAGCAGTCGGACTGAAGAAAGTCTTTCCCGATCTCACGGTTCGATTCTCGTGCCAAATCACTGACTCCTGTGCTTCGTCCACTGAGCTGCAAATGAAGCATAACTGACAGTTAAGCTAAAAGGTCTCGATGAAGATCAATGTCGGACTAACGGAGAGGAGCAGAGACAGGCGCGGGAGAGTCTCCTCGACTGCATCTTACCGTCTCTCCTTTCCTTTGTGACTGACCGTCACTGGTTAAATGTTGTTGTTTTGGTGTGTGGTATGTGTCCAGCGGTGGAGTGTTAGTACTGGGGAAAGCCACCGTTGTTCAGAGGGCTTTAGAAACGAACCCCCCCGGAGTCGGCCGAAGCTTTGTAAAGTGGGCCAGCCGGTCCCGGATTCGGTGCTCTGCTCCACTAATGTGCTACCAACTATTCACAGAATACTCCACCTCTTTCTTGCAAAGCTAATTACTGAGTTATTGAATTCACCATGTGCGCCGAGGCTTATCTTTTTTTTGTGCCGTACACCATCCAGGTGCTGCGCTCTGCCCTCGCATTTGATGTCCACCTTTTCTGCTCCGTCGGCAGCCAACGTTATTAACTGACGTGATTACAAGAACCGATTCTGGGGATTGTGGAATCAATTTCCGAGTCGTAGAGTACAAGAATCCCAATTCTTCTATGAATCTTGTTTTTTCTCCCCACCCCAGAACGAAACTCGCTTATCGGTGAACAGGAAGGAAATTTAAAAAAACCTGTTTCCTCACACATCACTACTGCTAGCGATGTTTATCCGGCCCGCTAATGATCAGCAGCTACGTGTGAGAGGCATAAACGGAAGCCACAGTCAGACAGCGTTCTGGTTTTTATACTCGGATCGGCAGCTGCTGCCACAGACCGGGGCGCAACGTGCGTAGCAGACCTCGCAATCCTCGGCAGAACTGAGCTTTCAAACCCCGGTAGACGGATAAAAGCTCGCTTTGAGCAGAAAAAGCAGTTTTTACACGCAGTGAGTGTTTGCTTTGCTGAAAAAAAAATCAGCTGCGTCAACATCGTACGCCAACGAGAATGTGTGGAGTGTGTACGGTGCGAAAATAATCATTCAGTGTGGAGTTCAGGGTGTTGGTGAGAGCCTTAACACTAGTGTGAGAAACTGTCACTTCCCCGTTCTCTGAGGCTCATTTAGGACGTTTAGTTAAGTCTGTGAGTAATTCCACAAAATAAAACACGAGGACTACTCCGTTATTTAGCCGAGATAAGTCGAGGGGGAAAAAAAATACATTTTCCTCTTTCAAAAAAATTGTTCAACCCCCCTAAACACTTTCAGTTCTCGTAGGGATTGAACAGACAGAGCTGATGTGTTACTCGGTGGGCTTTGGTGGTGTTAGTGGGTGTGTTGTTGAACTTCAAAGTCAGACTGGCTGTTTCCCCCTCTTTCCACTCTTTATGCTAAGCTAAGCTAACCACATCTTGACTCCAGCTCTGAATAAGAGGATTTCCAAAAAATAATTCCTTCAGCCTGTGGGATCTTTGATTGAAGACTGTTGGAGCGGGTTACAGTTTTCTCAAAAACCAAATCCTCTCACTCTGTGAAAGAACTCATCATTAAATAAAGTTAAAACCTGTTCAAAACTGAATGGTACAAAAAAAAAATGGCAAATGTCTTTTGGACTGTTTAGGTGTTGAAGAAATGTCTAAGAGAACAGGGAAAACATTAGTGTGCTTTGGTTAAGTTTGACTAAGCACATCAAGTCTGAGGTCACAGTTTAAAGTGAAGCAGTCAATGAAGCTGAGGAGAAAACCAAAGTTGAAATACAATATATTCTTTGGAGCATGTGTTGCTGCAGAGCTAAAAGAGCGTTGAGAACATCAGGAGGATGTTATGTTGAAACTACTCATTGCCTACATCCTGATATGGCAATGGTTCCTGTTTTCTGCACAACTTGATTTACTTGTCTCCTGATACATGAATGGTATTTGACAGTAAGTTTAACACTTAACAGCGGCGGCAGCAGCATTTCCTTCAACCACAACCATCAGCACTTGACCTGCCCTCATCGAAGTGTTCAAACGTTAAAATCGTTTTTCTTAAAAAGAGGTAGAAGCTGCCTCAGCAGCTGCTGTTTCGACTCAGAGCTCCTCCATGCAGACGTGAAGTGAAATTGATAAATGTAGTGTGTATGAAAAAACGTCAGCTCCGCGGCTCGCAGATGGTGATCTGCTGAACAGTTTCATGAAAGGCCACTGTAAATGTTGTCCCGGGATGTCCCGATGGCTTCAACCCCGAGCCCGGACCTTTAATGTTGGGTATCTGTCGGTAAATATTAATGTGAGGCCTGGAAATATCAGGTGTGGCCGACTGACTTTACACCAAGGCTCTAGACTAACTCCTACACTGAGGTTCTCAGTAGCACTACTTCTTCTTCTACACTGGCTGCGCTCTCATCGTCAGCTGCGTCTGAGTCGGGACGTCTCGTTGGCTCTCCCTCTCCTCTCTCCCCTCATTTTGGTTTTTTAAACTAATCGGCTACAGACGCTTCATCTTGGGAGCACGGTAACAGCTCAATGGATCGTTTCGCGCGTAAAGTGCCGAGATGTAAGTATGAGATGAAGTGAAAAGGTACGGCTTTCAGCGGCAATGGCAAACGCAGGACCCGTGCCGGAGGGACGCCAAAGCAGCCCAATAACCGACATGCCCTCGCATGAGATTTTAACGTGCGCACTCTCAAAAATCGGTCGTGGTCTGGAGCCCTGCCTTACGCTCCTTATTGTTCGCAAGCTACTTGGTCCAAGCGCTGAAGTTAATAGTTCGAAACAATCAACGGATCGATTGAGATTATCGATCAGGTGTGAATGGCAGTTTAACTGGTAGAATGTGACTCCTGAAATGAGGTGAACAGACCAGCCGGAGAGAAGACGTCTCCCTCTGTCGGAGTTGTTGGAATTACAGACACACGTAGTCCTCTCTGATTGTACAGAGGGGAGCTTCTTCCCGCACAAAAGATCTTTGGTCCAGTACAGACACACGAACCGACAGCAGACAGGTTTCGTGTTGCCAATCAAGCGCTGCAGCATTAATCCCTTGTCATCAAGTTTTTAACAGTTAGTTGGGGCAACTGGGTTGTTATTCGAAATCGGCGGATACACGTGAGAAGCGTCGATTATCAATGTTTAGTGCACCGAGCCAGAAAGAGGAGCGGTAACAGATTCTTTAGCGTCTGAGTTCGTAGTGAATTAGGGCAGTTGTCACTCACACGCAGTGAAACACTGTCTTCCTATTGCAGGCTGAGATGCATAAAACGTAGGCCAGTAAAGAAAGAATGTCCAGATGGGCCCTGATACTGGTCTTTCGGATTGGAGCAGGAATAAGAAAAACCTGCACCACTTACAGGGGTGTTGTAAAATCCACCTCTTAGCTACAGACCCGGCCGCATACTGTACCAACAACTTCTCTGCCTGGTGAAACTGCAGTGGCTGTTGTTTCGTCTCGATGCCACGCCCCCTCAGTTGTCCAACCACCTTCACTATTTCCTGAGGTCCTCTAGACTTAGCGAGAGCCACTAATGAGCAACCAGTCCGGTATCAGAAACCTTTCAGTGACTATCAGTGACTCACCTGCATTTCCACGTCGCTCCGCTACCGATCTGCTCCCGTCCTTCAAACACACGTCCTGTACAGACGACGAGAAGAAGAAGAAGAATTAAAGCTGCGTCAGCAACACGGCTGCTTAATGATCTGAAACATTTCAACCTTGCAGAAAGGTTGTTTTTTTGGTTCTTTTTCAACATTACACTGAACAAAGCCTGAGTGACTGTGGAGATCTCTGCATACCTTCTTTTAGGCCTTTCCAGACCACACTGGGCAGAGCGAGAGTTGCGCTGTAAACAGTTTCAATTTGGCAACGAAAATTGTGACGACAAACGTCAGGGACCTTTTTTCACATGACAAAATTGACGTCGTGTAACAATAACTGTGACTAACCCTCCGCACAGTATCGTTGATGAAAGGAGATAAAATGACGTGGACGGCCCTTTCAAACAATGACATAATCCCAGTGTCCTTCTCTTCCTGTCCGCCCAAACCCTCTTCCTGGTGCCTTTGCTAACCATCAACGCGCCATGAACACGCCGCCAACAGCGTCAGCATGGACCCAACTAAAGTCTGCACGTTAACTCTATAGCAGTAGGAGCTGGGAACCCGCATGGGGATGGGAAAGGAACAAGATGCCGACACGGCGGCTCATTTTCATTTTCTTTTAGTCTAAAATCAGCTGAATGAAATTTCATTAGTAAGCAGCTAGCTGAAGTTTGACCAAAAATGTTCACATTTTTGTCAAGTAATTTTCCGACTAAAAAAAAATGTCAAGTGCTTTGGTTGACTGAAGCTGGAGTAAAATGTTTTTGGTTTTCTTGAAAGTAAAATGAGTTTTAGTCGATGAACGACTGACTAAAAATAAAAAGGGTGAGGCGGACTAAATATGACCAAAACTAACATGTACTTCTGATCTCAGGACTAGGACTAGAACTGAGCTACCACGGACTAAGGTGGCGTTCATCGTTTCAGCTTTTTCTCGCTGACAAAATGAAGCAGATTACGTTGTAACAGAGCGATTTGTGTTGGTTTTTGTGGGGAGAAATTACCTTTTAATGACCGAGTATGCCACTATGATAATGCATACAGTGTGCACTGTGAATAGCACCAGCTGGACAATCCTCAGGTTGTCCACTTTGATTCCTGTAAAGAGGATAGTTATGAGAAACTGGGCCCTTCGCCAACAAGACCCATTAGTATTTGTTGTAACAGTTGTTGAAAGTGAGCAGGCCGGTTAAAAAGACAGAACTGGTCAAATGAACCTTTATTAACAGTCTCCACAGGTTGTACATGCAGCATGTAGGGCAGGGAGCGGGTCCTCGGGTTTTTTTTCAAACCACAGGTGTAGTTCCCAGAATCCTCTGCAGTCAGAGGGCCGAGCTGGAGGGCGGAGCCGAACTCTTGGAGGTCGCGGTCATTTCTTGACCAGGTGACCTCCAGTTGGTGGAAAGTGCAGGCTGAGGTGCAGCGCAGTGTGACCGTTTCCCCTTCTCTCATCATTCCACCGTCGCTGGAGCCCTTTATTCTCATTTGAGTCCCTTCTAACATACATTAAAAATGTTACTTTTCTTGACATACTTATTATCAATGGTTTACATTTGTGTTAGAATTAGGCTGTGGTGCTCTTACCAACGACTCTGACAACCACTCCTGATCGTCCAGTAAAATGCCCTGTAGAATAATTGAGTTCCATTCTGAACCGTAACGTTGCATTGTCTGCCATCTTTACATTTCTGATCTGCAAAGTGCAGTTTCCCTTCATGTCTCCCAGGTATCGGTAGCGAGGGTCGTTGTACTTTGAATCACTGTTGTACACAGACGGGGTGGTTCCCTGACAAATCTCATGATTCTTGCACCAGCGGACTCTGATGACCTGCGGAAAAACTTGTCGCCCATCCTCAATGAGAGACTCAAATGGTTTGAAGGTGCACGGGAGGGTGACAGTCGAGTTTTTCACAGCACAAACGGCACCTGAATAGTTCACAGTTTGACCCATAGCACCTGGAAAAACACAACATGGTGATAAAAGCTGAGTTTCAGTACCAAGGAAACTGAAATGTGAAATGAACAAGTGGCCTCCCCAGCACTTAAACGAGAGTTTCAGTGCTGCAGCTTCCCAACTGTCATAAAGGACCAATAGTTGTGTCGGCAGGATGAGACAAAAACGTGATTAAAGATGTGTACTTTTTTTTCTGATCAAATCGTTATCGCTTTGAGATAAACGTGAACATGAACCTAGCCGTCCGCCTTTCTGCCTGTCTGCCTTTCCGCCTGTCTGCCTGTCCGCCTATCCGCCTGTCTGCCTGTCTGCCTGTCTGCCCGTCTGCCTGTCTACCCGTCCGCCTGTCTGCCTGTCCGCCCGTCTGCCTGTCCGCCCGTCTGCCCGTCTGCCCGTCTTCCTATCTGCCTGTCTGCCTGTCTACCCGTCTGCCTGTCTACCCGTCTACCCGTCTGCCTGTCTTCCTATCTGCCTGTCCGCCCGTCTGCCTGTCTGCCCGTCTGCCTGTCTGCCTGTCTGCCCGTCTGCCTGTCTGCCTGTCTGCCTGTCTGCCCGTCTGCCTGTCCGCCCGTCTGCCCGTCTACCCGTCTACCCGTCTGCCTGTCTACCCGTCTGCGCCTCTGCCACTGTTGTTAACGTCACAGCTGTCTGCTTTGTCTTTTTCTCTTAGTTCTGTGTTCTCCTCCCTTGAGATGTTTTGTCAGGCCGCCTTCAGTTGCTGCTTGCTCCTGGGGCTTTCTGCCCTCAGCTTTGTCTTCAGGACGTTAAAAATTAGGTTGAAGTCAGCCGACTAACTTGGCAGGTTTTTCAGATGTTGACTGGCTAATCTAAGTCTAATCTGGCTTTTCTGTTCTTGAGCGGTACCATTGGTTTGCAGAATTCTGCCTTCATCCACTTTAGCTGTCTTCCGTGGTCTACCAGGCCTTTTGGTGTTGCTGAACTCACCAGTTCATTCCTTCTTTTTAAGACTGTACCAAAGTTTTGATTTGGTCACTCATAAAGTCTCTGCCCTGCCTGATGGGTTTGTTTTGTTTTTTTCGTCCTAACGAAGGCCTCCTTCATTTGCATCGACACCTCTTGGGACCGAATACCGATAGTTCCCGAGGAACGGTGACCAAATGCTAATTCAACACTTGGAATCAACTCCAGACCGTTTATCTGCTTAATTTGTGATCAAATGATGAAGGAACAGGCCACACCTGCCCATGAAACTGATCAATTGTCAATTGTCCAATTACTTTTGAGCCTCTGAAGATGAGGGACCGTGTATAAAAATGCCTCTAATTCCTAAACGGTTATTGCGATATTTTTGTTAATCCCCTTGAATTAAAGCCGAAAGTCGACACTTCAATCACATCCCGATGGCTTAGTTTCAAATCCATCGTGTTAGTGTACGGAGGCAAAGTTAGGGAAATTGTGTCATTATCCAAATATTCACGTACCTATCTGTGATTAGCAACTATTTTCATAATTGATTCATTGTCATTTTGAAGCAAAAATTCCCACAAAAATAGTCTGTATCCAGTTTCTCCAGTGTCTCGGATTTTCTGTTTTTCTCTTTTTTATATAACAGTAAACTGAAACGTTGAGTTTTGGACAAAACAGGCGTCAGCTTGGACTCTGCTAAAACTGGGAAATGATAAATGATTTACAGCTCTAATAAATGTGCACTCTCATATAAACTAGCACCAGTAACATAGACAGCTCGGGTCCTACCGGCCAGCAGGAACAGAAAGCACCAAGGCATCCGTTTGTCGCGGACCACCATCCTTAGGGTCTTTTGCTTAAAATGATTGATCAAACTCCAGCAGTGGTGATAAAGATGCTGACTGACCGACTGTCAAACTGAGATGTCTCGATTAATGTTTGTTTGTTCATCTGCTTATTTCCTCTTTTTTTTTTTTTTCCCTCGAGAAACAGTTTTTCTAAAACTGCTACATCAAGTGTCTCAACCCTTCGAGTGTGTGTCACATCCTGTCACTTTGACAGATCACAGATATCACAGAGCCACAGGAAACAGAGCCCCCACAGAGAAATGTGGCTACGAGGTGAACTTAGGGGCCAAAGTGTTATCAGCCGGTGAAAATGAGAGAGCAGTGTCAGTCTGTCATGAAGTAAACCGCTCCTATCATTTAAATCCCGGCCGGAGCCGCGTCCTCGCATTTTCAAGTGGATCTCTGAGTTTTTGCCTTCTCTTGCATTTTGTCAGCTGAGAGTGAAATTTGAATTTTGTGTGAAAATGGAGGGCGTTAAAGTGTTTCTGCCGATAGGACGAACGGAAACATGCTGGCACCAACGCACGGGCCTGTTAGGGAACCAGTGTGACGGCAAAAAACGCGGAGGCCATCAGTTGAGGAAGGCCCGTTAAAGCTCACGCTGTTGTGACGTCAGCTACAGGTAGTCAGCTCAAATCTACTTTATTGTAGCAGCCAAATCCTAACAGAGGTTCTCTCAGGGCACTTTTCATGTCGAGCGGGTCTACACCGGACTCTTTATAGTCACGAGCCGTCACCACAATCGAGTATTTGGTGACAGCGGCGAGGAAAGAAAGACTTCCTTTAACAGGTAGAAACCTTGAACAAAACCATATAGAGATGTATAGCAGTAATTATAATAATCAGCAGGATCCTGGGCCAGTAGGTGGTTTAGAGTCTCAGATCCAGACTCTTCTGCTCGACAGGAGGAGAGAGGAGAGAGACTCGGAAGTGTATCGTGTTGGTGACTCTGACAGACCCTCTGTTTTTTAGCAGTTTGTTTGTGAGTGAATTCACTTTGTGTGTGTGTGACATTATGTAAGAAGGGGAACTCAAATATGATTAGTCCTCTGACGTGGCTGGAAATACTGTCCATTAGTGCAAATTTTCATTTAGTAAAAGAGTGGCGTCGGTCTGGAAACACGCAACACTTTTCACCCGGTTCTCAGGTGAAACCGCTTCACTGTGCCGGAATGAAGATCACAGGCGTCACACTGAACACTTGTCATCTGTGTTTTTAGAGATGGCCTGGTCCAATCGGAGAGCTTCACGGCTCGCTGTCCACCTCCCGAGTTGTGGTCGAGGACCCCTGGTTCCGCCACGACGGACATACGAGGACGGAGAAGAGGAGGAAGAGGAGGGAGGAAGAATGCCGGTGTGTTGTTTGGTCAGGGCTCCTCACGATGACTCAGCAGGTCTGCGGGTTTATAAAGAGGCAGAGATGCTCACCTGTCACCACGGAGACAATGGCCTGGCTGCTCTGCATCGCCTGCATCCTGATCTGCTGCCCGGAGCTGCTGCACGGCAAAGCTTCAGGTAAACGCACCTGAGGCTGTCCGTCTGCCCGTCTGCCTGTCTTCCTATCTGCCCGTCTGCCTGTCTACCTGTCTGCCTGTCTTCCTATCTGCCTGTCTTCCTATCTGCCTGTCTGCCTGTCTACCTGTCTGCCCGTCTGCCTGTCTACCTGTCTGCCTGTCTTCCTATCTGCCTGTCTTCCTATCTGCCTGTCTGCCTGTCTACCTGTCTGCCCGTCTGCCCGTCTGCCTGTCTTCCTATCTGCCCGTCTGCCTGTCTACCTGTCTGCCTGTCTTCCTATCTGCCTGTCTTCCTATCTGCCTGTCTGCCTGTCTACCTGTCTGCCTGTCTGCCCGTCTGCCTGTCTTCCTATCTGCCTGTCTGCCTGTCTACCTGTCTGCCTGTCTACCCGTCTACCTGTCTGCCTGTCTACCCGTCTACCCGTCTGCCCGTCTACCTGTCTGCCCGTCTGCCCGTCTGCCTGTCTGCCTGTCTGCCCATCTGCCTGTCTGCCTGTCTACCTGTCTGCCTGTCTACCCGTCTACCCGTCTGCCTGTCTACCCGTCTACCCGGTCTACCCATCTAGTCTGCCTGTCTGCCCGTCTACCCGTCTGCCTGTCTACCCGTCTGCCTGTCTGCCTGTCTACCCGTCTACCCGTCTGCCTGTCTGTGCCTCTGCCACCGTTGTTAACGTCACAGCTGTCTGCTTTGTCCTTTTCTCTTAGTTCTGTGCGACCTACTTTGAATTTAGTTTGCCGTTATTCTTAACTTTTCCGACCTCCCTCCTCCGTCTGTGGCTCTCAGCTCCGAACCTATTGGTTTCATTTGGAAAAAAAAAACTCGGTACTTTCCTAAAACAGTTGCTCAGTGTAGTCGCTGTCGAGCAAACGGGAGGAAGTCGTGTGTTTTAGGGGACTGTTTTCAGTGGCGGGCTAGTCCACCGGCCCAAGGAAGGTGCGTGTGGGACCGGCCCAATTTTCCAAGACGACGCAGGCCGGAGGGCAGTCGGTGGATCGCTCGACATGAATCGGTGTCTCCGTTTTATTTACTGGCCGGATCTTGTGTTTTATTTTCCGTAGATGTTTTTTCAAAACTCAGCATTATTACTGAATCAGTGTTTTCATCATAGCACCGTACCCCTGTATACTTCTGAGTACCATTGACGGCCTCGTCCCAGTTACACTCCAGTCCGGACGCAGAGCAGCGCCCCCACCGTGCCGAACTCATATAACAGCCTACATGTCCAGCCTCCTGCTTTGAGAGCGATCACAGACCCCGAACCGCAGTTTGTAGCCTGCCAGTGTGATAAAGCATTAAATAAAGAAGAAACACAGTAGAATAATAAGTTGTCAATCTCCAACCACAGTACGGCAGCGTTTCTATCGGCCATCTGAGCACATCTAGTCAGTCGGGGTTGAACAAAGTTGGACTCTGACCCGCGAATCCAGCAGAGCAGCCAAACGGGAAGCACGTGCTTGGATCCGTCCGGCGCTCGGGCCTCAGTAGAACTGACTGGGAGACAGAGCGAGCATCGGTATACCAGCAACGCGTCGCGACCGAGCCTCTGGACTCCTTTGCTGGCATCTGACGTGATCGTCGTCTATAACGTGAAGAAAACTGAATTCCGCACAGTCAGATGATAAAAACTGTGAATCCTGTTCACAGTTCAGTAAGAAGATGATAAGGCTCTGCACAGCGCAACGCTCCTCGGAGATTGGCTACCGACAGCGCCGATCCCTCTGGGCGGCGGTAGAGGGAACCGGGCCGAGCTCTGCTGTGGTTCAGGAATAGTTCAGCTGACTCTGCTACCGCCGAAGGCACCTGGGAAACTACGACTCTCCATCGCGCGTCTCTGTTACAGTCAGGTTTGCAGCGAGGTCATTTTGAGACAAGACAGGCGAGCGTCAGTTAAACCCGAGGATGCAACAGCTCACCCTTTTTATTTGCTTTGGAAACGGACTCCTTTCTATACGGTGAGATTTTTCCGATGACTACGCAGCAGAAACCTGACAGTAGCAGCACCGAAGCTCTGGTCGACACGTTTGTGGACTGGTGTGATGACCACCATTGGCTCTTGGATGTCTGTATAAACTGAGGGAATGGTGTGGACCCCAGGTCGTATCCCTGTGGCCGTACACAGCCATGACATCCGGTCAGTTACGTCTGATAATTTAGGGGACATAGACCGCTGTCTTTTCTGACACACCCACGCTACAAATGTCTACGCGCCTGCATTTTTTCAGACACTCCAGAGGTTTTGGCGTTTGCAGGAACATTATGCTCATTCGTTACCGAGCTAACATAGAATCCACCTTATGTTGCGGTTTGGAGGCGGTTAAGTTCAAGAGTCGAGTATTTAGCCAGGTCGAGACGGCAGGATGGATCGAGGGGCACTCTGCGCCCATCGGGACATTTTTGAGCGGTCAACCGGTAACCAGTCATTTAACAGCGGCGATCTGGTAGGCGACCGATTTTCCTAAAACAAGCTCGGGCTCAGGTGCCTCGTCGGAACGAAGCTGCGGTGAGCTGCGAAGTTCAGTTGACCACCAAGTCCGCTCGGGTCTATTGGGATCCACTCAGGTATTGAGCATATTGACACGCGGAGCCGAGACCGGACCCTACCCGGCTCGGACCCCGAGTCGAACCTCGGTTCCTCAGAGCCGAGTGGACCCGCGTAGACCTCCGCTGTCATGTTGTCATCCTGTGTCGTAAAAGAAAAAGTGGTCCGAATATCTGAGAGGCAACGATAGACGCTCGTCAGGTTTAGGGGGCGGCATAGCTGATGATGTAATTGGTTACTGATTACTTATCGTTCTCACTGTTTACTGACGATGTCGTCCAGAGTACCAGCTGGAGTCGGAGACCCTGACCCAATGTGAGTTGCTAAGGGGCGCGGCTGTTGCCAAGCAACAAGGTGGCATCCCTCACTGTACAGAGGACGGCAGGTTCAGGTATTTCTCCATCTGTTTCTGTTTCCTTATCTGTGTCTGAGAATCGTTCCAATTCAGGCGAGAAAATCGAATGGAAAACTGACTGGGCGGTGAGAGTCGGTTCACCTGATGACGACTCCACACTGGCAACATCTTTGGCTTCAGATATGTGATGCGAACCTGCCACGGACTAAACAGACCTTGGCCGGAGCATGCGTGACTCCGAGTTACAAACGAAACTAAACCGACTTCTGAAGGTTTATCCAGAGCACTGTTTTTATGACATGTGTCATATTCGAGCCAATAACATCCCTTTACTATACATTTTTTAAGTCGGATAACGGAATGTCCTTATTCATTGTTTACCGGTGAAGACTAATTAACATTAAAGTAAACATAAAATGATGGCATGAAGCGTTTGCGTGTGACACACTCTTTCATTTCATGTTCGTACTTTTCCTGAACTGTATGCAATAATAAGAGTTTATGGTCCTTGGAGTGTGACGTGTGTTTGTGTGGCGCGCGTGTAGACCTGTGCAGTGCAGCGGTCGGGGTCCGGAGTGTTGGTGTGTTGACGCTGAAGGTCACGAGGTCGTCGGGACTCGAACCAACCGCTCTGCTCCAAACTGTGAGAAACACAACTGCACATTAACACGTTTAATGATAAATGATTTTTCCTTGGTCTGGAGTTTTTATAAAAGCTATTTATTACAGAGCTGCAGGGATAACGTTATGAGTTGACTGAATGAAAATTAATCAACGACTACTTTGATTATTTAATTATTTTTTTTTCAGTCGTTTTTCAGGGAAAAATGCCACAAAAAAAAAAAATTTGATGGTTCTGGTTTCTCAAATTAGCTTTTTTTTTTGGTTTTAAATTCAAGGAAATAAAATATTTTTAGGTTTCGAAATGTTGGTCGGACAAAACGAGAGCTTTTGTGACGTCACTTGGAGCTGTAGGAAACTGTGACAGGCATTTGTCACTGTTTTCTCATGTTTCATAGACCGAGAGATTTTCGATGAATCGAGAAAATTGTCGGCAGGACAATAATCGTTAGTTGAGCCCTGATTGATGAATTATTAAGCAGAAAAGAGGGTGAAGGTTTGGTTTCAGAAGTGGGGCTGCCAGGAGGCACAATCAAGTAGAAATTAAATATATATATATATATATGTATATTCCACTTCATGTTTTTCAGGTAAAAAATATCATTTAATTTGTATTGGTTCCGTTTAAATCAGTCTAGCAAATAAGACACTATGATGAAATTTTGATGAATTTCTTTAGTAATTGAAAACCACGAACAATCGAAACGCTATTTAACCCTTTGCTGTGCTGTTAATGTGCTGAACCTACTTAAACTAATGTTAACTTTCCTTGACAGAGACCTGATACTTTATCAGAGATAATTATGTTGTGTTTGCATCCTCACTAGAAGAAGGTCGGCGTTTTACTGTCCTATTCTTTTATTTATGTTCTATTCAAGTGTCTTTGTAGAATATGAACCACGAGTTAAAATACAGATTGAATGATATATTTTATTTTT
This sequence comes from Xiphias gladius, assembly GCF_016859285.1. Lineage (NCBI taxonomy): Eukaryota > Metazoa > Chordata > Actinopteri > Istiophoriformes > Xiphiidae > Xiphias > Xiphias gladius. The sequence goes on from NC_053421.1 coordinate 29,715,447, forward strand.
TCGTCCCCATCCAGGGGGGATTTTACGCCTTAGAGAACAATCAACTTACTTACAACACAAAGCTGCAATCCAATGCTTAACTCTGTCTGAAGTACCTGTCTCTGTCTCTCTGCAGGCCCGTCTCCCTGCCGGCTGCAGTCGGTCCTGCAGTGTTCTCCTTCAGGCCTCTTTGAGTCCGTTCAGTGTGGCAGGGGGCAGTGTTGGTGTGTGGATCAGGACGGCATGGAGCTGTACGGGACCCGACAGACTGGGAGACCTCAGCGCTGTACGTGCAAGTACAACCGATACTCGTGCTAATACCGCCGACAGTACTGGTAGGACTACTGCTGACACTGCCTCTGTTGAAGCGATTGCTACTAGAACTGCAACTGATAACACTGGTACTATGAGTACTCATACACTACCACTACTACTACGAGTACCATACCGCCCAGACTGCCTCTGGTGCTGTTGCTATACTTCCGATACCTCCACCATGAAAAAGCAAGTTAAGTAACTCAGCTCAATGCATGAGCTGTGTCCCGATCCACACTTTATGTTAATAGTGTACACTATGTACCGTATAACGAATTTTTGCAGTAATTAGTCAAGGAGATCATCTTACCGGATGCAGTGTGTGTGCAGATGAAGGACAAGCACGCTGTGACTTTACAGTATTAACTAGACGGGTACTCAGTAGAGCTTATACCTCTGCCAAGGTGTAAAACGCCCCAAAACCCTGGCCCAGGCCCCATCCCTCCACCAAGTTCAGTGCAAAGTGGCTCAGTACTTTCTGCATAACCCTGCTGACAAATAAGCAAACGGGGAAAAGCAGGGCCTCCTCGGCGGAAGTAAATAAACTTCACAGCGGCACGGCAAAAAGTTATTCCGGAGACTTAATACTCATTCTTTGTGGAGCTTTTTCACCAACATCTGCTATTTAAGGTTTCTGCAGCTGAGCAGCTCCTCCAATTCCCTGTGTGTCCCATTGCGGGACAGCGGTGCCCCCAAGAGGACATGAGCAAACACAATTTCTAAATCTATTTCTAATGTGCATTTTGCAGAGACAAAAAACTATGTGGTGTTCACCAGATACTGTAAAAATGATCCTGCCGCTGTGTGAACCCACCACTGGTAACACTGGATGTACGGTGCAACCGTGACCTGGTCCTGGACGAGCAGAAAACGGATGATAGTTCTGATGGTTTCCTCTGGTCGCGCCTCATGTTCATCAGCGTTCGGTCACTCAGTCAGCTCAGACCACACCAAACACTTCCTACAGAGCAAGACAAAGGAGCAGCCTTTCCATCAGCTGCGAGTTTGGAAACCTCCACCTTTACAAACAGAATCTTTTATTGGGGTTTCGTTCAATACAAACCAGTAAATGTTGTCTCCACCCTCTTCCGGACCACTTTCGGGTTTCAATGTGTTGCTGTTGCTACCTGAGATCACCAGAGTGACCGACTTGTCGACCTTTGGCCTGCAGGTCCCGGCAGCTGTGAGGTGAGGGAGAGGCGGCTCCTCCACGGCTTTGGGTCTCCCTCTCCTCCTCAGTGCGCAGCAGACGGCAGCTTCCTCCCCGTCCAGTGTAAATTCATCAACACGACAGACAGAACAGAGCTGGACCTGCTGCAGGCCTTCAGCAGGTACACTTACCTATTCGTCCGTTATTCGTCCGTCCGTCCGTGTGTGTGTGTGTGTAAAAATGTTTGATTGAGAGATGTATTTGTGTGTTTGCATGTAGAACAACGGTCAAAGGTTTTAGGACCTCCTCATTGTTCCAGTTTTTATTGAAATGTCAGCAGCTCAAGTCCAGTGTATAATCTTAAAAGGCACAAAGGTAAGTAAGTGGTAAACTGCCTGAGGTAAAAAAAAAAATTTAGGTCACCAAAAACTGAAAAATCCTGTTAAATTCATAGAAAACAGGCATTTTTCAGGGATTAGAAGCTGGTTCACTTCCAGCTTTGTCCTGCAGCAGTGGAAGGAAATGAAGCCTTGAAAGTTGATGCAAACAATTCCTACTGGTTCCCCAACTTTAGTTGGTCACGTCCAAACCCTGCAGCAAACTGTGTTACTACAGCCTCTGACGGATTATCAGGTCAACACTGTGCTGCAGGAAGCAGTCACTGGTTTACTGGTTTACTGGTGTCAGACTGGAGAGAGAAAGACAAGTAACAGAGGAGAACGAGACCGGTTGGTCGGGGCTTCGTCCTACAGCGAGATAATGACCCAGAACGTTAGAAGAACAGAACCAGACGGAGGCTTCACATGATGGAAGACCAGCGCAGTCTCCAGACCGGAACCCCATGGAGCTGGTTTGGGATGAACTGGACAGAAGGCGGAAGCAAAGCAACCTGCAGGTGCAACACGCTGATGGGAACTTCTGCAACAGAGTTGGGACCAACTTTCTGGACAATGTTTGATTTCCACTGTGGAAAGAAACGTCAGGAGTTCAGCAGCTGGACGAGTCAGAAATTTAGCTTCAGTTTGGGATTTAAGATTCAATGATTCCCTCATAAAGAAAAATCTTTATTATTTATTTGTTCTGTACTTTAATTTCAGAAACAGTGAGATAATACACTATGTAAATATCAGTAACAACTGGAAAAATGGACTAAAACCTTTGACCGGTAGTGTGTCTTTGTTTCACCGTGTTTATCTGCGTTTGTGTTGTTTCAGGTTTCCAGAAGCCTTTGACACGTTCAGCAGTTTCAGAAAGTTTTTCCCGATGGTTTCCTCCTACTGTTTCTGTTCAGACAGCAGAGGCCGGGAGCTGGAGAACACAGGTACACACACAGTCACATGCTAGTGTACCACACCGATGATGATGATGATGATGATGATGATGATAAAGGTGTGTACTTCCTGTCCAGGTGTGGAGCTACTCCTGTCTGAGGTGTCCGACTCTGCGTTCTCTGGTCTTCGGTCCGGTCGCTCCTTCTCTCAGACAAACATCTACAGAGTCTTGCAGAGGAGGATGCTGGGAGTTCGCCTCGCCCTCACCGGACGCTTCAGATGTAAACTCATCTAGATTCATTTCAGCTGGATCCCACTGCTCTAGAATGGATTGAGATTTTTAAGACGGGGTTTAATTTATTTAAGACGGTCAAATTGGGCAGACTGGTTTAAACTGCCTGACAGTGTTAACTGTCCATTTATGAAATTTAAGGTGTAACTCCTGGACCCGTTAACACTGGTTCAGACTGGTTTGAACTGGTTTAAACAGAGGTTTCGCCACTTTTCTCCCGTCCGTCTCAGGTCCCTCTCCCTGTGAGGAGGAGCGACGGGCAGCAATGGAGGCGTTCAGTGTTTTCGTCCCGTCTTGTGAGACCGGAGGATCCTTCACCTCCAAACAGTGTCAGCAGGGGGGGCAGTGCTGGTGCGTTGACCCCACAGGAAGAGAGCTTCCAGGGACACGACAGCACGGACACTCCCTGGTCTGCAGTGAGTATCCTGGAACAGCCTGCAGACAGAGAGACTCCCGCCTTTTGTCATCACAATCTCACATCATCTCATCTCTTCTTTTTAAATCTCTTCCCTTCTCATCTTGTCTTGTTTATGCTCATCACGCATCTTCTCTTTTTATCTCGTCTTGTCGTCTGTTCATTTTTTTATCGTCTCTTATATCTTGTATTCTCATCTCATACTGTAATATTTCATATCTTATTTTTTCTTTTCTCTTCTCCAGTTCATCTCTTTTCTCATTTTGTCCTACCTGTTATGTCCCCCGACCCCTCCTCCTCCTCCTCCTCCTCCAGGTTCAGGTCATGTTGACTGTAATTCTCAGCGTCGTCTGGCTTTGTCCCGGCTCTTCTCTGGTCCTGTCGATTCTCTTCTCCTTGAGGCCTCCTCTGGTAGATCTCCGTCCTCCTGTCTCCCCCTCCTCCGGCCTCTTAGGGAACTCCTGCCAGTGGAGGGGGATCCGACCTCCTACCTGTCTCACCTGGTCGAAGTCCTCCAGGGTCTCTTCCCCTCGGTGGGCGGAGCTGTGCAGGCTTTGGCCCGCTCCTCCCCCCGTCGCCTCCAGGAGAACCTGTTCGGAGGGAAGTTCCTGAAGAACGCTGCAGCCTTCAACCTCAGTGGGGCAGTGGGAGCTCGAGGAGCTCTCGGTCTGGAGCGGCTCTCCTCTCAGAGTGTCACCGTCAGCCTCCAGAAGAACCAGGACCTGGTCCGATCTGTCAGCAGAGCCCTGGAGGACCCTGCCTTTCTCTCCGCCTTACAGCACACACTTACGGGGCTCGGCGGCTCGCGCTCCACCTCACTGGAACAGGTCAGATACAGCTTGCCCTCTAAAGTCTGACAAACCCTCTGAGATCATCGCAGTTGTTCTCGGGCTTCTGTTGAATTTTGTGAATTGACCCGTTCACTGCTGATGAAGACGTATATAATTCAGACAGGATCAGGGCGTCTGCAGGCCTCAGAAAGTCTTGAAAAGCACTGAATTCGGTTCCTTCAAAAAAAAAAACGGAATGTATTAAATAGTGTTAAATGTAATGAACAAAAGTGTGGAATCCGGTCCCTTGGCTGTTTCTGTCTGTGACTGTGGCTGTCAAACTAACAGTAAAATTGTTGTGACAGTGGATTGTGCTTTTTTAAAGAGTTTCAGTCAGAACCATCAGACCTTTGGCAAACACCGTCACCGCTGCTGCTACAGGAGCTGGACGCGCAATGTACAGGTCAAGATTTGAGCAAAACCTCGCATGAACTTGGTGAACACTCAGGTTTTCCTCTCTCGTTTCCGTAAGTTAGCATGGTTACACAGTTCAACCAGCCTCAGCTCAGAATAAAGCAGCAAACGGTTGGACACGTTCACGAGAGCGGCAGGCGGCCTCTCTCTCTCCTTGTCACTGCCGTTGCGTTTACATTGACAACAATGTGTGGCGGTGGCTGCAACCACTCACTGTCTAAAAATATCTTGCCCGTGACTCTGCTGTTAATTTAAGATTGTCTAAGCCAGATCAAGGTACTTGTCACACTTCATATACTTAAAAAGCAGTAAATATAGACTCATACTCAAATTAGTTAAATAAAGGACCGATGACAATGATGCTCAAAACTGTGAAAATAAAAAAGACTCGGGTTGTTGTGGAGTTAGAGACTTATAGCACGATGGAGCATGTTTTACTGGATGCAGGTTCCATGTTTTGTTTGTCTCGCGCACGAGGACGAGGAAACAAATGCACACGCAAGTTGGTGACGCAATGCACGGGCCAACCAACGGTGACGCGCTACTCCACTGATCTCTAGCTGGTGCTAACCCACCGAGAAATGCAGCGACGCACCATCAGAGACGGAAGAAGACGGCAGGCTAGTGAACATGGATGTGAACAAGGCTGGATTTAAAATACTTCACAAATCAGCTCTGCCAATGTTTGACCAGGAAAGAAATACACACACAATGAGTTTTTGCGAGTAACACTGAATGTAAAGTCAACCACTAGAAGCTGCGATGGCCGTTGCAGCCCCAGTATGAAAGAAATATGCTGAGCAGAACAGGGAGGGTGGCGCTAGAGGAAAGATCATGTGGTCATTAAAACCTACAGGGTGCATCCTCTGGAGAGACATTTAATGTTTATTTTATCTCAGCCTGTGTTGGATTCCAGTCACGCAGGGTCTTTCTTATCTTAGTTTACTACACTTTTAGTTCGTGGCGCAGTTACGGTCTAGCGTTAACAGTCTGTCTGTCTGGTGTATTTCAGGTCCAGAGAGAACTACGCAGACGCTTCAGTCCTACGCAGGTCAGTTAAAAAAAACGCCCCCGCGAAACACACAGGTATTTTTCAACTACATCCTTTGACCAAGTCACGTCCATGTCACAGAATATGCCGAAAAGGATAATGGCAGAAAGCTGCATACCGCACCTGAGGACTTTTCAGACACCGCAGTCCATCACACAGGTGTTTCCTAAAACTGATGTGGATTACAGCCTTTGACATTAAAGTTGTGCATTTAAAAGAGAGTTGTTAAACGAATCATTACCGAGGTAAACGTGCCGATTAATCGTGATATCGCCCAGCCCTATCTCACGCTGATCCGGGCCGACACAGGCGTATTTTAATGGACTGTTATCGGCTAAAATGAATCCGATCCTTCCTTTACTGAACTCTGCGTTTTGTCATGTCGACCTGCTGGTGTCGCAGAGCTCTTCTCCTTGACGGCATACGGACTCTACACTGCAGCCCTTCCACTACTGAGTGAAAAATTAGAGTTTGTGAATGTACAAATTTCTTTGGTCCCGCCAGTGGCTGACTCTGCTCCGAGTCCCGGGTTGGAAAAAATACACAAACTCCAATGGTAACTCATCTCTCATTATCAAAGATGAGTGCAAGAAACGTTCATGTGATGGCAGGTGTGTCTGTACTCTGTGACACTGTTGTACAGTCAGTGTTAATGTAGTTCCCCACAAATCCACCAGAGAGACGTCTTCTCTTTAGCTGATTGCATCACGTAGGTTTCAGAAGTCGCACTGTCCCGTTAAACTCCAAATATCATCCATCACCTCGGCCATTTGAGATGAAAACATGCATGTCTTGTTTTCATGGAGGTGATTCCTCTGTATAAATTGGTCACAATCCCTTTGTTACTTTCGCTCTGTATAAGAATCTATAAATATCGCAGTCATTTTTGATAAACCGCTGATAAAATATTCAGCTATAAGATCTAATAAATGTCACATCAATTACAGCAGCATGCTAACCCGTTAGCCACACTAACCAGAGTTTGATGCTAACTTGCAGGTCGGTGCTCTCAGGTGTTGTCTGAGGTCACGGCGTTCAGAGAAGAGGTGAGGAGCATCATCGCTCTCTCTAACTCCTCACACCTCCCTCTGGGATATGGATTCCTGTTGGCTGAGGGTCTGCGTCTGACCCCTGAGGAGCTTCAGATCAGCCGATCGGAGGAGGAGGTGAAGATTTCTGATAGGCTCCTGGGCCGATCCAGAGCGGCTCTGCGATTGGCTGCTTACTCCAGTGAGTACGAGTTTGATGCCAATGTTTTGATACCAATTGTTTATGGAAAGGTCCTGGAATTTAATCAAAAATACCCTGATTTCCACATGTTGACTTCAAATCGTCTTACTTCTAATTCTTCTGATCATTTTTAAGTCATTCGACGTTTTTTAGATTGATTTCCCTCTTTCCTTCCAGGCAGACATCGGTTGCAGTTCATTTCTATAAACACCAACTTCCCTCGCAGTCAGTTTTAAGTCAAAACAGGAAGTTACTTATTGTAGTCCGGCTGCCGACCCACAGCTCAGGGAAGACATTAGGATACTTAAGCTACTTCTTCTCACTCAGTCCCAACTGAGTCCGATCTGAACACCTGGATATGAAACGCCTGTCGCTATCCTTCAGTTTGACTCCCACTTCCCGAGGAAGTCGTTAACCTATTACTGTAGCAGGTGGTGCAACAATCGGAGGCACAACCTGTGAACCTGTGGGATCATATCTCCCTCACCGGTCTGGTTTAACTGAAACCTAGATGAAGGCTCTGCCCTGTCTCTGGTTGGGTCCCTGATGTTGTTGTTGTTGACGATGATGATGATGTTCTGGTTGTTTCAGCTGTCCAGATGTTCCTGCGTCCTCAGCGTCGTTCCTACCAGACGTTCACGCCGCAATGTGACGCAGACGGATACTGGCTGCACACACAGTGTTACCACAGCACAGGTCACGCACACACACACACACAAGTTTGTACTTCTACCCTTGTGAGGACCCTTTTCGATATAAGGAATTCCCTGGCCCCTAACCTCAACCATAACAACTGAATGCCTAACCCCAGTGGTGGAAAGTAACTAAGTACATCTACTCAAGTTGCGGTACTTGTACGTGACTTTATACTTCTTTTCCACTACATTTCACAGGGAAAAATATTCAACGTTTTACTCCGCTACATATTTTTAAAAGCTATAGTTACTAGTTACTTTGCAGATTAAGTCTAAAACTCTGATGGATTAATGATAAATCAGTTATTGACTTAATTATTGGTCTAAAAGAACACACTCATTTTTAGTGTGTTCTTGTGCACATTAGTTATATTTTTATATTACCGTTGGGTTATTTAACCAAACTAAACCCAGTGTTAGACACAACTAGCTCAGGTTTTACCTTAAAACTGTCACAGAACTTTGCTCATATCACATTCAAAACTGCAAACGATTCACACATTATTAACAGTCAATAACAAATCATGACACGTAAGTTTAAACAGAGCTAGACTAAGTTATAGAAGTTCGTTACCTTACTATAGTTTGGGTAAAGAACCCAGCAGTGAAACGGGAAAACACAGCAAACATAGCACAACAACCCGTTGTCTCGGGTGGTTTCCTACGCATGGGTACTGGGCAAAGTTAGCCGTTGGTGCCGTACTGAACCAAATGGGACCAAAGGTGATTTTTTTGGGATCAAATTTAAATATGCTAAGTCTAAAAATGCTGGAATCAGCCTAATAATATACTCATCATGGGTAAGTTTTTAGTTGTAGAATATAAACCTCCCCTCGTTTCCAAAAGCCCAGAATTCCCTGAAAAAGTAGACGACGTGACCGTGGTGTCCTTAGTGGTAGCTACAGCTCTGATGATACTTCACTCACGAGGGCAGTTCTTCTGAATTATGAATACTTTTAAAGCTTCTAGTACATTTTACCAATAATTCTTACATACTTTTAATAAAGTGACATTTCCAGTGCGGTCCCGTTACTCGTAATGGAGTATTTTTTAAAGTGTGTTATTACTACTTTTACTTCAGTAAAGAATCTGAATTCTTCTTTCACCACTGCCTAACCCCAACCTAAGAGGGCATCAGCCCTGCATTAAAACAACACGAGTGGCTGTGTTGGTGGGGGTGTGGTGGTTCAGGCGTGAGTGAGGCGTGAAATCCGTCCACCCGCTTGCATGTATTTGACTGCAAAGCTTTCGGTGTTGCCCGCTGTGTCCCCGGACGGACGTCACCTGATTCAGACCTCAACCCTAAAACCAGGTCTTGATTCTCAAACAGCCCTTTGAAGGTCTGTCCCAAAGTGAGGACCGACCAGAGTGTCCTCACTTAGTAAAAATGTCCTCAGTCCAAGGTCTAGAACTGGTCCTCACAGAGAAAGATGTACAAGAACACACACTCACACGTGTGCACAGTATAATGCAAAGAAAAAAAAGTCTCATACCAAATGTTTACATGTGATCGTTTGTGTGTTCAGGTCAGTGTTGGTGTGTTGATGAAGATGGAGAGTACGTCCCTGACTCTCTGACCAGCCGCTCACTAAGCCTGCCGAAATGTAAGATAACACACGACACACACACACACACACACATTTAAAAAGTTTGATTTAAATTCACCCGTTACAACTATAGCATAAATAAGTATAAATCTGGTGATTTATTTTGTGATATTTTCTTTCTGGGCATATGTACAGGCTTAACATTGCCTGTCATTACTGTAACAGCTTTGGATAAAATGTATCTACACCTTTAACTTGCTGTTTTCTTAGGAACTAACTAAAAAGTAACACGACCAAATGAGTGTCAAAAAGTCAGATCCTGGTCTAAACTAAATTAAACTTTGACTAACTGTGTAGTTACTGCTTTGTTGGGCACTGTAGTTTATTCTGACTCGGTCCCACACACACACACCGTCCTGCTGCCACACCACAGCACCAAATGTGGATTAATCCGCCGCTGAAAATAGACCCCAACAAAGTCACCGCTTCCTCCTGTTTGTTAGATGCAAAACTACAGTGAGCAGCTGCTGGAGGAAAACTACTGAGACGTTTTTAAAAAAGAAACTATGCATCTGTGAGGTGATTTTAAAGTTTTACATCTTCAGTAGGAACCAATGGGCTCGGAGCTGAGAGCCACAGGCAGAGGAGGGAAGGTGTTGAGAGACGGACTCACACACTGTTGGTTTGAGTCTGAACATGGGGTTCGATGATAAGAAAAACATGAAATAGTGTCAGACTAAGACTTAAAATTTCTCTTTTTCATCCTCAAAATGACCTTTCGGGAGTGTTGGAGATGTTACAGAGAAGCTCAGGAGGGATAGTAAACCATCCCGATATGGAAATGTTTGTTCGTGTGTGTGTTGCCTGCAGGTCTGACTCACTGTCAGAGAGCTCAGGCGCACACCCTGCTCTCTGGTTGGATGAAAGGCGCTGACCTCACCACCACCTCACCTTACCACCCAAAGTGTGAGGAGGTAGGAACGAACACACACACACACACACACACTTAGGGTGCATCCAGTTCCCTTACTTGATCGCTCCTCGGTCCTTACTTGACCCGAAAATAGTTCCAGTCCTCCGCCTTGAAGGCCGTCCCAAAGTTAGGTCTGATTAATAGAAGAACCATGAACAGCTTTCTTCATTCATTAGAAATATTATCCTCAGCATAATCTGTTATCTGGCAGAGCGAAGAATGGAATTTCAATTAAATACCAGCAAATACTGGGAGCAAACATCAAAATCTGGAGATGAAAAGAGGAGGCTTCTCTAACAGGACAATGATCCTAAACACACCTCAAAATCCACCATGGACTACCTCAAGAGGCCTAACCTGATGGTTTTACCATGACCCTCACAGTCCCCCGACCTAAACATCATGGAAAATCTGTGGATAGACCTCAAAAGAGCAGTGCAGGCAAGACGGACCCGGAATCTCACAGAACTAGAAGCCTTTAGCAGGAAGAATGGGCGAAAGTCCTCCAAACCAGAACTTTAGCACAGACTTAGGAGCCATAGTGTGTGTGATTACACAAACTCTTTGGGTGTGTGTGACAAATAAACCTTTGAATCCTTAAAAACCTTTACGTAACTCATATGACTATATTTGTAGTTTTTATCTTGAATTTTTATCCTTAATATTTCTTATTTTTCACACTAGTCTTTTAGCACAACCTCAGTAGCACAGCACACTGAACATTCACATACACACTGTGTGTGACAAATAAGACTTTTAAATATAAATCTGTTTTATTTTACTGTGGTTGAAATAAAGTCATTGTCTAAACACTGTGTGTGTGTGTGTGTGTGTGTGTGTGTGTGTGTCAGGACGGTCGTTACTCTGTGCTGCAGACAGGAGGCACTGCAGGCTGGTGTGTGAACCCTCGGACAGGAGAGACGATACAGACAGCAACGCTGAGCCCCGCAGGACAGCTGACATGTACACACACACACACACACACACACACACACACACACACACACACACACACACAAAGGCTGTCAGTGATGCATCCACTGTCACACTTCACTCTGTAAACCGGTGAATGCTGTTTGGTGTGTTCAGGTCCCACTTGGTGTGAGCTGCAGGGTCTCCAGTGTCGTCCTGACGGCTCATTCATCCCACTGCAGTGTGATGTCTCCTCCTGTTGGTGTGTCTCTGCGGACGGACAGGAAGTGGGCGGGACCAGGACACCTCGACAGACGGGGCAGACCCCATCATGTGATCGTAGGTCCTTTTTGTCTCCGGGGGTTGTTTTGTTTTGTGACAGGCGGCCGTGTCGGTGCCGTAAATGTATGTGCTTACTAAATAATTGTAGACCTTATTGTTCCTGCGGGTTTTCTGTCATACTTTGACCGGTTTGATGGTGGAAAAGGTATTAAATTGCGTTCTATACGGTATCGAAAAGGTCTCGAAGTCTCGGCCGCACAGTGGCACAGTGTTTAGCGCTGTGGCCTCAAAGCAAGAAGGTTCTGGGTTCAAACCTGCCAGCCGTGGTCCTCTGTGTGTGGAGTTTGCACATTCCCCTGCAGTCCAAAGAGCTCCTGTAGTCCCGAGAGGCTAATTGGCGACTCTACCATCCCCACGACCCTCAGGGATAAGCGGTATAGCTAATTAGTTTGATGAATATTGTAGAAATCCCGATTAAATAATGGGATCCTTCAGTTTATGTCATGTTTTGCAAACTGACATAAATTTAAACCAGAACCACCAAGTATATTTTTGTACACAAAAGCCACATATAAATCATATGTATATTATTATTATTATCAATAATAATAATAATAATAATAATGATGATAAACCTGCAGTATTTTTTTTTTTTTTACTATCTAGGGGCAGTGCAGCAATCTGAATTACATTTTAAGTATTCTATGTAACATTAAATATTCATGACCAAATTGAAGTTATGACAAAGAAAACCATCCCTAGGTATTAGAGCTATGTTTTGTACTACTTCCTTTTGTAACCTGAGAAAAGTGCTCTACAAATAAAGATTATTATTATTTTTATCGTCATAAATAAAATAGATGAAAATCGATTTAGTAGAATCGTAGATTTAGTCAAAGTAACGTTTAGTCGGATCAAACCGTGTCACCGACCTCTCTGACTTCACAGGGATCAACACCTAGAATGGCAATTATTTGCAAAAGCATCATAACCAGTGAACCTCAGAGGCAACTCCTCATTGAAATCTTTACTGACTCACGTTGCTTTTAAGGACGAGAGCTATTGATACGTTGACTGATGCTGAGATGCTTCAGCCGAGTTCCATTGAAACTGCTGACATCAGAATCAAATAACCCCCACGAATGTCATCAGATTACAGTAACAAAGCAGGATCGTACAGCAGCGCAAAGCTGACATGTTCAGATAAGGAACATGGACCTTAAACTTGTACTTCAGTACAGTGCTGGAGGGAATCAACCAAAGTCATCCAACTCAGCCATCATGAAACTTATTCTGAAATCTCTGTGTGACAGCGGTAGAGCTGAGCGTGTGGACAAACTGTCCTGACCTGATCACAGCAGACTCTACTGGGCGTTAGAGGAACTGCGGCTGCGACTGAGGCTGCTGATTGGTCCACATGTTTGTCGTCCTCCCGTCCAGGTCCTCTCTGTCCCGAACCCGTCGTTACCCACGGTGCCCTGGTCTGCCGTCCGGCGGCCGATGGTCGTCAGAGCTGCGATCTCGTCTGTCTCCGTGGTTACCACAACTCGCTTCCTGTCAGCAGCTTCCTGTGTGAGACCGAGAGTCGGCGATGGGACAGAGACAACAAACCGCTGAGTGGAGCCTGCCAGAGTAAGACCTCTGACCTTTTAAAGGACCGTGCCGCTGTTTTATTTAAGGTTTTGTCCCACTGACTCTACGGGACACGTACTTACGTGATCATTTTTGAATTCATCCCGTCCTATTTGAGCTTTCCCTCCTGCCAGGCAGCCGGCGGTTTCAGTTCATTTCCAGTGAAGTCAGTCTGCAGAGACTTGAAACTTGCTGTTAAGAGAAAATCCATCCCAGCCAGTGTTCAGTCAACTTAAGGATTTTTGTCAAATCACCAAAATGCCGTTGAGAGCAGAGGCTGGAATGGAAAGTTTATTTGGTCTGTGGTTTTTGGGCTAAAACCTAAAAAAACAATGTTCTGGTCTTTAAGACTGTCACTTTAAAGTGCCATTTATCAGTGTTGGCCTCTAGAGGGCAGAGGAGCTCAGAAACATCAGAGTCGATATCAGAAATGTAATTGATTTAAAATCATACTGATTCAGCTTTCACACTGCCCTGCACCTTGCACGTTGCACATTTTCACATACTTGTAGTTTTTTATATTGACTTTTTATCCTTTATATTTCTTTTTTTTCTTTTTCTTTTGTGTGTGTGACAAGTAAATCTTTGAATCCTTAAATAGCCATTAATGACTCTATAATAATATAATGACTAATAATGTTATTTTGCTCTGGTTAAAATTTAGTTATATTCTATCTCAGCACTGTGTGTGTGTGTGTGTGTGTGTGTGTTCAGTCTCTCGGCCTCCGCAGACGGTGTCCTACTCTCAGCTCTGGTTGTTGTCGTCGTCCTGCTCTCAGATCAGCGGTTTACAGTCTCTGTTGTTCAACTCGATGACCAGCAGGGGGCTCTGCTCCGCTCAGGTAAACCCTTGACTAGAGCACACCTGACGGAACCACCTGATAGTGAGGACTGCTGTACCACCCTATTAATACAGTATGGAAGAGAAGAAAACGGATGAAAAGTTATTCATGATAAAAATAACTTTTCCTCGCAAGTCAAAATTCAGAGATTAACTATCATGTATTGTATTTCTGTTTTTTTTTGCTGGGCTTCCATAATATAGAATGAAAAATACTACATGGTATATATGTGTTAATGTGCTTGTTATTATTATTTTTGTTTTAATTGTCTTTCATAAGTGATTGATTTATGCTTTTAAACTGCTGTAGAATGTTTGACTTTACACTAACAACACGATTTAAATACACACGATCAAACATTTACAAACTAGAAAGCAGTCAGAACTCTGTAAGTTCACCGAGGCTGCACCGTCCTGTGAATTTGACTTTTAACCTGTAATGGGGTCTGGATATGCGTCCAAATACCCAGCAGAGCGGCAGTTGTGGGATATTTCTGCCAGATGTTTTTCTTTCAAGTAGCTCATGAGAAATTTGTCAAAAATTTTACGTTTAGCCCTGAATCGGACAAAATGGTCCCCAGCGGCACAAACCTAGCTGGTTCCGGATTAAAAGGTTTACTGGTTAAAGTTAAAGTGGACGTGGGTCCGTGTCATTAACACGATGTGTGTTTTTATTGGTGGGTGCCGTGTAGCTTCCCACGTCGGGCCGCTCGGTGTTGGTGTGCGACGACGCGCCGGTGCGTCTGCAGTGTGACGGCGACGAGGCGCTGAGGTTAACGGTCAAATGGACCGCCGCCCTGTCTGACCTCCCGACCTCTGACCTCCCCGACCTCCACGACATCGGTGAGTTCAGACAAACAACTCATTCACCTGTCGCACTGATAAATGAGGGAGAAAACGTCCCACCAGACTCCATTTAAAAAACAAACAAAATAACCCTGTAATTTGAATCTGTCTGATTATCACCAAAAGCACAAACCTGCTGGAACAGAACTTAGGACTTCTTGAATCTTTAAGTTTTTCAGGTTAATTCAGCACAAGTAGGATACAGCTGACAGGGCAGCAACGTTGGGTCAGGACCTGCTTTATGGTTTGGCACATTTGTGTTACGCAAAATAATGTGTACACTCGGCGTCCAGTCAATCAGGGTCCGCGCAGCTAAAGCGAAGTCGGCCTAATACAACAGTCCTGCAGTGAATCCTCCCTTTATGGAGCTTTCAGCTTTTGTTCAAATTGCTTAGACTGTCTGGTAAAACTAAATGTGGATGTAGGTCATGTTGAACCGTAAACTGAATAAAACAACCCAACTCGGGATGAGGTGACACCAGTTGGACTTGGCTCCGTTTTAAGGAGTCCTGGGCTGAAATCGAGGGAGACTTCGTCTTATCACGCACAAATAAATCTACACAGATTTCCCTGAATTTTTGAAAATCAAGTTTGGATTTTGAAATAAACATTTATTTGTCGTCACTGTCCGTAGAAGCTTCTGGTTCTGGATCCTCAGGTTGTTGCGTTTTTTAAATCAGGCCTGTTCCTGAACGAGTCCAGACTTCTGGAAGGAGTTCGGGGACTTCTGGGCAGCGTCCGATCCACGCTCACATTAGAGCCCAAACTGGTTTCCATGACGACGCCGAGCTTCGGCTGTTCCCGTGGTTACCACCTGGCCAGTGACGGCGAAGGCTGCGGTGAGTCGGGTCGTGTCTCCGTCTCTGCGGGCGTGTGTCCTATAACTGAACCCGCCAGTGATTTTGTCTCTCGCCGTCTCTGTGATTGCAGTCATTTGTCCTGCTGGGAGTTTCTCCACGGAGGGGGTGTGTCGTCTGTGTCCTCAGGGAACCTATCAGGAGGAAGAGGGGCGGGACTTGTGCAACAGGTGTCCCAGAGGTTCCTCACCTGCTGGAGCATCGTCTGTCAATCAATGTGAGTCCGTCTAGTTTCTCAGAGCTTCAGTCCATCAAACTTAAAACACGTCACATGCGGAATTTGATCCTTTTCTTGGTCGTATATATTCACAGTAAAGTGAATAACTTTGGGTTTGCGGCTGTTGGTTGGATGAAATGTCACCTTGGACTCTGGGAAGTTAAAACAGGCATTTTTCACAATTTACTGTCATTTTATACGCAAAACAATTAAATGGTTAATCGATGATGAAAAGGTGTTGGTTGTCTTGCCTTCATCAGATGATGTCAGATAATAATAATAGTAATAAAATAAGAAAATGTCAGAACATAGTGAAAAACTATATGTGACAGCGCAAGGTGATGTATTCAGATTGTTTTGGTTTTTTTTTAAATCTAAAATCTAAAGACATTCAGTTTAAAGTGAGATTGGAAGGTGAAACTTCAAAGCTCAAGGAGTCCGAGGAAGGACGGCGTTTTTTCTAACCTGAGCTCTTTGAGGGTTGCATGGGGAATCAGACTCGAAACCATTTTTGTAGAGTTCAGTGGTTCCACCACCTCCTTCTGAGACAGAGGAGATTTAAATATAATATGTTTTGAAAATATGGTAAAAAAGAAATTATTGAAAGCATAAACTGTAAAAAACATTTTGAAAAGTTGGTAATGTTGAATGTTTTGTGTTTATGGTCAAATTGACTATTACTTTAATCGGTATTTTGAGAACTGGACAAATCCCCATTAACACGTACGATTTCTTTGTCAATTTTATTTCATTCATCTCTACCCCTGGATAGTATGTCTGTGTGCATTGGGCTGGAGTTCATGTTAGTAAAGCTAGAAAATTCCATGAAGACGTTTCTCTGATCAATTATTCGGTTCTCGTCTAGAAGGATGACGTTAATGTTGGGTTGTATATTTAGCATCTATGAAGATTTGATTGCGATAAATCTGAGGTCATCGTCTTTGGTCCAACTAATTCTACGGCCTGTCACGGAAAGTTTGGTTCCCCGACGACAAATGGAAAATTCTTGGAGCCATTTTAGATGCAGATCTCTGATGTGACGTCCAAGAGAAGAACATAACCAGTCGTGTTTCTTACGGCTCAAGAGAATCTCCAGAGTCCGTCGTGACCTATTTAATTCTCAAAAGCACAGAAAATACAAAAATACAAGAAAGAAACCATGTACCTGTCGCTGTGTGTCAGGTGTGACGGAGTGTCAGAGGCGGGGTCTGCGGTGCTCAGACCGAGGCGACTTCCTGTCAGCGCAGCCCGACTTCCTGTCCGGAAGGTGGAGGTGTTTCAGCAGCGAGGGGGCGGAGCTTGAGTGGACCAGCAGCGACAAAGCTCTGACTGACGAGGAGTGCTCAGGTGAGGACGCAGCGGCCAATCAGAGAGCAGCTGCGTTTTTACTTTGGATTTAATGGTGTGTTTAGGTGTTTCGCACTTTATAATGCGGGCGCGTGTGTTGTAGTTCTCAGCAGGTTTCAGGCTGTTCCTGAATCAGATCTGATTGTCGGAGCTGAAGATACTGAAGTCCTGCAGACGATGACCTCTGACCTCAAAACCTGTGTCCAAGGTGACACGCACACACATTAACACACATTAACACACACACACACGGATTTGCTCAGGTACAGTTTGAAGCACCCGTATGTGTCACTTTACACTGTTTACTCTCCGCCACATTTATCTGACAACTTCAGCCACCGGTCTCTTTGCGGCTAAAGATTTTACGTTGAAATCGTCCGATGATCTTGTCGTACGATGAGAGATGATGAGCTGGTTGGCATTTGGTCCACCTGGGCGACGTTAACCCTTCTCTGTGCTGCAGAGCGGGAGTTGGAGGTTAGCGTCTGCAGATTTGCTTACATGTGAAGCAAGTCCCACAATTATTAGCAACTAATAAGTTATAAACACGTGAAATTAGAAGTTTTAAAACAAAAACATTTTTGTCTGATTTTTTTTTTTGAATTTGTATTCAGCGTCCTACATTTTCATGCAGATAAATAAAGGAAGTAATTTATGTTTGTATATTTGCTAGTGTAAAAGTGTCTTCTCCAGTTGATTCCATCAGCCCCGGTTCTGTGATGTTATTAAGCATTAAATAGTTAAATACAGGTTTATAAAATCCGCTGGAAATAGGCCCAAAGCAGCTGCAGTATTCTACAGTATAACTAAAGCCGGCTGTTCTGTATAATGAGTACTTTTACTTCTCATGTATTTTTCAGATAATACCTTTTTTACTGCAGTAAGGTTTTTGAAAGCAGAACTATTTTTCATTATGGTATTATTACTTTATTATACTTGTTACTGGTTGTTTTTCTCAGCATGTGCAGCGGAGCTGTCCTGCCACCATGTGGCGCTGTTCAACAGACAGACTCAGTGTGAACTGTACAGCACACACACACTGAACACATTCTGCAACACCTCCCAGCAGGTACACACACACACACACACACACACACACACACACGAAGTAGGATGACAATAAAAGCCTTCCAGTAAATCCACAGTTTGTTTACATTGATGAAAACTTGAGCATCTGAGTTGTTGAATAAATAATTAATTACTGTTCATGATGCGATGTTTATGTTATAATAATTCTATTATATATAAGTGCTTATTATATTGGAATCTATTTTATCTGTTTTATTTCCCAATGCAGCTCATTTCAGATCTTACTCCCTGACATTTCCACTGCTTTCATCTCAAAATCTGACGCATCAGCTCCTTAAACTTCAGCTGTGACTTGTAACGTTTCACACGTAAAGATTTCACATCTTAAGACATTTTGTTGATTTTAATTCAAAAGCTCTAAAAACTCAACATGTTGTTTAAAACACGTAAAATGTTTCAAATGTTTCAGCTGCAAACACCTAAAGCTTCTTCAGAAAATGTCCCTTTTCTACTTCTAATGTACGTCACTGACAGAAACCAGTTAGATGAACGTTTCATTTCGGGAGCTACCATGCACTGTGTTGTATTACTGGTAACAAAAGGCCTTGTAGAAATTATATATAATTTATTATAGTGTCTCTGTCTGTGTCTACATATATATATATATATATACACACACACACACACACACACACAATTATATGTGAGACTTAAATGGTCTGTCTAATTACATATTAAATATATAATAATTGTAAGTATTGATAATTCACTAACACTAGTGTTGTTGTTTCATTAATGTAGATTTTAATTTTGTGTGTGTGTGTGTGTGTGTGTGTGTGTGTGAGACAGACTCTTCAGACCAGTGAGTTTCTGGGTAATCCTCAGGCCGAGCTGTTTGATTGGCTGAGCTGCTCTCTGAGAGTGAGGGGCGGAGCTTCAGATCTGCTGGTCATCAGGAAGAAAGGTACTGTTACCGCGGCAACCAGGTGACTGACATTAGCCAAATGAATAACACTCAGATATTACTGTAACTGTAATGCGTTCATCAGTGTTCAGCCAGACAGGTGTGTTTAGGTGTGTGTGCACCTGTGCGTGTGTTTCAGGGGCGGAGTTTTCCTCGCGGCAGCAGCAGCAGAGTTTTGTGAGGATGAGGATGAGGAAGGCGGTCTCAGGTGTGTTCAGGACCCAGGTGTTCTCGTCCAGACGGACCTCTCTGTCTGACGCTCATCGTTTCTGTCAGGACGGCTGCAGCCGCGACACCTGCTGCGACGGATTCATCCTCAACCAGAACCGCCTGAACGGAGGTACATTACCATGGAGACAGGCGCATGTGACACCTGGAGGAATGGATGAATGAGTAAATCATTGAGTGAGTATGAATGAATAAATATATAAATGTGTGAATGAATGAATTATTGAGTGAAGGAAAACATGAACTGATTTGATTGAATGACATGAATATATCACATGAATAAATGAATTGAGTAAATGAAATTCTAACTGAGTGAAAGAATGAAGTGATTAAAAGTGAGTGAGTGAAGCAGCGATGTACTGTGTGACTACATGAAGGAATGAAATGAATGGTCTGAATCCATGAAACATAGTGGGAATGAATGAGTGAAATAATCAATGGGTGAAGGAATGATTTCGTAAGAATACAAGAGGAATTGGATGAATGAATGAATGTGTGATACCACAAATAGATTGAATGAATGAGTGATGTAATGAAGTCATTAAATGAATAACTCCATAAGAGAGTAAGTGATTACTTGAGGGAACTGAATGAATAAATGAATTGAGTAAATTAATGGACGTGAAAATGGATGAACAAGCAAACGAAGTAAATGAAAGAATGAACACGCGAAGGGACGAGTGAGAGTTGCGATAACTCAACGCGCCTCCTCCCAGGTTCTCTGCTCTGTGGTTGGCTGAGAGCTCCGTCGGTCTTGATGTGTGGTGACCAGGACTGGGACGTGACTGGACGGGGGACAGCCAGTCGTATCTGTGGGGCGGGGCTAACCTACAACAAGCAGCAGAATAGCTTCTTGTTGGACTTCGGAGGACAAGAGTTCCACCTCAGTAAGGAAATAAACCCACAACAACAGACGGTAACATCAGTGAGGGAACAGTTTCCACTCACTCCTTGTTGTCTGTTTTTCTGTCCAGCTGATTCTGCTCTGCCGGCCGACAGCAAGAACCGCAAGGACTACCAGGCCTCCGTCGTCAGCTTCCAGGCCGTCTACCTGAACACTGGTACCTGACCTCTGACCTCCGATGTTAATCCTAACTCTCACTCAACGTTGGCAATGTCTCCATAATTACCGGATGCGCGGTCATTCAATGTGGTTTGATCATTCCTGATCCCCAGAGAATGAATCCCAGAGACTTTGTGGATCCTCCAGCAGGTCACGGGTCCCACTTCAGGCTCCTTCTAAAACTAATGACTAGCCTCAGAGTTAAGATTCATGCTGACACAGCCTGCCAGCATGCTAACAGTTAGCACATTTCACAAAGTGCAGCTGAGCCCACGGGCCGGGTTCATACCACGTGTTGTCCGACCACGTCAGAGATCAAACGTGTTTATAGTGGTCGCGAAGGTCGCGTACCGGCCCCGCAAGTCCAGCTGAGACCTCCACATTGGTAACAGTGGGAACCCGACTCGTCCGGCAAAGCCGTTTAAACACAGCGTGTTGTAAAATGGCTCCTCTACAGATGACTGACCCTTCTGATTTATGTAACCTGACCATTAGGACAAACGTCCAACATCACGCGGCCTTTACATTTTCAGGCGTGTACAGATCGCCGCAGTCCTCGCGGGGGCATGAGTGAGCGCCGCGTCGTGTCTCAGGTCCAGACTTCACCATGATTCTCAGCTTGCTTTCCGAGACGTTTTTAGTATATAACGTTTTTACAGTAGAAAAGTGAGGAATTAAAGTATAATGAAACAAGACAACGTGAAAAATACAACAAAATATGGTTTGTGCTGTTGATGATCACTATTCTCCTACAGAACCCACAGGACACAGCGGAAAAATAAAAACAATTGTGGGTAATGTAGGAAAAACAGGTTGAGGTCCGTCCTTGAAGTTTAACATTGTAAAGTCGTAGTTTGATTTAACTCCGATGTCACGTCACACGTCCGATCACTATGAAATGGTCAGGTGCGGTACGACGATATTTTTATAGACTAACTGCTAAAACAGTATAAAGTAAACGGTACAATATGATGATTAATGTACATAGCGTGTAGAATTAGTCCGGGTTACGGATTTGGGACACAGCGAGAGCTTCATTGACATCTACTGTGCCCTTTGACCTCTGGCCTTCCGCGTATTCCGAACACGTGAGGGCGGAGCATCTTCTGCAGGTGTGCGTTTCTACCTATTTGATGATGTTTGTCCCTCGGTGTCTCTCTCTGTTTGGCGGATGCAGACTCAGCAGCTGGGGGTTCCGGTTCTTCTTCCTGTGCAGCAGCTGAACTCAGTCCTCCTCTGGACGGTTGGTATCATCTCTGACCTTGTCTCAGTGTTGTTGAAAGTTTTCCCCTACAGATGTAGCACATAATACATGCCGCAGTGTACACAGTGAAGAGTAGCACTCACAGTAAATGTGTTTCCATCCAACTGTGTATGTATTTTCTAACTTGCACATGTAAAAACGGTTTAATGTGACTAAACGTCGCTCGTCGCCTCCAGCGAAGAGAGGAAACCATCAGATCAGTGAGGAGCCGTGAGGGGACCGGAACCTTCCTCACATCAACACATGGAACCAGCAGAAACGTCAGATTTCCATCATGGTTTCCCGTCGTCTGAGCTCCCACTGCAGCTCTTTTAACGACCTCGTCTCGCCGCGTCCTCTTCTTCTGCGGTGGTTTAATGGCAGCGCCCGGAGAATCGCCTCCACCAGCTGTTGATCAGCTCACGTTCACACAGCAGCAGTGGATGGAAACATGATTTTGTAGACAGTTTATTTCTATGTATGTTGTCTTCACTATTCTTTCAGTCAGTTGATGAATACGTTTCTTGATTTCATAGAGCAGTGGGAGTGGAGTGGGGGGGCGGGGGCATAGCTGATGAATTAAATACAACGGTACTGAATAATATTGATCGTGTAGTGACACGTGTGTGTATGTGTGTGTTTCCAGCGTCAGTTCAGCAGAAGTTTGAGTCTCTGTCAGACGACGACATCCTGGTGGATCCTCAGAAGGAGCTCCCCGCTCTGTCCTTCTGGCTCAACAAGAAGAACTACAACTCCCAGCAGGCACTGCTCTGGTGTCTCACCCGTAGGTCTCGGCCTCAGTGTGTTTTCTCATGGCAGGTTTTTGAAAAGCTGGAAGTTGCTGGTGGAGTTAAACTTGGATCAGGTGATATAAACACACAGGTACTCAGATTATTGTGCGTTTGTGTTTCAGGCTGTGATGTGGAGCTGCAGTGCTCCGTTGCTGACCTCAGGGACGCCGACTCGGCAGGTTTCTTCGGCTGCTCCTTGTATCCAGACAGCAGAGTTTGTGGAGCCTACGACAAACCACTGACACGACCCTGCCGCCTCCTGCTGGGCAGATCGCCCAACAACACCTACAGCAAGAGGGGTATGTTACGCTGCTGCTGCTACTATTGTTGAGTTCAGTTTAGCTGAGACCAGCAGCCGACAGAGCAAGTCAAAAAACTGAGAAAGCTCAGACGAGCGAGTACTTAGTGTTGAAGTGTTGGTGTTGAATCTGAGCTGACCAGCCCCCAGAGAGGGTGAAAAATAGCTTTTGAATGTCAGGCGCACAGGTTTTCTATCTGAGTTTGAGAATAAATTCATTCTGGAAATTGACAACTTCACAAAGGGAAATTCAGATCACATAAATTCAGAAAGATGGTTTTCAAAGTCAAATATTTCAATGCAATAAATTCAGTGGTGTTTGAATTTTAACACTACGTATTAAGTACAGACAACATTTTAAAATATGGTATTCACTCGCTGATATAATTCAAATTATGGCATCGCTACGTTTACGGGACACAAAATATCCAGGGTTTTGCTTATTCCTAAAAAAAACAACATTCCCTCCGAGCTTTTTACATGGCTAATGAAAGTGAATATTCCACTAATATTCCTGTTTACATGCAGCCTTTCGTTTTCCGATGAAACAGAAAACATGAAAACATGGAAAATTGAGTTTCTTTGCATCAAAACACTCAGGCGAGAGGCCGTGTTTCGCACACTGCTGGAAAAGCCCCAACTGAGACGCATATTCCCCATACGCTGATTACATGTCCAAAGGATGCTCTTTAAACCGGAATCATGTCGGAACATCCCAAGTCTCAGAATATCCAAACGGAATATACTGTTTATATGACCCGCATCAAATTCCCGATACTGTCATATTCGGAATAATAGGGGAATGTTAGTGTGTGTGCAAACGCACTGAATGCTCCCATTTGTTAGTCTTCTAACAGGAGCTTTGCCACAGGTTAAACTCTTCCTCTGTGTGTGTTCAGTGGATCTGTCTGGACCAGTGAAGAGTTTCTACCAGAGAGTTTCCTTCCAGAAGATGGTTTCTTACTCTGTACGCAGCCGAGTCAGTCTGAGAGAAAACACACCGCTGTCTGAGGGGTAACACACACACACACACACACACACACACACACACTAGTTCTGCTGGTCCACTGAGCTAACTTTTTACACCAAACTCTAAAGACTAATACAGTTTCATGCAATCAAATGACCTTTTTTTTTTTTTTTGAGGAAACTAAGTTCAGTGCTTTTTAAGACTTTTCGAGTCCTGCAGAAACCCTGACATACAGGTTTAATCTTCATTTACAGACATCACTTTTCAGTCAAAACCCTGTGTGGGCTGAGAAAATTCTCTTCCCTCTATAAAACCCCTGTGTAAACCAGCTGGATTATTTAATTATTTGCCTTGTTACCTTGACACCAAAACAGCAAACTGTAAACTTCTTGAAAAGCACACTTCATACGCGCAACACAAATCAATGTCGCTGACATGAAAAGGAAAAAAAAAAAGCAGAAGAGAAACACAGGAAAGTGCTCACAGGAGCTATTCCTTTACAACGGACGCAGTGCACTGGGACCACTGTTGGAGAGGAATCTTAGAATCTGAGAATGGAAAAGAGACAACAGGTAGTAAGTAAAAAGTCATTTGGAGAGTAGTCATTATTTAGCAGAAAAATAAAACTGTTGATTTTTTGGGAAGACTTTATTTTAGAAGTCCACTAATAAATTCATGACAGTTTCCTGGAAAGATCCACGTAGTTTGGCTGTAATTACAGGAAAAATGGAGACTTCAGTTCGTTGGGTTAGTTGTGATGAGTTTCCATGAAAGAAATCGCTCCATTTAGCTGTTTGTTTGTTGGCAGACACATTTCCCATTTCAGGTGTTCAGCTCACCTGCTGTCCTCTGGTTGGTCCAGCTTAGACTTTAGAAATAACTGGAAGTCTGCCAACTGACCGCTCTCTGTTTTACCTGTGATCAGAACCAAATTTTATGCTTCTTGCCAAGAAACCTCTTAGATTATCTGGACAGAAATTGGACTTTGCAGACCTGGAAAATAAAGTGTAACCTTTACTTTTTCTTGCAAAATTACGAAATCTCAGAACAATGGTTCTAAAACTTGACAATATACATTACATTAAAAAGACATCTCATAAAAACTAGACGTGGTTTCACCAGAGATAAGACGACAGCAGGATGTGACCTGTGTGTGTGTGTGTGTGTGTGTGTTCAGGTTCATGGAGTGTGAGCGGCGTTGTGATGAGGATCCTTGTTGTCGTGGTATCGGCTTCGTACGACACACCAAATCACCAGGTAACCGCGGTTTGAATATTTGAACATTTTATTCTTGTTCCCTGACTTTTGATTCGTGAGTTTAGAAGTTTATTAACGATGAAACAGCAGAGAGAGGTTAAGAAATACAGCTAACTAACACACTGGCTTAAAAAAAAAATCTGGTGGATCAGCGATGAAATGATCAGAAAGTTGAGGCATGGATATAAGTAGTTAAACAACAGAAATACAACAAACTAAACTGACCCATAGAATATATTTTTTTTTCTTCCCTTTTTTTATAAACGAAAACATGACCAAAAAAAAAAAATCAATATTTAGGGTTAGAGGTTAGAATGACCATGTTTCACTGTTAAAACGGTTTGATGCTGCTGTTTCGTTCACTGTAATTTATTTTTTGTAATGTGAAACACCGTGTTCCTTTCGTGGTTTGGATTATTATTATTTATTTGAGATGGACAATCACAGTAGAGTTAGAAGTGGAACATAAATTTATGCACAAGGACCAGATGCACCGTTTAGCGTTTGTAGCAAAACGCTAATTTCCAAGCGTTCAACATAAATGAAACCTTCACCACACGTGTGTGCTAGTGTTTGATGTTTTTATACCAAACGTACTGTAACATGCCGGTATTCTGGAAATTATAAGGTTAAGTATAGTTACATTGAATGGTTTAAGTGATATACGTGCACACAAACCATTCATGGGTGAAAACAGTGGTGAATCCGGCTGAATTATAAAAGCCGAAGAGCCAAACAGTCTGGTTGACTAAGAGGAGCTGGACTTCCCATCACTAGATGAGAGCAAAAACTCAGGAAATCAGGTTCAGTCCATCGTTAAAAACTTGTTAAAAGTTAGTGTGCTATCGGGTGAAATGTAGTAATTATAAAAAACATTGATTATTTTGTATATTAACAAACAATCAGTGGAAAAGAAATTTGAAAAAATATTGTTAAGAAAAGAAAATCAACTTCAACGATGGGAACAGAAATCTGCTATGAGTACTGCTGTTGCTACGGCTACTATCACTGTTACTTTTATACCTACTGCTACTGCAGCTACTACAAGAGTAACTGTTACAGCTTCTCCCACCGTCAATACATCACACTTACCGAGTTCTTGACTCGTCTGTTGTTACATGATGAAGTGATACTAATACACGTGTGTATGTGTGTGTGTGTGTAGGCGGTTCAGACGTGGTTTGTCTGTCTCTGATCAGTCTCGGGGTTCAGACCTGCAGTGAAGATGACACCACGACCTGGAAGACTCAGGATTGCAGACCGTCTGCAGTGAAGACCACACCAGACCCCTTCGGCTGGTACCAGAAACCAGGTACCGAGTACACACACGCACACACACAAATACTACATGCACATATAAATAGACACAGAGTATAATCTGAACTGTTTGTGTTTTCAGTGAATCAGTGGAGCTCCTCTCCTGCTCTCTGTCCCCCATTCAACCTGCCACCAACCACAAACAATGGTAAGACTGCTACTACCACGGCTACTGCTACAACTACTGCTACTACTACTGCTACTACTACTGCTACTGCTACAACTACTGCTACTACTACTGCTACTACTGCTACTACTGCTACTACTACTGCTACTGCTACTACTACTACTACTACTGCTACTACTGCTACTGCTACTACTGCTACCGACACTACTAATAAATGTACCTGCATATTTGCGTCTCAGTGTCTCTGGACGAGTGGCGTCTCCTCTCTGACTCGTCAGTCCTGGTTGACCCATCTGTCTCTATGTATGACGTCATCCACATAAGCCGTGACATCACCACCGACCGGGACAAGACCAGGGACTGGTGTCTCCATGGTAACTGCAACAACAGCGGCTTATATTAAGATTCAGGATTTATTATCAGTGTTGAGTTTCAAGTGGCCGACCCTGACGTCCCTTTGTTCACTTCCTGTCAGCCTGCCAGGAGGCGGAGTCTTGTGTCGCCGTGTCACTCAGTGAGGCGGCGTCCGCCACTCGCTGTGTCCTCTACCCCGACACCACAGCTTGTGGGCTAAGCTCCGCCCCTGGCTCCTCCAGACCCGCCTCCTCCTGCAGGCTGGTCGTCAGGGAGCCCGCCCCTCAGGTGTACCTGAGGACAGGTGAGCCAATCAGCCAGTCACGGCAGAGAGTAATCACTGTCACTTACAGATTGAAGGGTCGAGTTCCGCCGTGCTCACCCGACTGTCTTTGTGTTTCTTCAGAGCGGTTGCCGTTGGCTACCACCGTCTCCATCCCGGGTCGCGGAATCCTGCAGGGTGTTGCCGTGGAAACGGCCCTGGGCTCAGACCGGACGAAGGTCATTCAGTTTCTGGGAGTCCCGTACGCCCGTCCACCGGTAGGATCGCTCCGCTTTGAGGAAGCTCAACCAGCCGATTGGACGGGAACCTGGGATGCCACCAAACCACGGTAACCACCTGTCTGACTGATACACCACCTGTCTGTATCATCTACCTGTCTGACTGTAGTGGAACAAAGGCCACACTTTGGATTTAGATTTGCACTCTTTGTAGGGCACCGTTTTATATTTCATATAAGGGGGGAGAAAAAAAATCGATAAAACCAATGAATCAGTCTTTAATCGTCGTTAAGCTCTCAGCTCAGGGATCTCATGTTTCCACCTTGAAAGAAAGAAATACCAGACAGGACTTGAGGATAAATGAGGATATTTACTGTAGCTAAATACCCATCAAAACAGATGAATGAAATTGATCACTTTGTTGACGACAGCGAACGGAAGTGTGTGAATTAGGATTATCAGAGATAACGCTGGGAGAATGAATAACTTCTCTAGGGCATGAAAATGAATAATTCGGAGTACTATCCGACATCAGCTCTTATCATAGGTGAAGTTTAGCTTACTCTGTGGCGCCGGGTCAGAGCTGCCCCCTTCCGGTTGGATCCGCGGGCGTTTCGGTGCCACCTGCAGCCTCCCTGCGATGCGATGCTCCCTGGACGCAGGGGCGTCGGGGCGACAAAAACTTCCAAAATACTGTCAGAAAGAGTGACATTCACTCATGGTGATCATAATCCAGACCTACGCAGGACTTGAACGTGTGTTGTTGAGTGTTGTCACTGGATACTTCTTCCTTCAGTCCCAGTTGTGTCCAGCCTGGTGACGTAGGGTCTGCAGCCTCCAGCGAGGACTGTCTCTACCTCAACATCTTCACTCCTGCTGCCCTGGTGAGTCCTCACAACCTCCTACTCCTCTGGTCTCACCGGGGTCGTTTCCTGGACGTGCCTTAGGGCTGCAGAAATATGTAAAACCTGGAGGTGCCTCGAACGAGTTGAAATTTAAAAACTTTATGCATCCTCTCTCCTTAGTAGTAGATTTAAGGAGTGGAAAAATCTATAATTGACTATATCAAATATTGAAAAATAGCATTACCTGGATGTATCAAAGGGACCTCTGAGTAAACTCAGCTCACCTGTTGACGTTTGTGTGTCAGAGGGGGCATGTCCCAGTCCTGGTCTTCTTCTTCAACCCTTCAACCAATCAGAACCCAGGACTGCTGGATGGCTCCACCCTTGCTGCTGTGGGTAATATCGTCGTGGTAACGGCAAACTACCGGACCGCGGCGCTGGGGTTCCTGAGCACAGGTGAATAAAACACACACACGAGAGGTAAATGCATACACACAGCTTCCTGAAGGACCTACCTCCACACTCGTGTCTTGTCTCCAGGTGAGTCTGGTCTCCGTGGTAACTACGGGCTTTCAGACCAGGAGGCGGTGCTTCACTGGGTCAACAACCACATCTCACTGGTGGGCGGAGACAACAAGAGAGTGACGGTGGGGGGGGAGCGTCGTGGTGCTGACATCGCCAGCCTTCACCTCCTCTCCTCCTCCTCATCTCCTCCTCTGTTCCAGCGCATGATGCTGATGGTGAGAAATATCCGATAATCAATCGGCCTTCTCTTCCCCCAATTCAGGTTTTCTATTAAGTCGTTAACTTTTCCAGGAGATATCAATAAGTCTCAATGCAGCACAAGACAACACGGTACAGTAGGTCAGTGGAGAACAGGTAAGAGACCAAAACAAATCTGGGCACATGCAGTAGCTAATCCACGTAAAATAAGTCAAGCCAATAAAATTAATCTGGCGGCTATTTTTCTGATCAATCGTTTTGTCTATGAAACATCAAAAAAAACAAACAAACTCAAAACATTGGAGCTTCGCAGAACCGACCGTGGCGGCTTCAGATGTTTTGTTCGACCACCAGTCCAAACACCCAGTGTCCCCAGTGCACACATCAGGTTCATTATTTATTCAGAAACCAACCATTGCTCTACCGCTGAAACGATAAGTCAGTTAGTTTTCTGCAAATTTATTTGACAGAAAATTAATTGGACACAATTCAGTTTTTCAAGTAAATGTGCTAAAAATTCACCGGAACCAGCTTCTGAAATGTGAATATCTGCTGGTTTATCTGGTGAACTCAACATTTGGGGTCTTTGCCTATTGGTCAGACAAAAAAAAAGCAAATTGAATATGGTAGCTCAGGCTTCAGGGAATAACAAAGGCCGATTATTCACTGATCAATCAATGGATTATGAAAGAAATTAACTGTCTGATGTATTGACAATGAAGATAACTGTGGGTTACAGCCTGACAGTTTTCCTGTGATGGAGTGATACAACCTTGCTGGGGTTTTCTGTCTGTTCATCACTGACACACAGGAAAGTAAAGCAATTTGATAAAACACAAATGAGCAACAAATATAAACTGAAGCAAGATGGAGGACGGAGGACCTGACATATTTGATCTTCTACTTCAGTGGAGCAAATTATTATTTTTTTTTTGTGACTAATAGTTATATAGACCCACATGATGTGAGTTGAACCCGGGGCTTTAGAAGACCTGGGCAGTTGCCTGCTTCGATAGCAGGTAACAGCAGTGGCAGTTACTAATGTTTTGTAGCAGCAGTCGTACTAGTTGGAATTGGTAAAACAGACTCTGTCAGTAGTTTAATTTCCCACCAGTCCGTGTGTCAAGGTACTTACCAGCATCTGTGGCTTTAGATTGATCAGACTACTCCGGATTCTTTCAGATTTTGCAGAAGAAACGGCAGTTTGGATTTAAACAGCTGGTTCAGGTGATCTATATTTACTTCGTGCTTCTTCTTCTTCTTTCCACAGGGCGGTTCTGTGTTTTCTCCGTCACTGGTTCAGACTCCCTCCAGCTCCAGACGTCAGGCGGTCGATCTGGCCAAAGAGCTCGGCTGTGTGACCTCTGACCTCACCGCCTGCCTCAGAGCGACGCCCGTTCACGAGCTCAACGCCGCTCAGACCAAGGTAGGCTTTCAAAACCGGGACGGTTCATCCCGATCAAAGTCCAGGTTTCTACTCATCTCACCTGTCCTCTGCACGGGTCTGTTGCAGCTGTTGGCGGTCAGCGGTCCGTTCCAGTCCTGGTCTCCGGTCCGTCAGTCGGTGTCCCGGTCCTCCTTCCACAGAGTCGATCTGCTGCTGGGAACATCAGAGCACGACGGCCTGATCAGCCGAGCTCGCCGAGTAAAGGTCAGAGGTCACAGAATTTCACGCGAACAAAAAAGAACATAGATCTGAAATAAAAAAATATTTCCACGATAAGACACAGTTTGAATTAGCAGTGAATAAAAAGAAATGTTTTTTTGACTTTGTTTTAAAAATTGTTTAAAAATTGGGCTTAGGTACAATGAAGGAAAATATATTTTTTAAACAGTGTTTTCAAACCTTAAGCTTGTAGATTCATTCTTGACCTTATAATTAATAGTTTGAGCAAAAATAAAAAAAATGACTTCGAGGTCCACTTATTAATTTCATCTGGAGCTTTGAGTCATGACGTGACATAAAGTAACAATGAAAAATGTCAAAGAAAAAAATGGTTTCAAATTTCAAGGACATGAGGCCAAATTCACCCTCTAAAGAGAGTAAAAATCCATCAGCCAATCAGAGCAGGAGAGTTTTAGGTATTTTGATCCTTTAACAACCACAAAAGAAACGCTCAGTGGCCAACATGTCGGGACTCATTTGTTGTCGTGAAATATTTATAGTATGTGCTTTCATTTAGCTGCTGTGAAAAGTGAATGCTGCATTACGATCTCTTTAATTACTAGAATAACAATTTCCTGTGTTTAATTCTAAATTCCAGATTCAAATTCTTGACGCTTTGCTTCAAGTTTATAGGAAAACTGTTGGGTTTATTAATCCGCTTCCACCCATTTCCACGCTAACTTCGTTTTCTCCCACATGACTCCCCAGGAAATCCATACTAGTCGCTGTTGTACTGTTCATATGAAAGTAATCGTCCGCTGAGCTGTATTATTAACTGTGTGCTCAGGACTTTGAGGCTCTTCAGGGTCGAGCCGATGGCAAAACGGCGTTTTATGAGGCGCTGAGTCGCTCACTGGGCGGCGAGAAAGGAAATGACCTGCTGAAGGAGGCGGCCTCCTGGTTCTACTCTCTGGATCACGGTCCCTCGCCTGCTGGATACAACCTGTTCTCCAGAGCGCTCAACAATGCCACCAGGTCAGGAACACCTGTTGATGTAGGATCAGTCCTGCCGAAGCATTTACATTCCTGCTAGGACCAGGTGTTGACAAGATACTCGAGTTTTTGAATTTTCTACAAACCCTTTTTTTTTTTCCATCAAACAAAACAGGACAAAGTTGTCAATTGTTCAATATTTCTAAACACAACCAGCCGTAAAAGAACTTTTCCAAAATACAATACAGATTAAAAACTGGTGAAAAGACGATTTAATTGAGGAGTGAGATAAATATTTGATACTGACTGTCTGCATTAGCTTCAGACACATTTCAGTACTAAAAACACCAGCTCCGATCAACACACACTAACTAGACATAATGAATAAACTCTGCCTCTTTGTGTCCTTTGCAGAGATCTGTTCATCGTCTGTCCCAGTCTACGGATGGCTAGCCACTGGGCTAACAGCAAAGCTAACGTCTTCCTGTATCACCAGCCTGCTGCCGGCGCTCACAGCAGGTACCTGACAGTTCAACTACTCTCTTTCTGAGCGTGAGAGGACCAGGGTCAGGGTCAGCCTAGTGTCTGGTTCAGCACAGAGTGTTTTTATTTCATCCAAAATAGTCAAACAAAGTATTTCACAATATCTGCAACGGCAGTGATGTATTACCAAAAGACTGCATCAGAAATGTCGACGTCATCGCCGCCGTGTGAGTTAATATCCCCAAACACTGAATGTTGGCTCATCACAGAGGTAGAAAGCGGCATGAAATGAAAATACTCAAGTAAAAGTACTTGTTCTTAGTTACATTCCACCACTGGAATATTGTATCCACAGCTCGTCCACTTTCTAACTTGGACACTTGAAACGGTTTCGTGTCCACAAGTTATTTCCTGTTGGAGCCGGTGTGATATTTTATTTGTGAGCTGCAGCTTCAGTTTTGTGTTGTTGACCGTCCCGCTTAGTTCTGATCAAAGGTTTGGTCCGGTTTTGTCTGCAGGGCCGACTTGTCTGTTCCTCTGGACGTTCAGTTTCTGTTCGGGACTCCTCGTCATCCAATCAGCTCTCAGCGTTTCACCTCCTCTGATCGACGCCTCTCTCTGGCCATGATGACCTACGTCTCCAGCTTCGTCAGGACGGGGTGAGTCGAAACACAAGGACAGGAGACACTTTGACCCGCGTCCTGTTGGAAAGCTTCCCTGAGATCCCGCTAAGCGTCACTGAAGCCTTTTCTCCGGTAGAAGTGAAACATGAAATCACTGATGTGGGTTTGGGTGTCGCTGTATCTTGTCCCTCAGCCACAGACTCTCACTCTCTCAGACTGTTGAGGGTCAGAATTGTTTTCTCTGAGAGTTCACATCTGTCAGACTTTTAATCTTCCTGAGCTCATCATCGGTGTCGGCTGTGATTCTCGGCGGTGAAGACGTTGGGAAACGCTGCAAACGCCTTTTCACTCGTCATGAATCTGTTTGAAACAGAAACTCCTGCAGGTTGACCTGGACTGGTCAAACACTGCTAGTGCTGACGGACTCTGAAGGACTCACTATAAACAGACTGAAATCACTCGCTAGCTTAGCCGGACGGGAGAGATAATTAATTTCATTTTCGCTGCTTTTTCTCAGGAACCCGAACCTGTCCCGAGTGTGGGGGGAGTCGGTTCTGCCCCGCTGGCAGCCAGTCCAGTCCTCTGAGGCCCCGCCCACCTACCTGGAGCTAAGCCCCGCCCTCGTCCAGCGGCAGGGTCTGAGTCAGAGATCCTGCTCTTTCTGGAGCCACCTGGGAAGCAGACTGACCGGTCTGACAGGTGACTCTACTGTGTTCTACTGCATTTGGCGTCAAGTAAATCAACTGTCCTCTACTTGGTTTTACTTGTCTTCTATTCTACTCTGTTTAACTGTATCTTTCTCAGTTTTACTTCACAGTAGAAAAGACTGGAGTGATCTACTCTGCTCTACTCTACTGTCACCTACTCCATCTGTTAAACCTTTCATTAACTCCATTCTGCTCTTTATGCTGTGTCCTAATCTACTCTTCAGTCAATCTGCTTATGGCTTACTCCATTCTGTTCTACTGTAATGTGGTTAACTCTATTATTGTCTACTGTATTCTGCACTCAGAGTGTGACACTAGGGTCTAATAGGTTCAATAAGAACGGAGCAGAGCCTAGTGCAGTACAGTGAATTATGCCTTGGTGAGCTAGTCTCGCCTCACTGTCTTGCCCATCGTGCAGCGCCGCATAAGAGGAACAAAATCGATGCTGCACGTTGTTCCCATAAACCTTAGAAAAAGCAAAACAATAAACGTTCCCGGCTTTTTACGCACCAACGTCCAGAACTTCGCACCGGAAAAGGCGCGAGAATTAGAGCCTGCACCAGGGTGTCGTGTTTCCGTCCCTGCTGATCGGAGCTGGAGCCGACAGACACCCGCAAACACTGTAGAGTCATCTGACCCGGTAACGAACGCCGATTCTTCAAGACGAAAGCCGGTAGAGTTGAGGACCATAGAGAATAACAGAGTTGACCCTATCAAGGTAACACTTGACTTCAGGTCTCCTTATTTATCCTGTATAATCAGCTTAGAGAAATGTAACAAATGGTTCATAACCAACTATAATGCAGCTGTTTCAGTGATTGTTCTACATTTCTTATGTTCATCCAGCAGCCTCCACTGACCAGCGTCCACTGGAGGAGTTAGAGCCGGTAACAGAGGCACTAACAAATACTGAGATCTGATCACAGCTGCGTTAGAGTCTGGTAGAAACCAGCTGTTGTGTCTTTATATAACGATTATACAGATAAACAAAAGTGTTACCAATAATACAACATGAAACCCTGGAGTAAACTAGAGTAGAGGAGAAGTGAGTGTTTAACTCTATTGAATCTGGTGTTTTCTCTCCAGATGAGTCGGGGGCGGAGCCTGTCCCACCTGTTGATCCCTGAGGTCCCAGTGGCTGCACCATCCAGCCAATCATAGACTGAGAAAGACATCACAGCTTCCAGATTCGATTCGATTCAAAGAGTGAAGAAAAAAACAGCCTGTTTCTGTTGATCGATTCTGTTCTAAATAATCAATAAAAAGCATTTTAAACTCCCTGCTGTCTCTGGGATCAATCTCTGACTGTGCTGAAGTGAATGAGAAAACCTCAGACTTCTCTCCACAAATACAAAGTCAGGACAGTTTTAAATCCGTTCAGCTCTCCGGGGGCAAACGCCACATCAATAGGCCTGATTCACCAAACGTGCCGACCACCGATTTGTTGTTACGCCACTGAAGGAATGTTATCGGCTCATCTGCAGGTTTTTAAAAGCACTGAATTAGGTTCCCTTAACAAAAGGGCCTCACCAGAGTCCATCCAACAATTTTCTGCTGTGACCTAATGTCCAGGTCAAATCAACTGATTCATTACATTACTGGAAATGATTGTTACATTCAGCTGGGAAGTGCGGAATAACGTGACATAAACGTCAATAACTTCATAGATAACTGTAGCCTTCTCTCTCTGGCCGGTGTGACTGAAAAAGGTCTTTAAAAAGTCTTACATTTAACTTGATGAACCTGCAGAAACCCTGAGCTGTCATCATGTCTACATGGTCGTAGTGACGGGGAAACGAAGCTTTCTGAAGCCTCTGATACAGTCACCTGCCGGCCAGATCCTTGGTATTATTGGACGGATGCATTAAATCCGAAGCCGAGATCACACAGTCAGTCAGTGGTGTAACTTGTATAATAAAGTCTGATGCCTTTTAAGCAGAGTCAGTTCTGTTTTTAAAAACCGAGGCAGACTGGGAGGAGCATCCTGCATCTTAAGACCAGCTGACGCCTCTCCGAGACCAGTGTGACGTCACGAGGCCCCGTTAGGGAGTTTGTCTGTTTAGAGCGTGACATCTCCACAAGCTCACGGTGACGACGACAAAGAAAAGTCCCGGACAAATTAAACCTTTCACCCCAGAGTTCATCCTGAGGGGAACATGAACATTTCATCACAGTCCATCCGACAGTTACTGAGACGCTGTCGTCTGAATGACAAGTGGTTGATGATGAGTATTTGAACATCATCAAATCTCCGCATACAAATGTCTCATGAATGAAGTCTGTTGACTTACATAGAAGACAGGTGTGTCGGGGAGTGTTTACCTTGTATGACAGGTGTCTCAGCCAATCACAGGTGGATGTCTTGTACCTCTGCTCCTTCCAGACTCCAGCTTCTTATCATCTAAAGTAAATCACATGAGTCAACGTGTGAGCTCACACAACCACATGACAAATAACAGATCTGAAGGTACATTCCACCAGTTTTCCATATAAAGTTCAGTCTACTGGTCCTGATTGGTCCTCAGCCAAAACTGTTGTACGTCACCTGGACTCTTCCTCCTCGGTCTCTTCTCCAGGGAACTGCGTCTCCCCCATCATACGACTTCAAAGATTACCCCCTCCCAAGCCGTGAAAGAAAACGGGCTGTTTTAGAGGGAAGGGATGAACGACGGGTTTTTCCCTGCACCATTTTACTGGTGGAGCTGCTTTTAACTTCGTCATAGACAGGGAGGGAGTTTAGTCCACTGGTTCCCAACCCGGGGGTCGGGCCCCTCCAGGGGGTCACCAGGTGAATCTGAGTGCATGTCAGATGATTCACTGATCTGTGAAGTCAGTTTTTGACTTCTCACTAAAACTGGATTCTGGTGAAACAGATCATTTTACCTCTTAAAGCCTTGAACAGTTTAGAGGAGAATTGTCTCTAAAGACTCAGAGAGTCACACTACTGTCACACCTGCACACTTTTTTTTAAGCAAGGTCACCAGTTGTGCAACAATTAGACGATTAATCGATCGACAAAAAATTAACCAAACTATAATTGATTAATTGTTTAAAGCAAAATTAGCAGCAATTATTTGCTGCTTTTCTTTGTCAAACGTGATAATGAGCTGATGGTTGGGCAAATCAAGACACTTGAGGAAACCCCCTTGGATTGTGGGAAATTATAAAGGAGCTTTTTGCACTATTTTCTGGCATTTCATGGACAAATTAAATAATCGAATAATTGAGAAAACAATCAGAAGATTCATTAATACTGAAAATACTTTTAAGTTGCAGCCTTAGTCATAACCCAAGTTATGAAACCACAACTTCAATCTCTAACAAAGCTCTGGGTTTTATTTTATGTTTTTATGCTGAATGTTAATCTGACAAGTAAAAGTTACTCCAGCTGATGAATGTAGTGGAGTAGAAGTATTAAGTAGCATAGAAATACTCAAGTAAAGTACAACTTCCTTTAAGTTGTACTTAGGTACAGTACTTGAGTAAAAGTACTTAGTTACTTTCCACCACTTGAAACGGGGTTGAACATTTTTGACAATTGTTTTGACATTTCATAGACTCAATAATTAAAAATATTCGACTGGTTGAACAGTATGAAAGCAGCCATATGCAAATCATATGAAAATACCAATGTTCCTTTCACCTGCCAGTACAAATGGTAGGATCAGTAGGTCCTTTTCTTTCTGTCTTTTTTCTCACACGTTTTCCGATTATTAAACATCCTGGACACAGCTGGATGAGGTGGACGAACAGGTGTTCTTTCTGCGGGTATCTTTAAGATAAAAGGTAGAAGCAGGAAACAGGTTTTAAAACCGATCCAGGAAACCGTACCTGAGCCCTAAACATCCAATCTGTGACCACAGAGCGGAGCCCTGTGCCTGCTGATAAAAACCCAGGGGATCCTGGGATTGAGCCAGCCCCTCCCTCCCTCCTCCACCTGGGTGCAGGTGAGGCAGGTGTATAAAGGAGCCTTTCTCTGGATGGAAACAGACTCCAGCAGCCACTCACACTGAGATCTTTGTCACAAACTTTCGGATTTCCTGCAGAAAGATGGAGACGCTGCTCACTCTCGCCATCGCTCTTACCTTAACCACCTCAGGTAAGAAAAATGCTCTCAGCTCACCTTTACCTGTACTTACCTTTATTACTTTTTACTGACGGTTTGTTTCACTGAGGCTCAAAGAGGAATGAAAAATGAATATCTAGATGACAAAAGGAACTAGAAACAGCTCCAACTAAAGACGTCAGAGAGAGAGAGAGATGGTATCGTTCAGCTTCTAGACTGGAGGAAAGAAAAGCCTGAGGAGGGACTTTACCCCCCCAGGGGGTAAAGTTGCTTACATCTACTGCTTCCATCTACAATCTCTTCTTTATGGCTGCATCCAATGATTGTTTTCATTATTTATTTATCTGCTGATTCATATCTTCAGTAATTGATCAATTGTTGAGAAAAAAGAATTTCCAACATCTAAGGTGACGTCTTCAATTGTCTTGCCTGATCTGACCAAGAGTCATATTATAATATTCAGTTTACCACCACAGTAGACGATGGCTGCGATGAGTAATCATTACCATTATTGATTAATGATTAATGATTATTGACTGGTGCTGCTCAATACCCATATATGGATTATGAAACCTGTTGCAGATTAATTTTCTGTTGTTGAACCAGTGATCACAATCTTCTTCTCTTTAAATCAGTGTCCATGACAACCATTTCATCGCCAGTTACCGGCGGTCGAGATTTTTCTACACATCCTGTATCCGTGACAACTGACCAGATGGTCAGCTCGACCAGTGCAACCACCAAGAAAGAAACCAATCCCACCAGTGAGCGCACAACAGCACACGGATCCGCCACCAGTCTGTCCAGTGTCACCCCCACAAGGGACACACTTCCCACCAGTGAGCGCACAACGGCACACGGATCCGCCACCAGTCTGCCCAGTGTCACCCCCACAAGGGACACACTTCCCACCAGTGAGCGCACAACGGCACACGGATCCGCCACCAGTCTGCCCAGTGTCACCCCCACAAGGGAAACAGGTCTCACCAGTGAGCGCACAACGGCACACGGATCCGCCACCAGTCTGCCCAGTGTCACCCCCACAAGGGAAACAGGTCTCACCAGTGAGCGCACAACGGCACACGGATCCGCCACCAGTCTGCCCAGTGTCACCCCCACAAGGGAAACACGTCCCACCAGTGAGCGCACAACGGCACACGGATCCGCCACCAGTCTGCCCAGTGTCACCCCCACAAGGGAAACACGACCCACCAGTGAGCGCACAACAGCACACGGATCCGCCACCAGTCTGCCCAGTGTCACCCCCACAAGGGAAACAGGTCCCACCAGTGAGCGCACAACGGCACACGGATCCGCCACCAGTCTGCCCAGTGTCACCCCCACAAGGGAAACCAGTAACCACACACCACCACCAGGGTCCAATGTAACCATTGAAACCAGTCACTCTGTCAGCTCCACCAGCAGAGAAACAAGTTCCATGTCTGACCACATATCAGCGTCACCTGAACCCCATGTGAACGCCACAACTGGTCCCGGGGTCACCCAGTCCGGTCCCAGTCCCACCACTAACACAGCAGCAGCAACACATGGACCCCACAGCACAACAACAATGCCCAGTGTTACCATGACTACCACCTCTCCAAACAGTACTGAACACCACACTACAAACAATTCTGTAACCACGACAACAGGTACCGCAAACACTGCACACGCTGCAACCGGTTCCATGACACCAACCACGGGCTCCATGGCAACAAGGACGGGGACTACAACAGCCAGCAGCTCGTCTGTTTCTGTTTCCCCGAATGAATCATCCAAGAGTACGACCCCCAGAACGACCCCACCCGCTTCCGGCGGTGGGGTACCCGGATGGGGGATAGCTCTGCTGGTTCTGGCAGCTGTGGTTCTGCTGGTGCTGATGCTGCTGCTGATAGC
Organism: Xiphias gladius; assembly: GCF_016859285.1. Lineage (NCBI taxonomy): Eukaryota > Metazoa > Chordata > Actinopteri > Istiophoriformes > Xiphiidae > Xiphias > Xiphias gladius. The sequence goes on from NC_053421.1 coordinate 29,754,627, forward strand.
ACTGGTGAGCGCACGCACAAACACGTACACACACAAGTAAAGAAAGATACGAGCAATTGATTGATTAAAAACGCCGACTGACTTCACTGATTCCTCTGGGATCTATGGTTTGTGAGCGGACGGGTGGAAAAATCATGGATGCTGATGCGAAGGCTTCTAAAAACGTCGTATTGGCCTGAATTTAAGATGTACTTTTTTTCTGCAAACTCCATTTGAAAAAGTGGGGGTTGTATTAGGGCTGAGAAATGAATCAAAAAGTTAACAAAACTGACATTATGACTTCCAAACCAACCTAATACTTCCCACGGGCTGCCACCTTCCTTGAAACTACAAAAACTAATCTAACAGGCCTAAGTCAGTCACAACCAGTCAGTCGGCAGTGTGGATTAATTTCCTTTGGCATTATTACACCAGCAGCTGTAAGTGATGAAATTAACTGCGTCCAGACTAACTCCCATAGAAATATATTCAAATGGTGTAGAAACTGCAGCCGGGGGGTGCAGATGAGAAAGAGTTGGTACAAAAAAACTTCACCCTGAGAAGTAAAGCAGTCTCCCCTGTGTCAGACAGGGAAGTCAGAAAGTAAAGAGACAGACATTGTTGGTTTGGTTCTGGTCATGAGATTTGTTGACGATAAAAAGGTGAGTCTACAAAGAAACAGCTTCAGGCGCAATTTTCATTCCTCCACACATTTGACAAATACAGATACACCTCTATTTTGTGTGCTGTAGATAAGCATGATAAATTTTACCCCCCCCGGTCAAAATTTTTGTTACTGTGAATACTTAAGCGAGCAAAACATAACATGATTTCAAAAAGGCATCAAGTTAAAGATGATACATTTCTTTAATATTTTAAGCAAGATTATTTTTCATTTCCATTCTTTACAGTTTCAAATTAATAAAAAAGGAAAAAAGCCCAAAACAAAAATTCAGGCCCCCTGCATGGCCAGTACTTAGTAACCCCTCCTTTTGCAAGTATCACGGCTTGTAAACGTTTTTCGTAGCAGCTAAGAGTCTTTCAGTTCTGGTTTGGTGGACTTTCGCCCATTCTTCCTGCTAAAGGCTTCTAGTTCTGTGAGATTCCGGGTCCGTCTTGCCTGCACTGCTCTTTTGAGGTCTATCCACAGATTTTCCATGATGTTTAGGTCGGGGGACTGTGAGGGCCATGGTAAAACCATCAGGTTAGGCCTCTTGAGGTAGTCCATGGTGGATTTTGAGGTGTGTTTAGGATCATTGTCCTGTTAGAGAAGCCTCCTCTTTTCATCTCCAGATTTTGATGTTTGCTCCCAGTATTTGCTGGTATTTAATTGAAAATCCATTCTTCCCTCTACCATTGAAATGTTCCCTGTGCCACTGGCTGCAACACAAGCCCAAAGCTTGATCCATCCACCCCCGTGCTGAACAGTTAGAGAGGTGTTCTCGTCTTGAAATTTTTTTCTCCAAATATATCTTTGGTCATTGTGGTCAAAAAGTTCTATTTTAACTTCATCAGTCCACAGAACTTATTTTTCCAAAATGCATCAGGCTTGTTGAGATGTCTTTTTGCCAACTTCTGATGCTGAATTTAGTGGTGAAGACGCAGGAAAGGTTTTATTCCGATGACCCCTCCATGAAGGTCATATCTGGGCAGGTGTTGCTTCCTGATGGTGTTTTCCAGTCAAAGGGGCGTTTTGAATTGTCTTTCTAGCAATCCTGCAAGCAGTTCTCTCGGAAAGATTTCTTTATCTGTTCCTGTTAACTGCCGTTTCTCAATTATGTGACAAACTGAGGAGACTGTTTCCTGAAAACACTTTGCTATCTTCTCCTGCTTTGTGGGCATCAGTTAACTTCTTTTTCAGAGCTAAGCAGCTGGTTAGAGGAGCCCACGGCTGCTGATTGTCGGGACAAGGTTTGAGGAGCCAGAGTATTTATAAAGCTTTGACATTTGCATCACTTGACCTTCCCCAACGATGAATGTGAACAAGCCACAGCCCAAACAAGCTAATTAAGGTCTGAGACCTTGGTAAACGTTATCTGAGAGCTCAAATCTCTTGGGGGACCAAACGTTTGTATGGTGCTCCTTCTATTTTTTTCACTCTAAAATTGTACAAAAACAAAATGAATACACTAATCTTGCTTAAAATGTAAAAAAGAATGATTCACCTTTACCTTCATGGCTTTTCGAGATCGGTTCTTCCTCTACTCACTTAACTATTCACAGTAGCAGAAGTTTTGACCTGGGGGGCCCAAACTTTTTTTTCATGTCACTGTATGTATGTGAACACAACCTAAAGTGTACTTCTTAAATCTAAAGTCTATTTTCTTCCGTTTTAGTGCTTAACTACAGTGATTCTGTGTTGGGCTCTGATTGCTGCCAAATTGCAGGTGACTTACACCCAGTACTGTACCTCAACGCCTCCTGTGTAAACACAGACGGAGGACTTAAGCTGCTGCTGCTTTCACTACACTAGCTGCGTAGAAAAAGTCAATGTTCAACAACTAAAGCTACGGCCAGGAAATTCCCCTTTAGTTATTTGATATTTGCTCGACTTAGTTTCATCCCAGGGACCGTCGCCAATATTACAGTATCACTGTGTCAAAGTGCAGCTTGTGCGCATTGATTGTATAGTCTTTATTGGATTACAATATAATCAACAAAACTCTGAAATAAAAACGATGGAAGAAGAATGTGAACTATACAGGATTTGCAGGTAAAAATCTAAACAAAACCCACTGGTGTAGTCCTTTAAGATCCTGTATGCTAAATCATTAGCAATCAGGCCAGATAGAGTTATCAACCACAGACACAGAAATTAAATACTTTTGATGAGGATTAATGGGCCGCATTCCCAAGGTCATTGTGGTCTTAGATATGCGTCTTTAAAAGAGTGTCTCGTCATACAGCTAACAATGTTTATGCTTCTCCTCTCCAGCTTGTGTGGTGCTGCTGCTTTAGGGGGCGCAATAACGGCTTCAGTCCCTACGACCACCTGACCAACAGAGACGATATCCCTCTGTACACCACCCACAGCCGCTTTGAAGGGCCCAACGGGAGACCATCCGTAAGTCACTCAGTACACACCTTTGTGAGGATGTAGGCAGCTGTGTGGACAGGACATCAAAACGCCGACGTCCTCTCAAAGACACGTCGCAACCCAAACGTCCTCGCAAGGACAGCGATCTGTCAAGAGCCGGTCAAATAACGACACTACTGTAGCCAAAAGGATAGTGGTCTGCCGGGAAGTGGTCCTCACGAGGACATAAGGCGACGCTAATGTCCTCACAAGGACACATCGCAACCCAAATGTCCTCACAAGGACAGCGGTTTATCAGGAGCTGGTCCTCACAAATACAGCCATACCGAACACACACAGAGCAGAGTGTGCGTCGGTTGTGTCTTTGTGTTTTGTAATGCAACACCTGGGAAAGCTTCTCTTCCCTGCAGCAGGACAGAGTTCATTCATTGACACTGATGCAGTCACCTTCTACTAGAACCAGCAGAATAAACTGCAGCTCCAATACTAGGCGTAAATCTCAAAGGTCTGCAGGGAGCAGTTCGCGTGTACAAGACCGGGAGGTCGGTTATTATAATGAAAATCCTTACTTAGGACATAGAATAAACACTGGACACCAGAAGTCTCCCAGCGCTTTGTATTTGTCGCAGAGCTGCTGAGTTGTACTGCATTCGATATCTTTAGCAGCCCTGCACTTGAGGTGTCTCGTACATGGTGGGACGGACACGAAATGGGTTGGTATCGGAGGTTACTGTAGTAGTTACTCAACTGTTTGAACTTCAGTGAGTCACAGTAAACATTTACACAGGGAACGTGGAGACATAATGGTAACACCTACCTGTAATGTGATTAATGTGACTGTGACAACAGGGGAATGGACAAAACAACAAAAGGTGCACGTTTTCACTGACTTTAGTGGTAAAAGCAGCACTTTACTTTAGCTTTTGTGCTTATACCAGACCGCACAAACTAAGTGAATCGTGACTGTCAGTCAGAGCGTAGATGTGTTGGTAACACTTTTCTGTTACTAATTTCTTCTCTCTTTTTTTTTAACTCTTAATGACATGTAACTATAGAACCTTTCCTAACAATAGTTATGTTATTAACTGTTAACTGTTGTCTCGTTGTTATTAGTGATGCATAAAATACGTCCAGCGTCGAGTTACACCTTAGTTTCTTTCTTACCGACTTTCCGTTTGTGCTGATCTGGTCTTTTTGCTGCAGTGTTTCTGCACTGGTAGCACTTTTCTAATCTTAACTTTTAATAACTGTTATCTGACTATTATCTTAATAACTATTAGTTGCACTTTAGTGTCTTATTGACATAAGTAACACATTAGTACCTTTGTGACATATGCGACTCCTACATTAGCCTCTAAAATTAATATGTTAGTAATATAAGTAACATCGTATGTGCACTAAATAAAAGACTGTAGTAACTTGTCTGTATAATTTTGATAACTTTACATGTATCATTAGTTTCTTGTTAGTAAACCTTCTGATAACTGTTACCATCTATGTAGGTGGCGCTTTTTACATCAAACGTTATGTGAATATTTACCTGAAACGCATCGCTTCCTGAGTTGCAGGAAAGTGCTACAGAAGTCACAAAAGTCGGCAGCGACACTCTGTCCGTCCAATGTTTTGAACAGCTAATGGACAGGTTATGACGAGAGAAGAGGAACATAGCTTTACTAAGCATTATTTAGTGAACTGAACAGAGTTTTCAATCAGCAGTCTGACATTTTGGGAAATCAACATCTTTTTCACATGAGAAGATGGATATCAGTTTCATTCCTTTGAAACAGGAACAGATCCAGGACATGTTTAGCCTCACTAAGCACAAAGACTTCCACTGGGGGAAACAGCTAGCCCTGCTCCACCAGAGAGAAAAACTAAAAACATAACTTTAAAACAACTCCGAAGGCTAAAGCCTCTTTTCTGAACATGTAAATAATAATCCTGCCCTCAACGCTCATCCGTAAATTTGATCTTTTCCAGGAAGAAATGAACAACCCGATGACGAGCCGGAGAGGGATGTACACGGTCAACAGTGACACTTGATGGCCCATTGACTGACTGAAACAAGACCAACAATGAACAAAATCATAAAAAGACTCCAAACAGGCTTTTTAAAAAAGAATTGCGGGCTGTTTTGAACATCTGGCATAATTACTGTTTATCTCGTTATATATTATTTTCTGTCTCCGAAGCACCGAGGAGCTCCGTACTTTAAAAAAAGCAAATAAACAATGACAACAATTTACTGTAAGGAAGATGCTACAACCGACACCATTCTTATTGTAAAAGATTTACTTTTTAAAATCCTTATATAGCGCTTGTTATATTTCCATTATCGTAAAAACTTGTCTAATGAATTGCTTGATGTACTACATTCACTTTTGTTACCATTATATTGAATATATTGGTATTTTTGTTTCATTACCAGTGTTTTCTATTACATATTTTATCTCTATCTATCTGATAGACAGATATCAGAATTATGCTGACTGTTAAACATTTTAATTGAAAAAAAAATCCTATCGCTGACTTGACTCTGTGTTTGACTGAAAAGTTACTTTGGTGACAACTATTATTTTTTCTCTGTTCAAGATTATTGTCACTGCTGTAACTGCTACAGATGTTAATGATCATGTTTTTCATTTATTGGCTCTTTACATTTTGTACATCATAAAAACCTTTGATTAAAAAAAAAAAGCTTCTAATTCTATATTTTATTATATTAACCATGTTATATTTTTATACTTTCTTTGAAATATTGTGATATTTTTGTCACTGCTATTACATTTTTTGCTGCAGTCAAATAATTCTACCACTTGCTACTTATTTAATTTTTTTATGTTTAATATGACAGTCACTGTTTTGAGCGTGACCATGTTTTTCTTTTATTTTCATTTTAAATCTGTTTTAAGATCATGGCCACGGCTACAACTGCCACCAATATTATTCATTATATTTCCATTTATTGGCTCTAACATTTACACATTTAAAAAAAAAAGTCCTTAATACAAACAAATTCTATATTTACCAATTTTATATTGTTCTATTGTAATTTAGTTTGGTGTAATTGTCACCGTATATATATTTTGGAATTGGAATAATTATACCAATTGTTGTACATTAAATTCATAAGAATAAGCTGGTTAAATATTGTTATGTATGATCTTAAAAACCTGACTGATATACTGCCTGACACAGTACTATAATCATTCATATGACCTTTATGAGTATGTTGTCTTTTGTTATTAATTTAAGATATTATTTTCGGAGCTATAACTGGTTTGTATTCCATATGTTCTTATATATTATTTTAGAATCATAATTTAGTTATGAATGTTCATGCTGACTTGATGTTTCATATAAAACTCAGTCATAATTATATTGTATATTCTTTTTTTAAACTGTTTTGAGATCATTGCCACTGCTATAACTTCCACTGATATTAAGTCAATTCCATTGGTTAAGCATTTTTGTATCATCTTTTGTACATCTCAAAAACTTGTCTAATAAAATGCTTAATATAATAGTCGCTCTTATGGAATTACGAATATTATGAGATTTTGAGATTAGCACTGCTATTACGGTTTCTGTAGTAGACATTCTGTAACTTGACCGATTGTTCTGTTTCATTCTTTGGAAGAGTGACTAACATTCACTTGACGTTATGTTTGATGACTGTGGTTTCTTTGCCTCAGCTTTAGCTGCCACTGGTGTTAATGATCATTTTTCCCTTCCCTTGCTGTCCTCGGCCTTCGTTTTGGCAGCAGCTCCGGTGTCCCAGCTTGTCCTGTATTGTGTTTGCAGCAGGAAAATTCCAGTCTGAAAGTGGATCCTAATTGTTGCGGGTTTGGTTCCTCTTTTTCAAGCGAAGGACAGAAAGAGAAGAGGAGGTGTGGAGCGAGGCGAAGCAGCCGAGGGATTTCTCAACGTCAGAGTGTTTGATGTGAGGGTGATGGAGCTGATACGGCCATAAAGAGGACTGGGCTTGGCTCTGCTGTGTACACTGGCTCAGTGCGTCAGCCAGCACCAGACTGATTTATCACCAACAAAGAGAAATGTTCAGCATGACTGAAACTCTCACTCACTTTAGTCTTATTTTGATTGTTATGGTTTTATGGTGTTGTTGCATTGCGTTTGATTACTTCGAGCAAATGTCGCACAGTGTTGAGTGTTTCCATTCAGTCGTATTTTCTTCACGAGCATCATGAACCTTGGTTTAAGTTTTTATCTCTATTTAATATTGTTGAATTTCCTTGAACTCATTTTTTCTTCAGTGTTTTTCCAGCTTCGATCTCCTCATTATACACGTCATATACATTCATTATATACGTTTTGCATTTTATATGTATTTGTCTTCCTGGCAAACTCTCTGGAGCAAGTAACAAGTAACAAGTAAAGTTGATTGTTGTAAAAATTAGTAGTCAAAGTGGTGGAGGAAGTACTTGTAGCAGTAGTGCCATTATTATTATTACTGTTATTATCATTACGTATGTTGAGCTTAGAGTTACAGCAATAGGCAGCAACTTTAGTTTATTTACACTGTGTAATACACGGTTGTTTTTACAAAGCTATAGTAATAATAGGTCTCCGCTATAAGCAGTGTATTTACATGATTCCCTACATGCATAATGACTATAAGCACAAAGGTTACTGAGAGATGAAGTGTTAAGTTTCCAACTGGATGATTCCTGTGGCTGATCAGACCGCAGGGTTTACGAAACATTATGACGTGTCAGTATGATCGCGTTGTATTAATATGCTCACGTTGTGTTACGATGTCCATGAATGCTACTGGAGTTGAAGTCATATAGTGTAGTATCATGTTGAATGTGCTGTCTCGAGCATCATATTCAGAGTTGCTTGAAGAAAACATTTTTTACACATTAAAGCCACAACATGATAGAGTGGAAAGACTAAGCCATCGCTATCGACACGATAGCGAACCATCAGCTTAATGCACGTCTACATGCAATGTCACATCAAGTTACCATCATCGTACAAGCAAGAGTCAGCACAGTGCGGCAACGCAACCTACTCCCCAACTTTGAGATTTAACTACACCCTGTGGACGTGCGTTCCCAGCTTTGAGAAATGTGCAGCAGGCTGAGCGAACCAATCAGGACCGAGACCGACGACTTGTATTTACTATAGCCAGGAACAGCAACCAGAGGTTAAGAGAAAACGGCCGCCCGTTTTTTCTCTTAACCTCTGCATATGGCCAATGTTTGGTGGCGTTTACCTTGATTGACACATGTGTCAGCCTATTATAGACAGCTGTGGAGGCTGCCGTTTGCTCGTACCAGCTCGGCTCCGTCCACTCCGCATTCTCTCTATGACCTGGCATCGTCTCTTCAGAAACCTGTAAAACACCAGGACAAAACACTCAAAGTGAAGTCACGGTTTCAACATCTCGTAGAATGTGGGTATAGAAATAGAGAGAGAGAGACTGATGACAGA